>NW_027492579.1:0-548445 GCF_021521415.1 Bidens hawaiensis | reverse complement strand
AAGGACATCCGCGTGGAACTCCTCGAAACACCATCAGTCCCGCACAAGGAAATTTGTGTCATCCAAACCGGTACAGAAACATGGATGACCCCAATAATAAAATACCTTGAAGCAGGAACGTTACCAGAGTCGAAGTCACAGGCAAGAAAACTACGCTGTAAAGCACTGAATTATCAGCTGGTCAATGATACCCTTTACAGACGTAACTTTCTTGGCCCATTGTTAAGATGCGTGGACAACCAAGATGCTGACTACCTCCTAAGGGAGGTTCACGAAGGCATCTGTGGAGTACACACAGGCCCCCGCGCTGTGGTAGCCAAGCTAAACAACGCGGGATACTTCTGGCCGGGTATGCATATGGACGCGTTGGCATACATCAGAAAATGCAGATCTTGTCAGCTTTACGCACCCAACACGCATCGCCCGAAAAATGAACTTGTTCCTGTCACTTCCTCATGGCCATTTCAGAAGTGGGCCATTGACGTGACAGGCCCATTTCCAACAGCAGCTGGGAATGTTCAGTTCCTAGTGGTGGCCATTGACTACTTCACCAAATGGATAGAAGCGAAACCTTTAGCCCAAACAACCGCAAAGCATATCAAAAAATTTATTTGGGAATTTATTATTTGTCGTTTTGGACTTCCACAGAATTTGGTAAGCGACAATGGCACCAGCTTTGCTGACAAGAAGCTACAGCAGTGGCTGAAAGAACTTCAAATCACCCACACCTTTACCTCAGTGGCACACCCGCAAGGTAACGGTGAGGTAGAAAGAGCAAACAAGAGCATCGTCGAAGGCATCAAGAAAAGACTCTTGGAACACAGATCCGGCTGGGTGGACGAGCTTCCGCACGTCCTTTGGGCAAACAGAACGCTGAAGAAGACCAGTACGGGAGAAACCCCGTTCAGTCTCACTTATGGCACTGAAGCCATGATCCCAGTCGAAATCGGTTTACCCTCACCAAGGGTCTTAATCCAACCAGAAGACAATGATGCGGAAAGACGGTTAGACCTTATGCTAACCGAAGAGCGCAGAGACTTAGCCGCCGTGCGTGAAGAAAACTACAAACGACAAATGCAAAAGTACTACAACACGCGGGTAAAACTCTGCAACTTCAAGGAAGGAGACTACATACTGCGTAACAACGAGGCTTCGAACCAACAACGCCCAGGAAAGTTGGCCCCGATTTGGGAAGGGCCATACATCATCAAAGAAGTTCTGGGAAAGGGCGCGTACCGGCTCGAAAGGCTCGATGGCACTCCCATCCCTAGAACATGGAATGGAGCTCAATTACGCAAATGTTATATGTAGATCAATTCCAACTTGTAAAGAAAAGGCCTAGAGCCACTTCTAATGGAAATGATTCTCCTTTCACGATGTATTGATAGCTTGTAACCTATGAACTTCCCTTACGGGAAGAAGTAGTTGCGTGTGGAAGGCGGCAATACCCGCATAAACACAACGCCAAAATGTTAAAGTTCCTAAGGAAAACCTACACGCAGGTCAGATGTAGGTAAAGTTTAGCCATCCTTGGAAGTGCAAGTGACGGTCTTACCCGCACAATCACGAACAAGGAAGCCAAACTTAACTTACCGTCTACCACGTTATAAGGTTAACTTATGAACACTTAAAAAAAAGACAAGAAAAACCTACACGCAGGTCAGATATAGGTCTAAAGTTAAAGCCATCCTAGTAAGTGCAAGTGACGGTTACACCCGCACAATCACGAAAGAGGGAGCGAAAACTTTAGTCCATTATCAACCACGTTCAAAGGTTTAACTTAATGCCTTAGAAATTTGAAAAACCTACACGCAGGTCAGATAAAGGGTAAAGATTAGCCATCCTACCAAGTGCAAGTGACGGTTTTACCCGCACAATCACGAAGGAGGAGGCGAAACTTTAACCCATTATCAACCACGTTCAAAGGTTCTTATTCTAAGCACTTGGGAAATTGCTAATTTAAACTAAGTATGCAAGTCATAAGTTTATAAAGCAAAGAACCCAAGGAAATAACAATCTTATACGCAAAGAGATTAATATTTCACAATCAATTACAAGGGCTGGGTAACTACCCGCCTAAAAGAAATCTATACAAAGCTAAGTCTATCCTAGCAGCGGGAAGGGATCTTCAGGATCAGGCTTCAGGGCCACCTCCGCTTGGGCCAGCACCATCAGAGCGCGGCTGCCCAAGGAAAGCCTTAAGGATGTTTAGCCCATCATCAGCAGCAGCGACTTCATTCACCTTCTCCACCACTGGATGCGGGAAGGCAGCATACTGATTCACAGCTTGGTCATAAGCAGCTTCAGTATTAACATTGAATAAAGGGAAGTTGGAGGGCGGAAAGCCTCTCTCAGCAAACCCTAGACCAAGCAGGAAGCCAGTCTTCTGCCCATCCTCATGAGAAGCGTTGAGGGCTGCGCTCATTGCATCGTCGTAAGAGGTCTCTGAGAGGACCTGACGCACAACCTACAAAAGAATACTTAGAACATTTTCTAATTACGAGCAGAAAGCGTAAAGAAAAAGAGGATACCTGAGGCAACGCTTCTCGAAGCAACCATTGGAGGGTAGCTTGACTTTCTTTACAAGCACGTTCGGCTCCGCTTTTATCAAGGTTGGCAAGTTGAACTTCCTTGGCGGCAGCTTCTTCGACGCTTTTGAGTTTCCTTTCAGTACGGTCAAGCACCCCCCTCTGGTCAAGGATCTCCTGCAGCTTCTTGGCATCTTCCATTGCCAAGGCGTCATGAGCATGCTGAAGAGCCTTTAATTTGCATTTAAGCTGCTCATTCTCTTCGCGAAGTGGCTCAGCAACAGCTTCAGCCTTGGCAGCCCTCTCAGTTGAGTTTCGCGCAGTCTCCTTGGCCAGCCGAAGCTGTTCATTCACAGCTTGGGCAGCCTTGGAGCGGGCCTCGAGTCGCGCCTGGACTTCAACCTCAAGGGCCTTGAATGCCTTCTCCTTCTCGGCTGCGGCAGCGGCCAACTGCCGGTTCTCCTCCCGAAGAGCCCGCGCTTCAGATATATCTTTGGCGCGAGCTGCTTTTAACTTGTCGTTTTCACGACAAAGCAGCTCGACGCGGGGCTGCGTTCGGGCCTGGAGAACCCGAAGCTCATTGGTTAGCCTACCCTCTTGGTAGCTAGCCATGGCTTCCCCCAACGCACCATGAGGAGCAGCGTGGCGAGCCCAGTCCACGCACTCCACAGGGGTGCGAAGGGTTGTTCCTCGGCGTATGTTCCATCTTGGAACATACACTTCATTGGAATCCGACACTGCAAAAGAAACAAAGGCAGTTAGGAAAAGATGATAAAAATATGTAAAGGAAAAAGAACCCTACGTACCTGTAGGGTCAATAACAGGCCGATAGCCGCCAAACCCATCACCTGAACCTAAAGGAAATCCATCCAACAGGTCAGGCAGACGGGAAGGTGGCATAGATCGGCGGGAAGCCTGGCGCATACCTGAAGGTCCGGCCGTCGGTGCCGGTGGCGCAGGTATAGTGGCAGCCGCTGTGGTAGCCATGGTTGGCGCCACCTCCTCAGCAACAGTAACCGCCGGCTCCGTGAAAGATGCTGTAAAAATTGCACTCACGGCCGGCGGAGACACCTTCTCAGCTGGAACAGCCTCAGGAAGGCTGGAACCAGCGGAAGCAGGCGTAGACGCCTGGGTCGATGCCTCGGGAAGGCTGACCGAGCCTACCGTCATTGGCGGGGGAATACTTGCTCCAACTCCACCCTGGAATGCGTCAACATCCACACCTACACAAGCAAAAGTGTTAGAAAAATTTATTTTAAACAACAAATCTAGACAAGAATTATGGGGGTACTTACGGGGTTTCTTGAGCTTGAACGCACGGACGAGCGGGGGCGAACCCGATGGAGCCGGCCTCTTGCCACCGGTAACCGTCGTTGCCGCTGCCTCCTCGGAGGTGACACCTGCAGCCTCCGGAGCGGTGGTCTCTTCACCACCGGGCTTCCCCGCCACCTCTGCATTATCTGACTCCGAGTCAGATAGGACTACCGGGTCGGCCGTAGAGGCCACCTTCTCCTTGCCCTTCGCGACGGCAGCCTTTCTCTTCCGCACCATTGGAGGACCTTCTGCGGATTCCTCAGAAGAAGAAATGTCATGAACTCCAGCAGCAGGCACAGCTTTGAGAGGTTCAGGGTAGAAGATAGGCTTACCTGGCCGACGGTGGCTCAGGATCTCTTGGCCTGGCGGGTAAACCTCCACAAACCGACCCGCAGTCTGCTCGAGGATGGGCAACTCGTTCTCGTCCAGAGCACGAATACCCATCCGCGCAGGACCATCTTCCTCCCGCGGATTCAGGAGCGACTGAAGATCGTTACCCTCTGAAATCAACAAGAAAGTTAGAAAAAATCGTAGTCAGCAAAAAAGAAACAAGACATACCATAAGGGGTAGAGTTCGAACCATATTCAAGGACGATCGGAACCTTATCCGCATTCGCCGCCTTCCACACCCGGCTCATCCCCAGCATCACCATCGCCGACTCCGGAAAACGGAAAACCGGGGACTGGACCCGGGATATCTTCGAAAACCATTCCGCCTCCTCGTAGTTAAGGCGGGAAGGTTCGGAAGCGCCTGGCCATTCTTAAACTTCATGGCGATGGGGACGGCGCGAGCGGATATGAAGAAGAACTCTCTTCTCCATGAGCGAAGACTCCGCTCGGTGGTACAAATCTTTAAACCCTTTATACGGGTTGTAAGAGTGTACCACCCCTGGATGCACCTCCAAGTGTAGAAGGTCATCAGACGGTCAACAAAGGGCTCAAGGCCCAGTATCCGGCACACCCACTCAAAGTGCCGGACCTTGGCAATGGCCATGGGGTGCACCTCTGTCAGGTGCACACCGTGCCTCTCCAGGACACGGTACACAAACTTTGTCAACGGAAACCTAAGGTTTCCGTAGACAAAGAATGCAGCATAAACCCCGATCTTGCCACTAGGGGCATCGTACACAGTATGGTGGGGTTCAGGAAACTCAGGCTCGAGAGACTCGAGCATGAACTTCCTGACGATATACTGGTACAGATCGACAGGAAGAGAACACTGGCATTCGCCAGCAGTCTTCTGATCATCAGTATCATGAGAAGACATGGTGGAAAAAAGAAAAAGATTTCAGAGTAAGGCTTTACTGAACAGAAAAATTTGCCGGAAATTACTTGAGAAGAAGAAGAAAGGTGAAAGTGTGAATTACAGATAACTCTCCTCCCCTTTATATAGTAATCGCAATTAATGCGGTGAATTTAATGCGGAGGAGAGAGAAATCAAAGGTGCAATGAAACTATGACACGTGGCAAAAAGCAGGCTGGCAACAGCTGTTGAAAGGACGTGTGCCAGTAATTTCGCGGCCACGCGCCAGAAAAATCACGCCCACGCGCCTGAAAAAGCGACTGGAATGACCATGTTCTGTCACGTCACCATAACTTCCTGCACGTCCTGACACAGTCAGAAGAAACTGTCGCGCGACGTTTCAGAGGTTTGGACTGTTCTTATCTTTTCACCAACTCTTCGAATTTCAAAATTCAAAATTCGAAAATATTAAAAAGTAAGCGGGAAAATCCCCCCTTACCTTGGCAAACAAGTAACCGTAAGACGGATGCGGGTACAGTGTTAAGGCGAAACCCTTCACACACCTAGCACCCGCAGGGAATTGAAGCCAAGAAAACCTTGGCAAACAAGTAACCATAAGACGGATGCGGGTACAGTGTTAAGGCGAAACCCTTCACATACCTAGCACCCGCAGGGAATTGAAGCCAAGTATTCCTCGGCAACCAAGTAACTATAAGACGGGTGCGGGTACAGTGTAAAGGCAAAATCCTTCACATACCTAGCACCCGCAGGGAATTAACGCCAGGAATACCTTGGAAGTAAAGTAACCGTAAGACGAGCGCAGGTACAGTGTTAAGGCAAAACCCTTCACATACCTAGCGCTCCGCTGGGAATTGAAACCAAGAAGGATCTTCTGGGCAATGCTTGCGGAAACGGAAATAACATCCCCGCATAGCGGGAGCGTCGAGAACTACGTTGTTTGAAGCTCCAAGATGGAATTGGTGGTCTTAACATAATTGATCACTATGTTCGAAACTACCAAAACCTCATGGAAAATACATACAACTGGGACTCAATGCTCCTGACTTGCGAGGAGGTTACAGACCTACCCGCATCATACCCAAAGACCAAGCAGGAAACTCGGGCATTTCTGCAAGTGACAAGGACTTCCCATGGAAAACCTTACAAAACCCTTTTCAAAACCCTTTGCTTAAGTCCAAAAGTTCACCTCACTTTATTAAACACGCATGAGAAGAACATTGGACTGGGGGGACTTGAAGAGGTAGGTCCCAGCAGAGACCAGTTGGCCCCGCAAGACTCACCTTGAACAGGGTTGTCTGCGC
Source organism: Bidens hawaiensis (assembly GCF_021521415.1). Taxonomy (NCBI): domain Eukaryota; kingdom Viridiplantae; phylum Streptophyta; class Magnoliopsida; order Asterales; family Asteraceae; genus Bidens; species Bidens hawaiensis. The sequence goes on along the minus strand of NW_027492579.1, from coordinate 542,038 downwards.
AAAGGCCATCTGCTCCCGCAGGACCACCATGCTCATAGAATCTTACGCGCAGTACGCAAGCTGTACACGCAGGGAAAGCCTCCCAATGGTGAAGTACCCCGCCTGTTCCCGCAGTTGCGGATACAAGCCATCAGGGAAGGCTACCCGCAGACAGCAGGGCTACACGTACAAGACTAGCTACTTCAGCAGTCACATGAAGGCATGAGCAAGGCGGGAACAATCCCGCCCAAATGAGCCAGTCTGATTCTGAAAGATCTTTTGTACCATACCTACCAAGGTATGGATAGGACAGACGATCTGACCAGAACAGCCCATGAGCCAATCACAGGGTGACAGCTCACCGACAACAGTGCGAGGAGGAGCACCCTCTAGTACTGTTTGTCACTATTAGCCGCTGCCTACTCACCAACCCTCACTGTGGAGCAGGCGCAGCCTACAGTTGGTGGAATAGTATTACTGTTGGCCGTAACCTATTCACCAACCAGCATGGCCTGCGTACAATCCACAGTCAGGGGGACGTGCATGGTCTACAGTTGGTGGAATAGTGCAGCCGACTTTATTACTGTTGGCTGTAACCTACCCACCAACCAGTATGGCCTGTGCGTAATCCACTGTTGGTTGAACAGGAATACTATTCAGCCGGCTGTACCTTCTAGAAAACCTACCTTCGGCTATAAATACTCCAATATCTTGGAATGGTAAGATCATCTACTATCTCGTATAACTTACTTGATAATTGCTCTAATAGTATTCATATACTTTTATATTCAAAGAGCAATATAGACTGATTCTCACGCCGGAGGGTGGTCACAAGGAGGAACCCCCCCCTTCTCAGTGACGAGCTTACGGTGTCTGTTTTGCAGGTTCCCTAAAGTACAACTTACTCTGCTGGACCTAACCTTCGTGGGAAACATTATCTAGCCCCCAGATTATCCATAATCTGCCCGGGGTCACTTAGTGTTTCTTCAGTTTTAGAAAATGGTATTTAATCCTGATGTTACTATATAAAAAGAATAAAATAAATTTATTTTTAGTTTTTTTTTACTGTTTAAATCTTGTTACTTTTTTACAAGGGTTTTTTCATTTTTGTCCAACTTCCAAAAGGTATGTCTGTTCTTTGTTGTTTGTGGTTTTATATGTGAGGTGGGGTGGGGTGGGGTGGGGTGGTAAGTGGGGTTGGGGTGGCTAAGATCCAGCTAATTAGTTTGTATTTATATATAAAGATGTATAGAAGAGAATAAACTCTTCTTATCTTGTGTTCTTTCTCTCATATTTTTCTGTTTTTGTTTCTTAATCTATTCAGTTGACTATTGTTGAAACAGGCACAAAACATGGACTCATCTTCCAAAATATATGGAGATGGAACAGAAGAATGTCAGAGCAGTGAATCTGGCTGGACAATGTACATTGGTTCTTCCATGGATGATGATGATTATGATATTGTTGGTAGTGGTAAGAAGAAGAGTATTACAATTGTCAAAGATGAAGATGAAGATACAGATGATTCTATGGCTTCTGATGCTTCTTCTGGTCCAAGTAACCTACACCTTCAACCACCATGGGAGGTACAAGATAATAATAATATTAATAATAATAATCAAGAAAAGTATAATAAGTGTTTAAACAAGAAGAACAAGAAAACATCAGGGAAGAAGAAAGTTGGGTATGAAGAAACAAGAAAGAAAGATGAGAGTTTGGTTAAAGAAAAGAGAGGTGTGATTAATACTGTTCAAAGTGGCAATTGGCCGTGGTTTTCGGGTAAACGAAAGTAAACAAATAGACGAGTTGTGGGCGCTGGTGATGGTGGTGGTGGTGGCCGTGGTAAGCATGGGCTAGTAGCTAGCTAAAGCTTTTGACATGAAGTTGTCCTAGAAAGAATTGTTAAATACTAGGAATCATACTGTTATTTTTTGTGTATGGTTCTGTAAATCTAATGAAAGATCCATCGTATGTTTATGTTTATGTTCTTTGTCTCTTGGTTTAGATTATTCATACTTGTTCTTTGTTACATATCTAATTATACCCTAGTTATCTCCGAAATCATATAAAATAAAATACCGGCCATGTTAATAAAGATTTAGATTTAGTAGTAAGATTAGAGAGCACATGTGTTACTCGTTGCTTGCATGTTACAAAATCTAGGAATCACGAACGCAAAGTACTCGAGCATACTGATAAGTGATAACACAAACAGTACGATCGAGTATGTGTTCGCGATCAATTTTGATGAATATTCAATTCCAAGGATCAAATAATTGAAAAATGTTAAATGGCTTGAGTTCTAACACGGCAACTTGTAATTATAAACAACAAAGCCAACTGAAAAATCATACCTTTTGCGTGTATGGTTTTGAAAAATATATTAATCCATACATATTAATGATACTTGTCCAATGATAATGATCTTCTCTATCTCAAAATAGAAAAAGAAAATAAAAATAGATAATGTTATTTTCAAGTGAGAATCTAATACATGCATGAATGAGTTGTACAGTACAATAACAGAAACGTGAAGTGATAGAATGAAACACTTGTAAAGTTGGTAAAGCACATGAGATGAAGGTAGGAAGAAGGTAAGGTCTAATTATAAGCCACAGCTCAAACAGCCAAGTTCACAGATAGATCACACCATAACCATTTCATGCTGCACATGCTTCATTCCTTAATTGTCTTCATTAATTTATTTATTGGTTTACATTTATTATGAAGGGTCGATGAATGTTTGTAGTGATGGGCGTTAATGTTTGTCACTAAGACCATCACTTTCATGACCTTGCATGAGACGTGTACAGTTGTCATTTCCACTTTGGTAGGGCGGCAAGGTGATTAATGTATATAATAAAAGGTCGATGGTTTAATCTTTATAGCGTGTAACATTTAGCTGGTCTAAAAAAATAAAAAGACATATACAGTTGGTTAATTACTAATATATAATTCCACTATTCAAAGTTTTACTTAATACTAGCAAATATTAACTTTTAAGTTAATTCCATTGGTGTTGGAAGGACCTTTTGGATTGGAACCAATAGCACAACCACTTGATTGAATACTTTTTAACCGTCTTTATTTTTGCTGGTTAGTTGACACAACCAGTTAAATTAGAAAGGTGATTGGATTGGATTTCTGGATTTTATATATTTATATTGTTTTAAAAAAATTAATGATTCATTTACTACTTAAACTTTGTATTTTATTTATTTCAGGTTTCAAATTTAACGTTATAAATCTTCGACAAATAGTTATAAAGTAGTCTCATATGATGTTTTACATCACATATACATATATAAAGAATATTAAATAGATAGATAAGCGACATGTCACTAACCGCAACCAAAATGAGATTATCACCGATGCCACGGGCAGTCATATGACTCATATTTGTCTCTTAAAGTGAATACAAGTTTTTGTCTGAGATTCCCACATCATTCTTTTTAGTTTGTCGAGCAGTAAATGTGCCGACAGACCATCCGTCGTTGATAAAACTATCCACTAGTAGAGACGTACAAAAAAACCGGATTTGATACAGGAATCTTTTTGTAACCTGGAACTGATCATACCAAGTAACCGGTTAGAAAAATTACCCAAACCTCTAGTTTCTGAACCAATTTAAGATTTTTAGGCCAGGAACAAGTTTGTAACTGTGTATTGAGGAACCGATTCTAGGAATCAATGATAGCCGGCCGGTTAGGGATCTGGCCATTGCATAACAACTTTATAATTGTTTTATTATTTTTGCCTTTTTTGAACTTTTTTGTTTTATCTTTTACCCCATGTGTTAGTCTAAATAAGTATTAGATGTGCTAGTTTAATCACAACTCTAGTAAATGTTTTCTATTCTATCTTACAGATATCTCGAAAGCACTATCAAGTGACCTTCGAAAGTGGGCATCTTTCCATTGGTGTTAGATCTTCATTAATCACACAACTTAACCGTGCTGAAAATTAGTTCGAAAATGAGGCACATAACAATTAGGCGCCAGTTTGCTTATGTGAAATGTCAATCTGTCAACGAAGTTCGATGCAACAATTGTGGCGGTGTTTTTTAAGTCGGAATCGAACTTCAAATTGGAAAAACGTTTAGAAATGTATTGCAAGGTGTTTAAAGGCACTCCAACTCAAAGTGAAACAACAATGTCAAATGATGGAAATATTTGAAATTTTAACATAATTGTTGTTCGGGATAACATGGCAAAGTTTGTTATTAACGAAGGTTTTTTGTTCAACAACCCGAGCGTAATGACTCTCATGCAAAAAAAATATTCAACTGTATTCGCACATGTATGTCAAGCTACCCTTAGATTTGATAGTCTTAAGATGTGGAAATATGCCAAAAATACGACGTTAGGATTGTTTAGGTATCAACATATCGAAGAATATTTATTTCAAATTTTGACAATTGTAATAACAACTTATAAGTGAGAAAACGCAGTTTTCGTGGTATTGTTTGACAACACCTTGAATAATAGTTCTACCATTGAGTTCACTATTGATGAGATTCGGGATCTTATTCTAGGCGAAGACGTTAGGTGAAGAAATTCAGGTGAATCATTAAGTGATTTAATGCATGTTGCTAGAGGAAGGAAAAATAATAAAGGTAATGAGAGTGGGAACAGGAAAATGAGTCAGTCTAGGACTTGGAAGGATGTGGTATGTTGGAAATGTAACTAGACAAGACATTTTAGGAATCGATGTCCTAATGAAAAATGAGAAGAAAAAAGTGAAAGAAGTCAACACTGCATAAGAATACTCAACTGATGAGGCATTAGTTCTTAGTTGTGAGGGTAATGATGATACCTGGGTCATGGATTCTGGTGCTTCATTCTATGCTACCCACAACAGTGAAGCATTGCAGAATTTGAAGGAATGTGATTTTGGTAAGGTTAAACTAGCGAACAATGATGTTCTTAATGTTATAGACATTGGTGACACGAATTTAGTTACTTTAGCCGATTCATGGAACTTGAGGAATGTCATAGTGATTCCAAGCTTAAGAAAAAGCTTATTTATGTTGGCCAGTTGGATGAACAGGAACATGAGGTTAAATTTGGGAACATGCAGTGGAAAGTTGTTAAGGGAAATCTTGTCATTGTTCGAGAATGAAAGAGGGTTCGTTGTATATGGTTAGTTTATCGTCTGAGGGAGTGATCGACCTAGTTCAGAAAAAGACCAAAGTCCGGTTCACAGAGTCTGGTGGGTAGAAGAAGATTTATTTTGCAGTAGATAAATACAGAGCCGCAAGTCAGATTCAGGATGAACGTGCTAAAATAGGTTCAGAAAAATCAGTAAGGGGTGTTCGTGGCAGTGGGACATCTAGTTGTCGACAAGTCAAGCTTTAGCCTGAGTTACCAGACAATGGGTTAAGAGAACTTTTATTCCAGCTGTTAAAGTCTCTCCAGATGATTACTTGCTAAATATGGAGAGTGTTGTTTGTTCTCAATGTATTACAGGATTCGACAGTTCGTGTAAGTAGGAGCCTGTAGGGACAGAGAACTAGTCATTGGTAGTTGTAGCCATAACTAATGTGTTGGAGCTCGGAGGAGCTTCAACGGGCCTTCAAGTTAACTGATGAGAAGGTGCTGTAATCACAAAGACGAGAAAGATTACAAGAGGTGTAAACGATCATCAGTAGGCAGTTTGAAGATTATCAAGCCTCCAATTGGGAGATTGTTGGATTTAATATAGAGGCTCGATTGTTTTTGAACCTCCTTCAAGAGAACTATGGAGCAGAATATTAGAATAACAAATGGGTTGGCCCGTTTTGTTTTATTTATAGCTCATATTAGTTTTCTTGTTGAACAAAGAGAAAACCTTAATGTTGTATCTATTTGTATTTAGTCTTGTACTTGTAATTCGTCATCACATGTGAGGTATATATAACAATAATAAAAATATCCTGGTTGCGGCCCGTGGACGTAGGTCAACCGACTGAACCACGTATATCTCGCATGTTCATCTTCGTCTATTATTTCGCTTACAAATTATTTGTGTTTGTGTGTGTTTTGCAATACCCGAATTCCTAACAAAAACAAAGTTTATAAGCATTTCATGACCTCTTGCAAGAAGTAAACTAGTTATTGAATCTCCAGTATCGACTTATATTATTATCAAACAAATTGACGATATTTGAAAAAATGCAACTACGTTTAATATCATGTGAGTTCTTAAATTAGTACTTTATCAAGTTTTTTGTCTTCAGAATTATCCGAGTTACGAATTATGAGGCTATATATTTTTGTAATGATGCAACCAATAAAAAGGTAATTTATAAAATTAACTAATGATATGTCTTCTATTAGGCCGAGTGTATTGGGCGACACTTTAGACGAAAATGGGGCGATAAAATGGTAGAACACCCCCCCCCCCTCCCCCCGGCGATAATTAGGCGAAAAGGGGAGGAGACGGGGTAATCTTGTCGCAGTGCAATGAAGAAAAATAATAATATTATAATGAAATGACCATTGTTAATCGGTCAAATTTAAAAAAAAAAGAATTAAACAATATATATATATATATATATATATAAACATACAACCTTCTTCTCCATTTTATACACAAATCATACCCAATTTCTTACAAAAAATAAACAAAATGAATCCTAAAAACAACCTGAACCAACCGAACTACCAACTCCCTGGTTTCGGTCAAGCGTATGGTTCGTAATCGAGCCAACCGAACTACCAATTCCCTGGTTTTGGTCAAACGTATGGTTCGCAATCGAGCCAACCGAACCAACCGAACTTACAATGGAACCCGAGGAACCTGAACCAACCGAGCTATCCGTATCAATTTTCCGACCCGAACCTAAACATGTACGCCAACTTTCTCAGCCCCCAAAACACTATACCGGCGTTCGGTTCTACACCGCCGGAGTCGGAGCCGGTGATGGTACCGGATACGCAAACGTCACGGGCCTCCAGTTCAAGCAAAAAGCCGACCTGTAAACACAAAAAAAAAAACAACCGGGGGAGTCGACGACACAACGTGATCCATACAAGCATTGGAGTGAGGAGGAGGAGGTGGCCCTTGCAAGGGCTTGGATCGTCATTTCGGAGGATCCCGACGTCGGTAAGTTTTTTAATATTAAGTATTTATTAAAAATGTATTTAGTGTTTATTAAAATGTATACTAATTGTGACAAATAATTTTAATTTGTAGCTAACTTTCAAGCCACCGGGGGTGTTTTGGAAGAAAGTATTTGAAACTTGGCTCGATGTAACCAAAAAACCCGAAGACTACCGGGGAAAAGAAGCGGTTCAAGCCCACTGGAAGGGGCTTAATGCCGATTGTCAAAAATTTGCCGGCATATTTAATCGGTTGCAGGGGCCCGGCTGCGTAGCGGGCATAACGATGGAGACATTATAACTCAAGCCTTGAGCGACTTTCGAGCTCAGGGCCAAACTGTTGAGCGCCCCGGGAAACCGTTCAAGTATTTGAATTATTGGAAAAAACTACGCGGTTGCGCGAAATGGGTCGGGGCACCAACCGTTCTCGTCGCCCGACTAGCCGGCTCATCCCGACCCTCAAAAAGGTCGAAGACATCGTCGTCGACAAATTCGAGCACACCTAACACACCCTCCGATGCTCGTAGCTTCTTCCTGGAACACAGTTAATTTGGCCGAAGATTTTAATATACCCGACGACGATGAGGTAGAGGAGTTGCCTCGACCACGCGGGAGATCGAGAAAAAATAAGGGGGAAGGTTCGTCGTCAACACGATTCAATACGGAGCTCGTTGAAATAAACGAGTTGGTCTGTCGTTTGGAAACAAATGCCACCGTAATTGGAGCCAACTTTCGAGCATCCAACAAACAACAAGAAAAGCTGAACCTGACGTTCGAATTAAAACAAATGAAAGACGACTACGAATCCCTCAAAGCGGAGGGGTTTCACGAGGATGTCGCGTTATTGTTTCAACGCCGACGTGAAAATATGCGCGAATATTACAAATATTAGTTTCTTTTTATAGTTATGTTTTTTTTATTTTTTTCTTTAGTTATGTTTTTTAATATTTGTAGTTATGTATTTTTTTAGATATGTTTTTTTTTGTATTTCTTTTTAATTTTAATTTATTTTTATTTAATTATTTAAATAAATTGGTTTTTTTAATTAGTTTAGTTATAAAAAAATAATATAATAATACACTATGGGCCCAACTTGTAGCCCCTACACAATTACACCCCAAAAACAAATTTCCACTCCATGCTGACTGGGCGCCACGTGTCACAATTTGCCTCCAATTATATCTCCTCCACTACACATGTCTTATTACTTGTACCGTCACATTGAGCACATGGCGAAATGTTGACAGGATTAAAATTTTACTTGAAAGAATAAATTTCGATTTGAATATGGGTGAAGAATACACTAACTTTGCAACAAACACAAAAACTAACTTTAACAATGATTTATCAAATAGGGTTAAGTTATAATAAGAATGTTAGTTTTTCTAGAAAGGATATGAAATAATCTTGTCAATTCATTTGAGAATTGAATAGTTGAGATTAGATTAGGGATAACACATTTGTTGACTCTCTCTCTCCACATGCAAGACACATGTCAAATTTCCCATCATTTTAAAACGTCCATAACTGTTTTATACGACATTTTTTTTTCAAAACAACTTCACCATAAAAATGAGTATTTTTTTATCTTTTATATGAGTACCATATTGCTTTATAAAAATAAAATAAAGATTTCGTGGGTTTTTACAAAGTGTGTTTTACCATAATTGTGTTTTACAAAATTGTGTTATACAATTGTGTTTTGTTTTTCATAGTATTTTTTGCATTGTGTTATTTAATTGTGTTTTCATTGTGTTTTTATTTTCATAGTGTTTTTTCCATTGTGTATTTTTCATTGTGTTTTTCATAGTGTTTTATTTTTCGACGAAATTTCCGAAGACTTTTTCGGCAAGGTGGTGGCGGTGGGTGGCGGTGGTGGTTGTAGTAGATAAGTGAAAATTTAAGTGGGTTTTAATTAAGTGAGTTTTAATTAAGTTGATTTTTGAAATTAAATTAAGTGGGTTTTCAATATTAAGGTATTAGACAAAAATACCATCCTTCCTAGCATTTTTAAGAAAATCAAACTTCTTATTTGATCTTTTCTCTATTTATCATTTATGTACTAGAATAACTGCATCATCAAGTAGTAGTGGGAGTTAAAATTCAATGTCTAAATTATATAATACTAAGAAATAAAAATCGTAAAGAGACTCGAAGTAGCACCCCAAGTAGTGAGAACAAAAGGCTAGATCTACAAAACGTTAACCGGTGTATATATGTAAAGGGGTATCATTAGCAGCATTACAACAAAGAGGTCTAAGTCTACAAAAAGTGGAAGGCATTCATGACCTAATTGTACAATGGCACTATAAGGGATGAGTCTAGTTTTTCTAAGAGAATACAACTCAAATCGATTACTTTGTTTAGTTTAGTACACATAGATAACATGAGCTTAAAAATGTTTAAAAAGTTAAAGAGTGTATCTATGCAGTCAATATCACCGATATATCAGTGATATATTGTTATCGGTCCCTTGATAAAATATCGGTCAGAATATTGGTACTGATAATATCGACGTATTGACCAATATATAACCAATATTCTCGATATTCTCGTTTTAAGTCTTTATTGACTAATTTTTAATGTTCAATGTTAGTGTTTTAAGTCTTAATCGGTTCCTACTTGCTATGTTTATTCGTATTTTGCAAGTTACAAAAGGTTAATTTATTAATGGTATAAGAGTATATTAATTTATAAGTGTTAAATTGCTATATATATAAATTTTACATGATATTAAAATTATCGATATCTCATCGCGATAACTGATATCTTAAATATCTGTCTTTGATCAATATCTGATATTTTTCCGCATGAACTGTCTAGGAATGCATGTGAACACTCTTTTACTAAATTTACTTAACAGAAAGATTTTATCTCTATTCTATTCATAGTCACTTTATACAATATGAAGATCTCATTCACATAAATATCACAATGTGACGAACCTTCTACGAATGCGCTAGGTGAGGAAATAATAATAGTTTTTCTTTAAGAAGCAAATAACTTTCAAATTATATAGTAGTTTAAAGTTTAAACTTATTAATAGATAAATAACTTAAAGAAAATCTTTGCTGATGACACCAAGTACAATGTATGCATGTTTGCGACTACTTTTCATTTATTTATTTTATAATAAGAAAATCTGGTAACATGGTACGATGCTTGTCGTAATAATGTCAGTATAAAGAAAATAAAACAAGATTTTGTTTGGACTTGATTAAATGCTTTTTGGACATATCTTGTGGCCTGCCAAACTAATTTTATTTTTGTTATAACTGTTGTATCAAGTATTATTATTGTAATGAAAATCCTAGGCATAGGTTATTCGCGCACCGTACAAGTTATTTGGATACCATATGCGCTTATATGGCTTGTATAAGGCCTATACGAACCGTATAGGTGCAAAAATTTGTCATTTTGTGATGGAGAGTGTCAGATGTTTGAAGCCTATACGACTCGTATAAGGGCTATACGACTCTTATAGACTGGAAAAGTTGTCATCTGTTCATTAGTTAGTCATGTGAGGGCTATACGAGTCGTATATCCCCTATACAAACCGTATAGGTATAGAGTTGTTAACACACAATGAAGGTGGTGTTTGAATATAACGACCCAAATATTAACTCTTGAGATTTTTGTTTTATATATTTTTAATGTGTATGGAGTCTCTTCTAATAATGTATATGTGAATCAAAGTACATGGTACTACTATGTTTTAACTATGCATTATATTAGGTGATAAATTTAAAACAAATCAAAGTGCACACTATATTTCTTTTGAACGGCATTTTAGCTTTGTGATAAGCCGTAAGCCTTATACCTCCCATTTATCAATACTTGAACTCGGGATTTAAAACGTAATTTTAACCATCTATTATTAGTTTACTACTTTAGAAAAATAAAACTTTATAGAAGTTATAAGTGAAATTTGTCATCGTTAAGTTGACACGATGAACTGCTGAAGTAGAATCTAGTTATTATCTTTCAGGTAGTATCGTGTTTAATTTGTATTTTCGTGAATATTAAAATGACATGACGGCCACTTTAATTTTCGTAACTCTTTTTAAATCATTTAAAAAAAATCAGTTATAAATACTTTCTTATAACTTATATAAGCATTTAGTTTTCATAAAACTATAACCATGTGATATTTATTGTTTGTTTTAAGGGCATCACTATAAAACCGGATACATTCGTTAGAACGTTTCAACTTTCTTTCGTTACATCCATGAAGAATACTATTCTATAGTCTATTGAAGCACTGAATTCTAATATCAATTTCATCTATAAATTAATAAATGATCACACATTATTTAAATAAATTAATTTACGTGTGATATTGACGAATTCTCCATATAATGAGAAGGTGGTCCGCAAAAACGAAGAAGATAAAGTTTGGGCTTAAAACACTTTATAGCCTTGCCAACAAACTATAAAGTATAAAGGGAGAATTCTGAAAATAATCCTTTTTAAGAGAGAGATTTTGAAAATGGTCCAAAAAGTTTTGAATTCCCAAAATAGTCCTCTGAAATATATCTCCGACGTGAGATTGGGATTCGTGACGTGAGTTTTGGTTGTCCTATCACACACTGACACGTGTCACTTCAAAGACAAAGTTTCAGAGAAATTTGACTTGGCCGATAGTTTTCAACTCAAAATAGTTTTCTGAAAAACCATTGTTTTGGAATGAAATTTGTTCGTCACGTGAGGTTTCAAAGTCATCGTTATCCGCGTTTTTTTGAAATTCATCTCCTTGGACACATTCCAAATAAATTTTGTCTACTACGTGAAATTTCAAAAAAGATGAAAAAAAACAATACTTTTTCAGTGAACTTAGTTTTGTTAGATGATTTTCAAAAAAATTTAAAAAATGATAATTTTTCAACGAATTTAATCTCCTTAGATGATTTTTATAAAAATTTTAAAAATATGGCAAGTGTTAAGAATGTGGTGGGTGGTGGTGGTGGTGGATGATGGCGGTGGGTGGTGGTGGTGGTGGTGGATGATTGCGGTGGGTGGTGGTGATGGTGGTGGATGATGGCGGTGGGCAGTGGTGGTTGATGATGGCGGTGGGTGGTGGTGATGGTGGTGGATGATGGCGGTGGGCAGTGGTGGTTGATGATGGCGGTGGGTGGTGGTGGATGATGGCGGTGGGTGGTGGTGGTGGTGGATGATGACGGTGGGTGGTGGTGGTTATGATGGCGGTGGGTGGTGAATGATAGTCGTGAGTGGATAAATTTACTTTTTCTAATATCTATTCTTTTTATGCAAAAACAGATAAGTTTCATAAAAAAACCATCGAATTAAAATACTTTGTAACAAAATCTATCTTTTCTGACAACAAGTCTTTTTATGCAAAAATAGACGAAATTCGTTTGAAATGCGTCCGAGGAGATGCATTCAAAAAAACGCGAAAATCATCTTTTTTGAAACCTCACGTGACGGACAACTTTCATTCCAAACCTATGGTTTTCCAGAAGACTATTTTGACTACAAAACTATCGACCGAGACAGATTTCGCTTAAAGTTTATCTTCAACTTTACACGTGTCAGTGTGTGATAGGACAACCAAACTCACGTCACGAATCCCAATCTTACGTGGGAGATAGATTTCGAAGGACTATTTTGGGAATTCAAAACTTTTTGGACTATTTTCAGAATTCTCCCAGGTATAAACATATCAAAACTTAAGATATATGTCAGCTCAGTGCTGCGTCCCCGCAGCCCCTATGAGGTGTACAAAGAAACCGGTTTGGAACTGGTTAATCGGAAACCAAACAGAATCGATTCGTTTCTAAAACCAGTTTCCCAACCGAATCAAGCTGTCGGTTTGTATAGAGGTTTGGGTATTTTTCAGTCAAACAAGTTTTTTTTTGTCTTAAACCGATTTAAAACCGACCGAACTGGTCTGAATCAGTTTGGCTACTTCTATGCTTAAACCTGTTTCTAAATTGAACCAGTTTAACCCAAACCGGTTTAAAATATGCAAAAATTTAAACCGGTTCGGTTTTTAAATAACCTTTTTTTACACCTCTACCTCTACGGCTCTACCTATGGTTTTATCTAGACGTGCACAAATCGGGTATTTAAAAAACCCGGAACCGGGTAGGAACCGGTTCCGGGTATGGTCAACAAAAGTCAAACCATGTTCGGTTCCGGAACCGGTTCCGGGTATAGTCGGGTATTTGACCGGGTTTTGACCAGTTCCGGGTCGGGTTTTGACCGGTTCCTCCGGGTTTTTTTCGGGTTTTTGACCGGTTCCTCCGGGTTTTTTCCACGGGTTCCGGGTCGGTTCCGGTTCCGGAACCGGCTCCGAGGAGAAATCCTATACCCGGTCAGGAACCGGTTCTGGGTATGGGTTAGAACCGGTTCCGGGTCGTTTCCACCGGTTCGGTTCCGGAACCGGTTATTTTGTGCACGTCTAGTTTTATCACTTTATGTAAATTAATTTTGGGCCACAGGCAATGTTTTATAGTCTTTTATTGTTTGGGCCTTTGTATGGCCTTTTGGGTCAAGCATGTAGGCTGTAGCTACTACTTACTAAGTTCTTCAATTGATAGAAAAATTATTTTTTTAATTGAATTTTGAAGTAGTACGAGCTGACAATAATCTATAATGATAAATGATCATGTTTTTCATTTCCTAAGCTAAGGGTCTCACTCTATTTAAACAACTTTTGTAAAGTTAAATTTTTAAAAGAGTAATTGCACATACATCTCTAATAATATAGCATGTAACTAGGATACTGGCCCGTATTATACATACGTGAAAAATATTCTAAGTAGATATCATAAGAATTTACCTTTTTCTATGTAAAACCACAAGATATAAGAAAAATATGTATAAATGGTGGAATGAGAAACTGTTATACAAATCATTGAATTGTTAAAATAATAGTCATACTAAAAAAGGAACACAAAATCAGTTATAAATAATTAATTGTGGTCAAAATCGGTTTTTAAATCATTTGAAAATAAATAGTTGGTTATGATTATAGAAAACATTCATCAATGAGGTTATGATTCTAAAAAATATTAATTAGTGAATTATGTGACATTCTATAGATGGAAATCGAATGACTTGAAAGCTAATGTGAACATGCTAGTTGAAGACTATATGGATATCTTGTATTGCTTTAATAGTATAATATATTAGTATGATGAATACTTGTCAATGATATCAATCAAAGTAGTTACGATGAGACACTTAAAGACTTCAGTTTAAAAAAGTAAAAGTCTTGGATTCAAGTCCCAATTATAATATAAAAATAAAGAGTTTCCGGTCAAATCATTATGTTTATATTGAGTTACCCCTAAAATGAAGTGGAGATGATCGGATGAGTCAGCGACTGCCGTTAACAAAAAATGTATCCAATAGATAATTACACAAATTCTTTAAAGTTTTTAATTTTAAAAAGAGATAATTACATCACACGTTAATAACTAAAGTTTTAAATCATTTATATGAAGCGGCAGACGTCAATTGCGACATTTGGGTGATACTCAACTGGATCTATCAGGTAGCTTAATCGGTTTCTTTTATACGTGTTTTATTTATGCAATTCAATTGTTGAATTGAATCTCATATCACTTTAAAATCAACTTCTGTTCTGTTTATTCCTTCTACCAAATGTGTAATAATAATAATTAGGGTTTCTGATATCATGTTATATATATAATAATAATAATATAACGACAGATTGAGTAATTTGCGTGTTTATCAATTACAGGGAGATGGATATTAAGGAGCAAAGTGAGAAGCTGAAGAAGTATGAAGCTCGATTTGCTGCTTACTTGAAAGCTAAGTACTTTTCGGATAAAGATATCTATGGAGGTAGTATTTGATTCTTTAAATTTAATTGCGGTTTATTCGGTTGTTTACGGGCGTGCTTGTGTTTGTTCATTTAACTGTAACTTAACGTGAGCACGGACACGACCAGTTAGACGAATGTGTTTTCTTGTTCGTGTTCGTTCGTTAACATTCTAAACGAAACGAGCGTAAACAAACATAAATAAACAAACACAAATGAACATAACCGAAGAAATATAAATGAATATAAACAAATCATAAATGAGCACCAATTGATGTTTAATACATTAAGTATTCAATAATATCAAATTGAGTTTAACGACCAGACTTAACGGGTTAGTGGGGTCAGGTTTAATAACCACATGGACAAAAACCACAGATTTGAAACTATTGGACTAAAACCGCAGATTTGGACAAACCACAAGGACTAAAACCGCAGTTTACTCTATCAAATTTAACAAACACATCTAAATTAAAGTTTATTTCATTACATAATTTTTAAACCATGTCAAACTTCATATTAAAGAATGAATATGTGGCCAGGTTTAGTTTTATCTTGCTAACATGTTTATTTATCTTTAATATATACTCGTATTAAGTTACATAGTTAAAGGGTTACATAGTTAAAGGGTTAAACAGATATATACAAACGAACGATTAACGTAAATGAACAAACAAAACATGTGTTCATGTTCGTCGGTTTAATTTTTTTCGTTTGTTTATTAAATACACGAACTTCCAGCTGAACGGTTCACGAACCGTTCGCTGTACGTTCTTTTAAATGTTCAGTTCGTTTATAGGCTTAGCTTTTGATCCGTAGTGAAAGGGGAGTTTGAAGGAAAACACGTCTTAAAAAAGTCATTTGTGTTGTTATCAGACTTGTTAACAGTGACAGTTGATATTATTGCAGGCGACTTATTTGAAGAGAAAGCTACCATAGGCGGGATGACTATCAGGGCAAGCAGGTAAAAATTGAATTTAAACAAGTTTTTAAATTTGTGTTGCGAACAGTGACTAGGAGTCAAACTGACCCGTTCATTGGTTTTGGTTTATCTAGTGAGGCTGGAACAAGATCTTATGCTGACCCGTTAGCTTACTGGAACGAAAAGTTTGCACAGAAAGAGCCTAAAACAGAAATATCTGTCAGTCTTTCTAATGGCAAACACTCTTCTGAGAAGAGTTCATAAGTTTTGTAGGCTATGGTCATAATCTGTCTGTAAATCTGTGCATGATATTATTATTCATGCATATTTGATCCGTCTTGTTGTAGTCCACAACTTGCATAATTTGATGTTATCTAATTGACTATGCCCATTCTTACGTGTTTTGCTTTGAGGATATTAGAAGGAATCATTTGCGCAGGAACAAGGTAAACAAAACTTTTTTGATTGTAACATATGGCTTTGTAGACTTAAGAGTATAACAGTAACTTTTGATCTTTTGTAATCATTAACAGTTAAATTGTATTGTTGTAGTGGTGTAAATGGCATCAACATAGCCTCAACAATGTTTTTATGTAACAAGATGGAAATATAGTAAATGATGTAAGGCATCATTTTCCAATGTAAATGTGAATTGGGTAATTGGTCAAACTGTCAATATATGGTTTTGGTCTAAACAGGTCGGGCTGCTTTGACCTAGACATATAAAGTATTCTTTCGTCGGATACACATATGTCTAACTTTGCCACTTTATGCAGAAAGCAAATTTAACAAGTTTCGAATCATGGGATGAAGTTAGCACGTATATAACGCAGATTGAAGGATAATTTTCTTAATGTTTTTAAATAATGTTGAACTAAAGAATTGATAACAATATCAGAATGAGTTGTAAATTTTTAGGTCTAATTGGAAAAAAAACAATATAGTAGCTGAGGGTGCATACTTTAAGCTCTCCCTATGTATATGGTGCCTATACAGATCCATATGATTGTGAAATGCATACCATAAAACAAAAGTCTTCAAATGGTTTTCAAATATATTCTTAGTATAAGCAAAAAGACATCAAAATATGTTGTAAGATTGGTATTTTATTATCTAACGTCCAAACTCACACTATCAAACTCACATGCTGTGATGGGTACCGAACAAAAATAAACTCAAAAAATAATGTAACGTGTTACGTTAATTGGTTAGTTAAATATGTGAGTTAACTAAAAAAGAAATAACAAACAAAATGAAAGAATTTACAAATAATAAAAAAAGATAGAATAAACAAAATATACATAAAAAATATCAGAGTAGTTAGTTTCTTTTATCCTTCATGTTAATTTTGTTTGCAATTTTGAACCGTCATAACTTCATTCATTATCTCAACATGAAATAATTGACGAAGTTAGTCTAAAAGATTAAAACCAGACAAATTTAAACGTCGCGTCGAAATATTTCATCATGGGCTGAAAGAACTATGAAGCATAAACCAGACGAGCCGAAGAAGCAATTTAGCCAAAAATAAAATAATAACGACGAAAAGAAAGCATTTGGGAAAATTCCCAAAATAACCCAAGTGAGGAGAGATATTTCAAAAATGACTCACCCTTTTGAAAAATTCCCAAAATGTCTCAATCTCATTCAATCTCATAGCGCCGATGAGATATGAAGCAACATGATAGTTCCTCATTCGCAGTTGAATATCATCGTAAAGATGATTGAGCTGGGTCTTCCTTGGAAATTTATAAAATGGTGGTTCATTTCTTAAATGAGAAAATTCTTAAAATAACTATTTTAAAGAGAAAGAAACACGAAAGAACCTTCATTTGTTAAAAGATTCCCAGAAAATTCTCTACAAAACTCGTCGTCTCTGTTAAGTTTTGAATCAAATCTGTCTCCTCTGACCGATTTCAAATTTGTCTTTAATTTCTTGAGAATTTATTAAAATGGGCTTTTTGAACCAAATATGTCTTCAAATTAATGCTCCGATCAATTTCAACTCAATTCTGCTGCATCCATTTGATCCTATATTTTTTAATATAATATAATTTATTTAATTTTACTCATAATTTGTTTTTCTTTAATTACTTTTAATTTTTAAAGTTTTATAAAATTTCGAATATACCATTAAGACTTCCATATTTTTATCTGCGCGCCGACACAAATTTTGTTAAAACCGAGTCCAATTAAAATTATATCAAAACATTCAATAAAAACTTGACCCGACTCGGTTTTGAGTAAAGGGCCAATACATAGATAAAAATAACACATCTCAATGATATATATTTGAAATCTTGTAAAAGTTTAGACTTTAAAAGCTATAAAAGTTATCAAAGACAAACTAAATATAACTAAGACTAATTAAAATAACTAAATATATATAAAAAAAACAAAATTTCAAAACTTTTTGGCCGATTTATAAATGACGGGTTTTTTATTTTTTCAAAAGTTATCGAAGCTAACGAGTTTGGTTCAAAAGTTATCAGAGCCAGTATATTTAGTTCAAAAGTTGTCTTCGTTAACATGTTTATATGAACATTATAGAATCTAAATAAACGAGAGTTATTTTAGGAATTTTTCCTTTTCTTAATCAGCATCTTAAGAAGGCTATTTTAGAAATTTTAACTAAAAAGAAGTCTTTAAACCTATACTATACAAAACAGTTAGAAACCGGTTTCGAATGTATCCCAAACCGTACTTCTTTCATCGTATTATTATCCAATCCAACCAAACTCAACTTCAACGACACCACCAATGATACCTCCGATGAAACAAGAACCCACCGAAAACCCACCAAACATCCAATCACAAACCACCAATTGGCTGCCGGACATCAAACCAGACACCACTGAATACCCACCCTCCAAACGACTCAAAACCCTAACCCCAGATCCACCTTCAAAAGGCAAATCAAAAGCTGTTAAGGATGAAGAAGAAGAAGATGATGATTGTTTGCAGCAGCTGGCCACTTGTGGTGTGTGTTTGTTGGACGAAGCATTGTCCCTTAGAGGTTTTATTGATAGTTGTGATCATTACTTTTGCTTTGTGTGTATTATGGAGTGGGCGAAAGTCGAGTCCCGGTGCCCGGTTTGTAAGCGGAGATTTTCGGTTATTCGTCGCCCGTCGAACGATGGGGTGTTCCTATCGGAACAAATTGTTAACGTCCCTGTTCGCGATCAGGTTGTTATTACCTTTTGTTAATTGTGCAGATAGTTTTATGACACAGAACTGTTAACATGACACTGGAGTTAAATAAGTTTGGGTACGTGTCTTAAACAGATCGACACGTTTTCCTAAAAAGGACCTATTAGTGACCTGTTTTAAATTATGTTTTTAATCAAATATATTGCATATGCCTTAGTTACCTTATGCCCCGAACCATTGGCGAAGCTTGGACGAGAATATCGTATAGGAGGGGGGGGGGCCCAAAATTTTGGTAAAAAACGGGTAATTTTACATCACATATAAAAATTTCCAGGCGAAAAATGGGTGAGTTACACTACTATGCAAATAGGGGGGGGGGGGGGGCAATTTTTTGTAAAAAAATGGGTAATTTTACATTATGTAAAAAAATTTTCGTGCGAAAAACGGGTGAGTTACACTACTACGCAAAAAAACGGAGGGGGGCTATTTTTTGTAAAAAAAGGGTAATTTTACATTACTTATAAAAATTTATGGGCGAAAAACAGGTAAACACAAAAAAACAAAAGGGAGGGGGGGCTGCCCTGAACTGAATTTTTGTTTCAAATATGTTGAGGATTATGTATAAATAAAGTTTTTTATGAACTTTTAGCAACTAGTGCTTCACTCCATAAATAATATTTACCGTGTCTCTAAACATGTCGTGTCGTGAAACCTGTTTCTAAACAGGTTCATGTTTGAAAAAATTGACACCATTAGCTATCGTGTTGTGTTCGTGTCTAGCACCATAGATAATCGTGTCTGACTTGTTATGCCAGTCCTAGTTAATTCTGTTAATTCTGTTTATATTGTTTCTGTTGTTTAAAAACGATTTTTTTGCAGGTTTATTATTACAATGGCAATGCGACAATTGGACCCCCGGATCCGTATTTGCAAGTAAAATGCACCGTATGCAGCAGTTCATCAGATGATCATCTTCTGTTACTATGTGATCTATGTGATTCAGCTGCTCACTCGTACTTTGTTGGCCTCGGTGCAACTGTACCCGAGGGTGATTGGTTTTGCAGAGATTGCACGCTTTCGAGGGTTGAACATGCTAAGGTTGAAACATATACCACATTTGATAATGACGATGATTATAACAATAATACTAATAATAATAATAATAATAATAATAATAATGATAATGATAAAAACAATCCCCTTTCAAGGTTCGATACAGGGCGGGCTACTTATTCTGAGGTGTCAATTCATGATATTGTTAGAGAATCTTATACCCGTGAACCTAATACTGATACTGATACTGATGCACCTTCAGTGCCCACATCTGATAGACCGATAGGAGACCAGTTGAGCGCACAGTCAACTGTTGACAGGTCAAACGCACCAAATGCTAGAACCTTGAAGCGTTGTCTTAATGTGCATTCTCGTATAAGAGTGTTACGTGAAAATTGGAACGGGTTTCAACGTGGGTCCTTGACTTTTACTTCCAGTTTTGGAGACGGGCGTAAAACAAGTCAAAGTGAAAGTCAATCAACTTCTCAAAACCGTTCAAATGACATCGATAAAGCATGGAAAATGATGAGTATTGCAGCAAAAGCTTTTGGGAAAAAACCGGGAAATAAAAACCCGTTTCCTAAAAAGACAGAGTCACATAAAAATAAAGAAAAGTTAGTGAACGAGGCGAGTAAGGTGAGGCCAAACGGCGGTTATTTTGGGGGCTTGAGAACGAATGAAAGTGAGTTTTCATCTTCTTCTAGGAATATTATTGCATCTGCGCACGTGAAGAATGTTAGTTATAATGTTGTTGGTTCTAGTGGTCAATCATTGTCGATAGCTACCGACAAACAATGTGCTAAAAGGGTGATCGATGCTACTTTAGAGAAGAAGGAGAATATAAAGAAATACACGCAACTTGGTTCTAGTGGTCAATCATCGTCCATGGCTACTGATAAACGCTCTGCAAAAAAGGCGATCGATGCTACTTAAAAGGAGAATATAAATAAAGACACACAACTTGGTTCTAGTGATCAATCATCGTCCAAAGCCACTGATAAAGGCTCTGCAAAAAGATCGATTCTAGTTTAGAGAAGGAGGAGAATATAAATAAAGACACGCAACATGATGGCAATAACAATAACAAGGAAATCGAGGACGCTAAAAGTGAGATTCAATCACTTGTTAAGCTCAACTTGAAGCTTTTAAGCAAGGACAAGAAACTAGGTATGACCGTCTTTAGCTCAAGTTTTTAATTCTTTTTATAAAAGTTAAGAATGTTGTGGGACAATTAGATGCATCTTCATAACTTGATTTATGTCATACATGTGCAGAAGCTGATGTGTTTAAGGAAGTTGCAAGGCATGCAACACATTCAATCATGGCTGCATGTGGGATGGAGCCTCAAAAGGCGCGGTTCCGGTCCTTTGAAAGAGTGGTATGTGACCATAATCAAACACGGAAGCGGCCCAGCTCTACTTTAATGCCAACTTGCTGCAGAGAATGTTTTTTCACTTTTGTTAAGGATGTTGTTAGCATCATTGCAATTGATACAACTACCTCTTGTAAACCTTAACATCGTTGGTTTAGCTTTATTAAATTTAGGTTTGTATGTAATGTTGTATGATTCAGTTTCAGTAGCCTTAACTTTTGTTGGTTTTTAGTTGAATATTTTTGGAAACATTAATATTTCTAACTGAACAAATAAGCAAACACAAACAGACATGATTTTGTGTTCGTCAAAACATGATTTTGTTTATGTTAAATACGTTATATGAACACAAACAAATGTGTTGATAGACAATTACAGGATTAGAGACACTTTTGTTGCTAAATGTTCAAGAGGCGATTTCATATACACCCCTACAAATATAGGCAATATATGAAAATATTGGATATGAATATATATGAAAAATTATGGCTATAGTCCATATCGTCCACTCCACCTTGTCAAGGGTTAAAAACATTCATCAACGTATCCGGTTAGCCACCGTATTAGATTTACACTAATTTTTCAACAAAACTCATTTTCTCTCTATTCATATAAACATCCTTAGAAATTCTAACATTTCCATATATACCACTTTTTGCATCTAATCAAATTACTTCTAATACCAAATGAAACTACTTAAAAAAAATAAGCAATAAAATAATCAATAAAAAACCATAAAATAAGCAACTAAAAATTTAACCATAAAATAAGCGCTACAAAATTTAACCACAAATAAGCAACAAATTTAACCATAAAATAAGCAATAAAAAATTTAACTATATATAACCATAAATAAGCATTATAAAACTTAATCATAAAAATATTATATATGACCATAAAAAAATAAAACAATCTAGACATAAAACAAAATATAAAAATTTAGCCCAAAAAAAAGTAAAATAAAAAAATTACCCATCAAATAGCTTAATATTTAAACCTTAGCACTAAAAAAAATAAAATCAAATGAAAGAACATGTTGTAACCGTAAACAACCATTTGTAGTAGATATGGATTTTGCTTCTGATCAAATACTTCCATAAATTGCTGCTGCGTTTCCTGTGGATTTACATGCAAATTAATTTCCTCCGATTCATCTTATAACTTACAAGTCTAGCGTATTCTCTCCGGTAATTATATTATTCATTCTTAAAACCATACTTATCTATATGTTACTCGCTCATGCATATGTTCAAATTAAACCTCGTTTTTTACTTGAAGTTTCATTTGATGCTAATTTCTGTTCCAGTTTCTTACTAATCACTTAAAAATTATAATCGTGCATCATGTCTGGTTCGAATTCGGGTTCAAGTTTCGTTCATGCATGGATATGTAGTTGTGTGATTATTATTGTATTTTCATGTTATGAAATTGATTATTTGGTTATTGTTGCATGCAGGTACATCTTGCTGGTTCATTATTGCATAATAATCAATCACCATGTCTTTTACTAACATGCAGCCATCTTTAATCGGTTCGTCTTCTGCGAACCATTCGGAATCACGGTCTGGTTGTGCTCTAATTGAGGAGCATGATGTTGTAAACCAAACAACACTAAAGGTTCCATCTGTTCCTTCAGGTACTTATGATACTTAATATTTGTTTGGATGAATTAGTAAGTTAATTATATAGTTATATGTTTTTATTGTTGTAATACTGCTAATGATGAACTCCATCTTTTGAGGTTACAATTATATGGACAGCAACAGTATTTTAATGCATGTTAGCAGCAGCAGCAACAACAGCATGCACTACCAAACACGCTTCGTGTCACAACCTGAATTTTTTGGGCATAACATTGTAAGTTTCTTACACCTTATGGTTGGTTATATATTATGAGTTGCAAAGTGGCAGGTTTGAGTAACGGGCCAGAATGGGTTTGGACACGAGTCAAATTTAAAAATTATTAATCTGGTTCCGGTCATTTTCAAAAGGTGTCAAATTTGGTCAAATCAAAACGAGTCACTTAAGCAGGGAGGCTCGCAGGGTGTGCGAGCCGCACCATCGTCCGGGGCACATAAGTTTCGGGGGCACAAACTCTTTTATACATATTACATATATATGTTTTTTGGTGTTAAAAATAAAGTTATTTGCAATGATTTATGAGATAACTACATGCTCAAATTGGTTTCTGCTTATAATAAATCGGTCGATAAAAGTTTTATCCATGTACATTAGCGAATAAAAAATTTTCGTTAAGGCCTACGGACCTTTTTATTTTGGCTCAGCCGAGGTATTTAAATTCTTGGGAACGGCGTTGCACTTAAGAATGTGTCACTTGGTTTGGGTCAAAATGGATAATGGTTATCAATTTGGTTTAGATCAAATTGGCCATTTTTTAAAAGGTATCAAATATGGTTCAAGTCACACCGGGTCATGTTAGATAGGTATCAATTTGATGCCGAATCCACGGCTTTACTCAAATGGCTCAAGAACAATTAATCATATCAAAATAACCCGAACCGAAATACTCGGCAAACAAGCATAAAGCTTACGGATTCTTATATTAAAAATAATCAACTAACTAAAACAAAAGACCTAGCAACCTTATTTATGAATAAAATAAGTATTTGGGCCGGGCTGGACCGACTAAACGGACCGGATGCCTCCTGCATCATACTCCCCCTCTTGAAAAAAAACTCGTCCTCAAGTTGTGTCTCTGGATCAAATCCACGTGGATCAAATGGAACATCAATCCGCACCTTATTTATTATTATCATCACTACCCATGTAGCAAGTTCAACTTTCCAGTTTGGTTCGCTTAGGTTGTGCCTTGTTCCACCTGGGTCGAAGGGAGTATCGGTTCGCTTTCCGTCCACCATTGACTTGACTCGCTTAAATAATTCATCTCCCACTTCCTTTATCTTGATTAAGATGAAACCAAATTGAATTTGTTGTTTTGAGCCTGTATAATCCTCAGACCCATTAGAATCACACAACCCAACCCTTTTTAAACCATATTGAATTGGTTCATATGTGGTACTAGCCATCGGACCACTCAAAATCTTTTTATTTTCTTCAACACCGCCATTTAATAATTCCCTTACATAGCATGCATCATAAATGTTATATGTAGACTTTCCTTTATATTTAAAACTCTTTCTCTTTTCAATCTCCATATCATTTAAAGTTTCAATATATTTGGTAAATAATACCTTATGCAACTTAACACTCGTAACTGGCGGCTGAAATATTGGAACTTCCAAACAAATATTATTGATTGTCATCCTATCACTGGCGACCATAGAATCACTGCTTTCTACTTCTTCATGATTGCCAATTTCACGTATTGATTCATCACAAATAACTCCGCTAAGAGTCATTTGCACAAACGAAAATTCTTCTTCATCAAAATCAATCCCGTCTTCATCGAACTCGGGGTTGTCTTCCGACACACTTTGTGAATAAGTTGGTTCAAAGAACCGAGGTTGTTGACTGCCAAACGGATGCTGCTCTCCGTCATCACCTTCGTCCCAGACGACGATGCTCGACTCGGTTTCCGCTTTTCGCATCTCCCCTTTCAACTTGAGATCTCGGATCCTCTGTCGGAGCCGCTTGATCTCTTGTTGTATTTCAAGATCTCGGACTCGTTTCCGGAGCCGTTTGATCATCTTACGATCCCGTGGGTCATAAAAGACTATATCGCTGCCTCGATCGGCGACTCTGCGAGTAGGGCATCGATCTTCACCACGAGCACGTGAACCACCAATGTTCTTGTAGATGCCTCGGTCGGGACTCTTCGAACAAGAAAACATTCACCTTCACGTAGAGCCATTTGAACAACCAAAGCTCTGATACCAAATGATGCCGAATCCACGGCTTTACTCAAATGGCTCAAGAACAATTGATCATATCAAAATAACCCGAACCGAAATACTCGGCAAACAAGCATAAAGCTTACGAATTCTTATATTAAAAATAATCAACTAACTAAAACAAAAGACCTAGCAACCTTATTTATGAATAAAATAAGTATTTGGGCCGGGCCGGACCGACTAAACGGACCGGATGCCTCCTGCATCACAATTAGTTTCGGCTCAAACCGGGTCTTTTTAAAGAAGATATATATCATTATGTTTTGAGCCAACGGGTCATTAAAAAGGTGTCAGTTGGTTAGCGTCAAAATGGCTGTTTTGAGCCAACGGGTCATTAAAAAGGTGTCAGTTGGTAAGCGTCAAAATGGCTCATTTTAAAAGGTATCAATTTGGTTAGGGTCAAAATGGGTTATTTTTGAAAAGCATTATTTTGGGGTAGGTTAAAACGGGTCAATTTTGTTTACATATATTTTGTTTGGATTCTTGATTTTCTTCAAAGTTCTTTGTTGTGTTGAGTTGTATAGGGATTTGCTCCATATTTGTAGCAATTGCCAAAAAGTTTCGTTAATAAATCATGTTTAGCAATAAAATTTCGTTATTTTGGGAAAAATCTTCTTTATTAGTGATCTATACGTTTCAAAGTCAACAAAAAGTGCAAAAATCACCACGTAACGAATCTGACATGAAACGACCCCGGATAACAAGTCAGAAAGTGAATAATTCATTAAAAGGGTTAAATGATCTCGAAAAATTAAAATACATATTAAAGTAGTCGAGATGATATATAAACATAATTTAGGAAGGCTCGAATCGCAAAAACTGGAAAATAATTATGCACGAACCAGTACAGGACCCGGAAAGGACCCAACCCCAACTATTTTCAAGAAAATAGTTTTTATAGTCCATACTGCTAGGAATTTGATTTCGTTCAAAGTCTGACAAAAATTATTAAAAACGGGATCCATTTGAATATCTAAATCACACAATACGTTAAACAGTTGATCGAAAACAACCAGTTTATAACACAACCATTTCATATATACCCCCCCTTCTCCTAATCGCCCCCCACCCTCCCCATGACAACTCACATCACCAACTCACCCTCCTAATTATTATCCTTGATGTGTTGTAATCAAATTAAATAACCCATCTGCCCTCTACAACTCACACTCATCAAACCTATACTATCCATCCCTCTCTTTTAAAAACCATCGACTGAACACTCTCACCCCACACCTTCAATTCAAAATCAAACAATAACACACACATAATCAAGAAATCATGGAAGGTTAGATCAAGAATAAGAAGATTAAGATATTAAGAAGGGTATAGGAAGGAAGAACACCAATATCACACCATAACATCATCAATCACATCTTCCAAATCTCCAAAAACAAGTAAGTTTGATTTAAGATTGATTATTAGGGTTGAAAGTATTAGGTTTGTTGTTCTTGATTGAAGCTTGAAAGTTTGATTTAAGTGTTAATGATCTTTTAATTATTTGATAAAAACTTGAATAAACTTGATGTTAGGGTTTGATGTTAGAATGGATTTAGGATAATTATTGATCATTAGTTTGTTACTATAAACTTGAATCATTGAAAAATTGTTGTTAGGGATGAACAAAACAAGAACTTGTTCATAAGTGAAAAATTGGGGATTTTTGTATATGGGTTTAATTAAGGGATTTTGGATGGATTGATGAATCAATAAGTGTTATGGAATAATAAAAATTGAGAATGAAATTCGGATATATGCTAGTAAACTCATTAAAACCTTTTATTAGTTCTTGAAGATTGTTAAAGTTGCTAAATAGTGAAACTTTGTTGAATGATATATTAAAATATCAAAAATTGGGATAGAACACATAGGAGGCATGAAACCATATAAACTAGTTGAATGAATTAAACCTAGAATTACATTTAATCAAAGTGGAAGAATTAGATTAAATAGAATTATCAAATATCAAAGGTTACTAAAATGGGAAAACTTTGTTAGAACAACACTTAGAAAATTTATAAAAATCCAAGATCCTTTGATTGAAAGATTGATTAAAAGATTGATAAAGATGGGAATAATATAAAAGTGATTAGTATAAAAGAATAGAATCATCTAAAAGTTAAAACTTGAATTTGTTGAAAAAGACATTGTTTAAAATCATGAAATTTAGATTCTTCTAAAAGAGAATAAGAACATTTACTTAAAAGTGAAATTTTGGATTATTGTGAACTTATAAAATAGGTTAAAGATCTGGACTTTTAAAAATATTTAATAGTAATTGTATATATAAAAATAACAAGCTTAACTAGTAACATTGTTAATGAAACCTAAAATACGAACTAGGTACCTAAAACTCGATTAAACGTGTCTTATGGATTTAATTGGACAAAACTGAAATTTATGGTAAATTATATGTTATTATATGTGTGTTTAGTTCATAAGATGATTAGTATAGACTTGTGTAATTTATTTGACTCGTCGGTAACTTAAACGGTCGAAAAATCGGTTTGTTAAACAAACCGACACAACTATTAGGGACTGTTTTAGAACAGCCCCTAAAGTGTTAAAATACCCATGTATAACATAACTTAATACATGAGAAAATGACAAGATGATAAAACTTAGTCCTAAACGGTTCGTGTCGCGAAAACCGACACGAAAACGTTAAAAAGTTGCTATTTTAAGAAAATATTAACAAAAATGAAAACAATATATTTTCACAAGTTAACTTGTAAAACTTGACTAATATTTATGTAACAATTATTTTCTAAAATGTAAAAGTTACATTTTACATGAAAAACTAAAACAAGTCGCTTTAAGCATAAAACCGACAAGTTTTGTGCAAAATAAAAGATTAATATTTTCTTAAAAATTTCCAGCAACTGAAACTTAAAATATTTTATTATATTTTAATTGTTTATTAATTAATTTAATTAATTAAATAATAGTTAACGGAAAACCGAACTATGTGTACTCGCTTATGTGCTTATGTGTTTATGTGCTTATGTGTAGACTAGAGTAGGATTAATAAATTAAAAAGAGTTTTGTATAAAAACTAAAATCAAGTTTTTATTAACAAAACGTGTTCTAATATAGGACACGAGATTTTTGGAAAAGCTTCAAGACAGTGAGTTTCTCTATCGAACCCCCTCGTTTTTAAATGAAATCGTTTTTTTATTGTTTTTATAAATGTTTTTGGGGGAAAAGCATATACTTTATTTATAATATTGATTCCATCAAGATTTTTCTTGTTAAAGCATTTTATTTTACAAACCGTGTCAAATACAGGATGAGTCTAGTTGGCTAAATAACGGTTAACCCTAGAAAGGGGTACAAAAATATTGGTAGATCTATCGTGGTGACGCCCCCACTTCCAATCGCGTTGGGTTAAAAGTGGGAATATTTTGAGTATGGTATGTATCGTGTTATCAACTATGATAGTCATACGCATGTTGTATTCTTTGCTCGTCTACAACAACACGCTTTGTTTAAAAAGTAAAATGCCTATTGTTTTTGTGATATAATGGCAGTAGATCATTATACACGGGTTTTTATATGATTTGTATGAAGTAATGACGGTAGATCATTACACACGGTATTGATGTTATTATATAATGACGAGAGATCATTATATGGATGTTGCTTTCAATATATATATATATATATATATATATATATATATATGGACTATTTTGTTATAAAGGGAAACTCATCAACACAACGTGTTGATCGATATTTTTATATGTTGTTCAGGTAAGTAATGGCTTCGTGACAATGAAGGAAAAGAGGCGAACGGTGTTTGAATATGGGAATAAACTGGGATGTGTAATAACCGTGTTTTTATACACGTGTAAACTTTCGTTTTTAATAATAATAAAGTTTCTTTGAAAAGTCAAACTTTGATTATAATTTTACTATACTTTATTATGATTGGCTATCGGCGACTGTCACAACCCGAACGACTTGGTCAAAAGTCTTCCGCTGTTTAAATTACGGTTTTCGGGGTGTGACAATATTCATATTATCGTGGAATGATGGGAGCTTATGGTCGACCTTTGGTAAGATACACAATTTCATATATCTATGTGTGTTAATTGTATATCTGAAAGATCATCACTATCTTTTTATGGATTTATTTTGATTGTCTTAATAGATTCCACCTCAGTCTTTGGATGTGCCAACAAGAATGCCTTTGGCACCTGAAACGGGACTAGAGCTTGTTTTTGTAAATTCCAAGCAATACCACGCGATCTTGAGGCGAAGGAAATCGCGTGCGAAAGCAGAGAATGAAAAGAAGTTAATAAAATGCCGTAAGGTGAATTATGACTTTATAATTTAAAGATGAATTTGCTTGTGTAAAATGGTAAATAACATGATATGTTGGTTGTATCCTACAGCCGTATGTTCATGAGTCGCGCCATCTACATGCGATGAACCGGGCTAGGGGTGTTGGTGGTCGTTTTACCAAGAGTGAAGAAGATGATTCCAAAAAGACAACCACCTCTTCTTTTTCGACGCGTGTGCTCCCAGAGTCTTCTGAAACGCCTAGGGGTGAATCTGCCAATTTGTAGAATTACCATGCATCACCGGGCAATCATTTCATGTCTTTAGATATAGAGGATTTGCTAAACATATCTTCAGCTAGCCAAGGTTAGGTGTGGTGTTGTTTCATATGCTTGGAAGAAATGAATTTACAACATGAGAGCAGGTTGATGTCGAGACTCGAAAGTACTGAGAGGATGCATGTTCAAACTTTTGTATGTATAAAGAGAGATGAGAAATGTATGCATGAATAGAGATGAGAAATGTCTTAAAAATCTGAATCCATCAAACTTTGAAGTACTAATAATGACAGTAGTTAATGTTCATCAAAGATCAGTCGGTAATCATCAAGCATAATTTCTTTATAACTTTGGTTTGCAGGTATTGAATGTATGTGTGCCATACAACACGCCTTGGTTGTAGTCAACGACTCACTCGATTGGTAGGTTTTCTACTTCACTCCTCACAGAAATTAACAATAAATCAAGAAATTTATATTTGTAACAATCTTTATGAAAGATGATCATACCAGTAAACCTTCTTTCGGTGCAAGAAGCTTGGCAGTTTCAATGGCTTCTTCGCTAAACTACTGTTTGGGCTTAGGACGTGTCAGCCTCCCTATGTCGGAGGAGCCGTCTCTGTTTTTGACACGGGTCTTCGGAAAGCGATCGAGGACATTGTGGTTTGTGGGGGTGCCTATTTTGGGGACCTCCAATGGAGGTTAGCTTCCCTCCCAACCCATTTTGGGGGTCTTGGGATTGGCTCGGCTGAGGATGCCTCTTCCTATGCTTTTGTGGCTTCAAGGGCCCAATATTGGGCTCTTCAAGACCACATCCTTCGGGAGTGTGGGGGTGGGTTGCTTGACTCTGATTATAAGGGTGCGTTGGATACCCTGCATGGTTCTCTTTCTGATCTTGATCTTGGCGGTTTCTACATTAAAGACACCGCCCCTCCTAAATCCCAGAAAATTTTGGCGAATCCCTTATATGGTGATATCGTCAAGACAGTTGAAGAGAAGTTCGCTTTGTCCCCGCGGCAGCGAGCTGTGTTTGAGTGTTTACGTGCCCCTCATGTTCAGGATTCCTTGTCAGTTGTTCCCATTGAAGGTTTAGGGCAACGTATGTCGGCAGTGGAATATCGGGTATCCTCAAATACCGGCTGATGGTACCCCTTTTCCCGGTTGATGACCCGTGTCCCGTATGTCAGAAGGCTAGTTGGGATTCTTTTGGGGAGCATGCAGTCCATTGCAAAAAATTACCGGGCTTTAAATATCGACATGATCTAGTTCGAGATGTGCTTTACGACGTCCTTAAGCGGGCCGGGATCTCGGCAAAAAATGAAGCCCCAGTGAACTTCCTGAATGACCCTTTAAATGGGAGATCAACCCTACGACCCGCTGACATTCTTGTTTTTGGATGGGAAGGAGGTAAGCACACGTGCGTTGATTTGATAGGTGTGTCCCCCCTCGTTGGGCTACGAGACCACGGGTTTGTGGTGGGTCATGCGATAAACAAGGCAGAAGCGGGTAAAGTAACTAAGCACAAGAAAGCTTGCCTTGAGAATCAGCACGTGTTCGTACCGTTTGCTTTTGACACCTTTGGCGCTCTCGGCCCTGACGCGGTTCAGTTCCTTAAGCGGGTTCAGCCGGTGGTCAGCAGTAACTCCGCTCATGCTAAGGGGAACGCTGTGTTTAGTAGGGTAGGGTTTGCTATTCAGAAGGGGGTAGCGACGCAACTTGTTACCAGTCTATCTACCGTTAGTCTGTAATTGTCTATGCTATTTATAATTTGATCTGAACAAGGTTTCAAAAACATAACACATTTGTCACTCATTAATTATGTTTATACAGAAATAAAAATTGCAGCTTAAATGCTTATGCTCACCATTATAACTTCATCTAAAATGCTGACATACAAAACATCGGTAATAACACCAGCACCAATTCCTTGTATCTAATGGTCAAGTATTTACTAATTACTACACATTTGAATGTGAAGAGTACTGAGCTATAGATAATACTAATTACATTAAACCGAAAAATTAAAAGCTTACAACGAAGTCGTTGTAGTATAGTGGTAAGTATTCCCGCCTGTCACGCGGGTGACCCGGGTTCGATCCCCGGCAACGGCGATAATTTACATTTTTGTACAATTTTAATTGGTGTAAATATTACAGAAAGTTAAATCAAATTCCAGATGAACAGCACTGATAAAAGCAGTTCCGCAATGTCGTCAGCGAATAATGATTATTTTAGTATCAATAAATACATGCCCTTTTTAGCTTACTCTTTAGTCGTTACTGTTCTTAGCAACTGGTATTGAGTCCCGACTCCCGACCATCACAGCTTGATCTCATCTTAAAGAAGATTTGAGCATGAGTAGCTCGAAGATATTAGGAAGAAACAATGTTTACTTAAGCGAGCAAATGTAGTTTTGTCTTCCACTTCTTTGGCATCAAATACCTGTTAGCATTCAAGTCAATGTTGTAATTTGTTATGATTCATAAATTGTTGATTTAGTATCAGGAAAACAATGTATGATTAACTGAAACAAAATTTCTTGGTTTGTATAAACTCAAAAGTCGGTATGAAGTAGGAATCTAGGATAATTAGGAGAATGAACAATATATAAATCAATCACTAAATGGAAATCCAATGCTAACATCTCTTAATTTGTTTTTTTAAAAGAATCCAATTATTCACTTTCCTTGTGATCATTTTAATCATGAATACTAGCAGTTTTGAATCTGAAACTTGGTTGTTTGACTGCAAAAGTCAAACTGTAGTATTTTTCCATTTTTGGTACAAAAGGTGTATGATTGATTATTTTCCACAAACATGAAACAGTCTTATGCTCAGCTGCAGAAATCAATGTGTAATTCAAACTTATAGTGTGCTTCTCATATTAATGTCAGTATCAAGAAAGTCAAACATAAACGGCTACTGAGAAACCATAAAGTCAAAATCAATAGACCAGATTAACTGTGTTATTCCTCAATCCAAATAGAGCATCAAAACAACATATTATTATTTAAAAAAATAAATGAACGTTAGGCTGGGACCACGACTTCCATTGGCCGGTTCGGATGAAACTATATATGAGCAGGCTAACCACTAATTTTAACTTTTCTGCTCATTCTTTTTGATTTGAATAGTTTTCAATGAATGTGTGAGAGAGTAACTGCATGATGATTGTTTTGCTAGGTTTATACTTGAACGCTTGCGTTTACCGGCTAGTTTGGACTTCAACGAGAATAGCCTAAGCAGATAAGAATGTGTACATGCTTAGTCTTTTAATTTGAATCATCTATGATTTAGTTATACATCCTTTGTTCCTTAAAAATTGTAATGTACTTGTCATATTTGCTTTGTACCAGGGGTATAATGGTCCAGGTGTTAATTTTGAAAGGTTTGACTTTTTTAGTCATAAAAGACCAAAGTTAGATAATGTCGTTAATTCTCGGTAGAGGAAGTGAAGAAAGCCATTTGGGAGTGAGGGGAAAACAAGGCTCCGGGTCCGGACGGCTTCAATTTTAAGTTCATAAAAAGATTTTGGAGTTTGATTTTGTGGCAGTTTTGAACTACTTTTACACTCATGGCTCGTTATCGCCATCGGTGTGCTCTTCTTTTATTACCCTCATTCCCAAAGTTCATGATCCCCAGTCTCCAAGGTTCTTGTTAACAGGTTAAAATTGGTCATGGATTCGGAAAATCAAACGGCCTTTCTTAGTGGCAGATCAATCATTGACGGGCCTCTTATAATTAATGAAATCCTTTCGTGGCTTAAAAAAAGAAGAAAAAAAGGGATGCTTTTTAAAATTGATTTCGAAAAGGCCTATGATCATATTAATTGGTCTTTTTTAGACAAGGTCATGGAAAGGATGGGTTTTCCAGGATTCTTGGTATCATCTCCTCCGCTAAGTCGTCGGTGCTAGTTAACGGTTCTCCAACTTTTGAATTTAAGTGCGAGAGGGGGATTAGGCAAGGCCTTTTCTATTCATTATAGGTATGGAGGCTCTATCAGTGATATTTCAGAATGCTTGTGAACAAAGGTTTTTCGAAGGGTTGCAATTACCAAATAGGGGTCCTAAAATTTCAAATTTATTATTCGCGGATGACGCTTTAATATTGGGAGAATGGAACCTTGACAATATTAGGAATTTGGCGAGAATTTTAAGAATCTTCCACATAGTTTCTGGTCTAAAAATTAATCTAGCAAAATCTTGCTTTATTGGGGCAGAAGCTGAGAATGGGGAGGTCCAGAACTTCGCCTCCTTTTTAAACTGTAAGGCGGGTTTGACCTCTTTTGTTCACTTGGGAATCTAGGTTGGTGCTAATATGAACCACTACAACAATTGGCAATCGATATTAGATGTATTTGATGCTAGATTAACTAGTTGGAAGGCGAGATCATTATCTATGGGAGGTCGTTTAACTCTCCTAAAATCTGTGCTTGAGAGCATCCCAACTTATTACTTCTCTTTATACAAGGCACCGACGAAAGTTATAGACGAGTTGGAATCCAAAAGAAGAAACTTTTTGTGGGGTAGTACTGAACATAGAAGAAAGATCCATTGGGTGGCTTGGGAGCGTGTTACTAAGCCAAAAAAGGATGGAGGTCTGGGTCTTTGCCCGTTAAAAGAGGTTAATATCGCCCTTTTATCTAAGTGGTGGTGGAGGCATAAAGTGGAAGAGAACAAGATGTGGATGAAGGTTATTGATGCTTTACATTTTACTCCCCGAAAGTGGTCAGCTCTTCCTTATAATAAACGTTTATCGGGTACTTGGGCTTCCATTGCTAAACTTGAAAATTTTCTTATTTCAACCAATCTGCATATTGGAGGTGCTATTAAGGGTATTGTTGGTAATGGCAAAAAGATTAGATTTTGGCTTGATTCGTGGTTGGAAGAAAAGCCTTTAAAAGATGTGTATCCTAATCTTTTCAAATGTGAATTGACTAAGTGTTGTTTTGTTGAAGAACGGTGTGGTATGAGCGGAAATCGGAATGTCAGATCCTGGAATTGGGCCCGTAATAGGTGGACGGAGGAAGCCATTGCTGAGCTTGTCACTCTGTCCCAAACTATTGGTCAGGTTGTGCTCCATGATAGACCAGATAGGTGGAGATGGGTGGGGGATAAAGATGGGGAATTCAGTGTGGCTTCAGTTAAAAAGCTACTGTTATCTTCAGGAAATGCTAACGGGCCGGATATTTTCTGCTGGAATAGTTGGATACCTCTAAAGGTTAACGTTTTCGGATGGCGATGCCTGCAGAACCGGTTACCCACTTTGATGGAACTTGCAAAAAGGAACATAAGCCCAGCCAACACTACGTGCCCACTATGCAGTAGTGTTATGGAGACATGTGAACATGTTTTCACTTCCTGCATTGTTTCATCCTTAATTTGGCATCATATTGGGAGTTGGTGTAAGACTCCACCAATTTTTTTCTTTTCTTTGAAAGACATTTTTGATTTGCATAAGTTTGTCCCCATTCCTAAAAGTAGGAAAAGGTTCTTTCAATCCATTTTGTTGGTTGCTTGTTGGTGTATTTGGCAAGCTACGAACAAGAGAATATTTGAGGATGAGGAGGTGAATGTGTAGAAGATTGTGGGCCAAATCAAATCTCTTAGCTTCTTTTGGGTGAAGGCTCGTTCGAGAAAGTTTGGTTTAGATTGGAGAAAATGGTTGGAGTTCGATGTTTAATTTTGTTGTTGTTCCTTTCTTTGTTTCGGCATTGCTAGTTGCTTACTAGTGGTTTGTCGTGTTTTTAATGAAAGTTGCCGTTCAAAAAAAGATAATATGGTTTTTTTGAAAGATTTGTCTTCTTAGCCAAAATTGACCAAAGTCAAATTATGGTTCATTTTTGAAAGGTTTGACTTTTTTTAGTTAAAATAGAGCAAAGTCAAGTATATTTTGAAAGGTTCAACTTTTTTAGTTAAAAATTGACCAACGTCATATTTCAATGGATGTAACCAAGCTTGGTGGAAGATCATATTCCAACTAATGTACACAACCTTAGTGCAAATGTAAAAAACACCAATTTATAGAATTCAGAAAATATAGAATTTTGGCTACCTTCTTACCTTATTTTGGTATCCTTATTCCACCTATTCTCAAGGGAACCCACCCCCATGGTCCAAATGGCCGTAAAGACTCAAGATCAGAAATATAAAAGATATATTTTAAACTAGTAATGTGGTTCCACACTAAGATAAGAGTTCAAGAAAATCAAATTTTTGGGAGGAAAATGGAGACCAATACATCTTGAATAGAATAAAAGGTGAATTTTAAACAAGTAATGTGGTTTCCACTCTAATGTGGTTTAGCTTTATTAAATTTAAGTTTGTATGTATGTTGCATGATTCAGTCTTAGTAGCCTTAACTTATGTTGGTTTTTAGTTGAATATTTTTGTAAGCATTTAACTTTTTAACTAAACAAATAAGCAAAACACAAAAAGACATGTTTTTGCGTTTGTGTTTGACTACTAAGAATATGAACTTGTTCATGCTTATTTATGTTAAATACGTGTTTATGAACACAACCAAATGTGTTGATATCGAAAATTACAGGATTATAGAAAGGCTTTTGTTGCTGAATATACGGAGGGACAATTTCATATACACCCTTACAAAGGTAGACAATATATGAAAATATTGGGTATGCGAATGTCTTAGATGTTTTACAAATTTACTTAATAATTAAGGATGGATTACAACCTGAATTTATATCCAAACAAACATAAACAAATATGAAAATATGGGGTATGTAATATTTATTGGTAGTATAAAGTGTGAAAAATTATGGCTATGGTCCTTATTGTTCACGTACTCCACTTTGTCAAAGGTCAAAAACATTCACAAACGCATCCTGTTAATTACCACGTTAGATTTACGCTAATTTTTCAACAACAATTATTTTCTCTCCATACAAACATCCTTAGAAATCCTTACATTTTCACATATACCACTTTTTCATCTAATCAAATTACTTTTTATACCAAATACAACTATTTATAAAAATAAAATATAAAAAATCTAGCCATTAAATAAGCATTACAAAATGTTGCAACAAAATATTCAACCTTAAAGTAAGCATTTTAATTGTGCCATAAATAAGCAGATAAAAAACTAAAAATAAATAAGAAATATAAAATTTAACTATAAAAAATATCCAGCCACAAAATAAAAAGTAAAAAATCTAATCATAAAATAAAATATAAAAATTAAATCAAAAAATAATAAATAATAATTAATAAAATAACTTAATAATTAAAATACTATGGTGAACACCTGTAAAATAGAGAAGTTACACGCGTAGTTATGGAAACAACGTGGTTTCTTGCTTCTGATGGCTTCTGATACATATGCTTCCATAGATTGCTGCTTCGTTCGTCATGAATTACATGCAAATAATTTCCTCCGATTCATCTCTAGAGTTTACTATTCTCTCCATCATCCCGGTAATTATTATTATTCTTATTATTATTAACCCTCAATTGATCTCTGTTTCTTGCTTTCAAATTAAACATCAATTAGACTTGGTTTCTGCTTTTACTTACTTGTATATATATTGTAATCGTTGATGCATGTATATGTAATTGTGTGA
The DNA here is from genome assembly GCF_021521415.1 of Bidens hawaiensis. Taxonomy (NCBI): domain Eukaryota; kingdom Viridiplantae; phylum Streptophyta; class Magnoliopsida; order Asterales; family Asteraceae; genus Bidens; species Bidens hawaiensis. The sequence goes on along the minus strand of NW_027492579.1, from coordinate 504,652 downwards.
CTATATATACTTATTTGGTTATATATTGTTGCATGCAGGTACAACATCTTGCATTATTGCATATATAATATGTCTTTCAGTAACATGACACCATCATCATTCGGTTCGTCTTCCGTGAACCATTCACTAGACCAGGAATCACTGCCTGGTTTTGCTCTAATTGAGGAGCAGGATGTTGTAAATCAAACAACACTCAATATTCCATCTTATACACCAGCTGGTACTTTTGAAATTAACTTAATATTTGTTTGGATGAATTAGTTAAGTTATATGGTTTTGTTGTAATACTGATAATGATGAACTCCTTCTTTTGAGGTCAGATATATATGGACAGCAACAGTACTTCCATGCAAATTATCATCAGCAGCAGCATGCACTACCAGGCATGCTTCCGGTCAACGCTGGAATTGTATACCGGGTCCCACAACATAATTATTTCTGGCGTAACTTTGTAAGTTTCTTACACCTTATCGTTGGTTATATGTTATGAGTTGCAAAGCGGGTGGGTCAGGTAAAGAGCCAGGATGGGTTTGGGTTAAAACGAAAAAAGTATGAGTTTGGTTCGGTCATTTTAAAAAGGTACCAATTTGGTCCGGGTCAAAGCGGCTCATCTCAAAAAGGTATCATTTTTGTTCAGATCAAAGTGGTTCACTTAAAAAGGTATTAATTTGGTTCGGGTCAAAACAACTAAATTTATAAGGGTATCAATTTGGTTTGTTTCAAAACGGGCCATTTTAAAAAGGTATCAATTTGGTTTGAGTCAAACCGGGTCATTTTTTAAAGGTATCAATCTGTTTTGGGTCGAGCTGGATCATTTTGTTTCGAACCAGCCCGAGTCATTTTAAAAGGTATCAATTTGGTCCCGGTGAAACGGGTCATTTTTAAAAAGTATCTATTTGGTTAAGGTCAAAATGGGTCAATTTGGTTTACATATATTCTGTTTGGATTATTTATTATTTTCAAAGTTCTTGGTTGTGTTTTGTACAGGGATGTTCTCAATATCCATATTATCGTGGAATGATGACGGCAACTTATAGTCCACCTGAGGTAAGATACATGATTTTATATATTTTCATATGATTGTAAATCTTCAAAGATCATCAATATCAATGTATGAATTTATTTTGACTGTCTAAGTAGGTTCCACCGCGATACGTGGATGTGCACGCAAGATTACCTTTGGAACCCGAAACAGGACTGGACCCTGTTTTTGTTAATGCGAAACAGTACCATGCGATACTTCGCCGAAGAAAATCGCGTGCTAAAGCAGAGATGGAAAAGAAATTAATAAAAGAGCGTAAGGTGAGTTATAACTTTATAACTTAAGGATGGATTTGGTTGCGTAAAAACAGTAAATAACATGCTATGTTGGTTTTATTTTACAGTCGTATGTTCATGAGTCGCGCCATCAACATGCCATGAAAAGGCCTAGGGGTACAGATGGTCGTTTTGCACCGAGAGAAGAAGTTGATCCCGATCAGACAACCACCTATGATTCCTCAAAGCATGTGCTCCCAGGGTCTTCTGAAACACCTGGGGGCGAATCAGGCAATTCGCAAAACTTCCCTCCATCACTGGGCTATGATTTCCTATCTTCAAATAACGGAGAGGATTGGTTCAGCATATCAACACCTAGCGAAGGTTAGGTGTAGTGTTGTTTCATATGCTTGGGAGATATGAAGAAGTTACAACATCAGAGCGGGTTGATGGGAGACTCAAGAGCACTGAGAGGCGTGCAAGGGCATGCGTTTATGTAATTATGTAGAATGTAAATAACTTTTGTATGTATGAAAGCATAATGTATTTGCCAATGTGTAAGCCCTCTAAAGTCATTCTATTCAAGAAAACAGTTTCTTTCTAAAATAATACCAGTATTTGTAATCATAGTTGGACATTGAATATCTTATTTTCCACATACATGAAACTATCTTGTGCTCAGCTGCAGAAATCAATGTGTAATTCAAAGTTATAGTGTGCTCTCATATTAATGTCAGTATCAAGAAAGTCAACCATAAACAGCTACCGAGAAACTATAAAGTCAAAATCAAGAAGTTTAATTCTGTAGACCAGATTAACTATGTTATTCCTCAATCTAAATAGAGCATCAAAACTTTAGCCCGGGACCACGACTTCCATTGGCTGGTTCGGATGAAATTATATTTGAGCCGGCTAACCACTAATTTTAACTTTTCTGCTCATTCTTTTAATTTGAATAGTTTTCAATGAATGTGTGAGAGAGTAACTGTATGATGATTGTTTTTCTAGGTTTATACTTGAACGCTTGCATTTACTGGCTAGTCTGGACTTCAACAAGAATGGCTAAGCAGATAAGAATGTGTACATGGTTTGTTTACATAGTCTATCTCCTTGTTTACATCCATCCAATCAAAAAGGTAGACACTAGATAATGGTCAACTTAGAGTGGCCAAATTGGTATGGTTTTTATTTTATGTTGTTGCACCTTTGTGATATATTTTAAGTTTAATTCACTAATTCCTACTTAGTTTGCTTTTAATAAGTATTTTGACTGTACTCTTTTGAACCAACTATTATGTATTTTGAACTAAGTGTTTTGTAACTTGAATCATCTATGATTTAGTTATATTTCCTTTGTTCCTTAACAATTGTAATGTACTTGTCATATTTTCTTTGTACCAGGGGTATAATGGTCCAGGTGTTAATTTTGAAAGGTTTGACTTTTTAGTCATAAAAGACCAGAGTTAGATAATGTGGCTTTTTTTAAAGATTTGACTTCTTAGTCAAAATTGACCATATGGTTCAATTTTGAAAGGTTTGACTTTTTAGTAAAAATAGACCAAAGTCAGAATATGGCTCAATTTTAAAAAGTTTGACTTTTTTAGTTAAAATTTGACCAAAGTCAAATTATGGTTCAATTTTGAAAGGTTAGACCTTTTTAGTTAAAAATTGAGCAACGTCATATTTCAATGAATGTACCCAAGCTTGGTGCACAATCATATTCCAACTAATATACACTACCTTAGTGCAGATCATATTAAATGTATAAAAAAAATACCAATAATACCCTCATGCTTATGGCACCGTTAAATATTAACAACTGTTAGGCTTAAGCCACAATTGTGTTACAAACTTAAAACCATAAACACTCAACATACAAATTTGCTACCTGTTTCTAGAGAGAACAGTTTTAATCATTTGATAATGAATAGAAAGTTACGATAACTTTATATTAAAAATAATTCCAATTACAATAAAGAGGCAGGTACGCGGGCAACAAGCTGCGCCGCCACCCCCTTTTGAATGACAAAACCGATCCTACTGAAAACAAAGTTATCGTTCTTCGGCGTCGATGAGTTACTGTGCACGACCCGCTGAACTCTTTTTAGAAACGCAACAGCATCGGGGGCAAGAGACCCAAATGTGTTGAAGGGGGGCTTCTTAAATAATTATGTTCAAGGAAGTAACACAATAATTGTAATTACTTAAAAAAAAACATTTTATCTATAAAAGAGTGTTCCGGTCCAACTTAGTTCGACTTGTTTTCGCCTGTTACCCGAGCCACTCATTTTTCAACTTTTACCTGTTTTTCATCCATATTGGTTGGCTTATGTTGGTTGAAATCTGTAGCAGAGCCCCTCGAGCTAACTAAAGTTGAAACAGAAATTGCAATAAATGCCATAAAGCACATGTTTGACAAGCATGTAAGCTTGATTTAGAAAAAGCTTCCTTTTAAGTAATCTTATTAGCTTAAAAAACTGTCTCTGTATTGCTTAGTATATTCCATAAATCTTTGGAGATTAAAGTAGTAAGAACAAACACTTTTATCACAACAAACATCACTCCATTAGACTCTCATCTTCCCTTTAGCTTTATCTTCATTAGCCCACATGAACCTCATCATAAGCCCTTCTATATATATTGGTAATATAAAGTTTGGCTATTGTCCATATTGTTCACTCCACAATGCTAAGGGTTTCACATATATAACAAAGGTACACGGTTAGTCAACACATTAGATTTATCTACTAATCATTCAAAAACACTGCTTTTCTCTTAACTCCTAAACACATCTTTACATATTTTTACATTTACACATCTACACCACTTATCAAATTATTTTGTGTACCAAATAAAATAAGCAATAAAAATATTAACCATAAATAAGCAATAAAGAATTTAAACATATAATAAGCATAAAACATTTAACCATAAAAGCAATTAAAAATCCAACCTAAAAATAAGCAAAAAAAAATGTCATCATAAACAGGCAATAACAAATTTTAACCATAAACTATTAATAAAAAAATTAATTATAAATAAAAAGTAAAAAATCCAAATTTAAAATAAAAATTAAACGTCTAACAATAAAATAAAGTATAAAAGATTTAACCATAATATGAAAAATGTAAAAATAATCATAAAATAGTCTTAATATTAGGTGTTTCCACATTGTAAACAGAATATGCAATTAATGTCATGAAACACATGTTTGACATGTATATGTAAGTTTAATTTATAAAAAAAGTGCCTTTTAAGTAAATTTATTTATTAACAATAAACTAAAAGTTCTCTCAAAAACGTTTGCCCAATATGTATAACAAACTTAGGAAATCTCCTAGCTTCAAAGTGAGTTAAAAAAAAATAGAACAAACACAAATTTATAGGATTCAGAAAATATAGAATGATGACTACCTTTTTACCTTATTTTGATATCCTTATTCCACCTATTCTCAAGGAAACTCACCCCTATGGCCCAAATGGTCGACTCAAGATCAGAAAGATAAAAGATGGATTTTAAACTGGTAATGTGGTTTTCATTTTAAGATGAGAATTCTAGAAAATCAAGTTTTTGGGAGAAAAAGGGTGACCAATACATCTTGGAATAGAATAAAAGGTGGATTTTAAACAAGTAATGTTGTTTTCACTCTAATGTGGTTTAGCTTTATTAAATTTAAGTTTGTATGTAATGTTGGATGATTCAGTTTTAGCAGCCTTAACTTTATGTTGGGTTTTAGTCGAATATTTTTTGAAACATTGAACTTTTTAACTGAACAAATAAGCAAACACAAAAAGACATGCTTTTGTGTTTGTGTTTGACTGCTAAGAAAATGAACTTGTTCATGCTTATTTATGTTAAATACGTTATATGAACACAACCAAATGTGTTGATATTGAAAATACAGGATTAGAGAAAGGTTTTTGTTGCTAAATATAGAGGGGCAATTTCATATACACCTCTACAAAGATAGACAATATATGAAAATATTAGGTATGCATGAATGTATCAGATGTTTTACAAATTTACTCAAAAAGGATGGCTTACAACCTAAATTTATCTCCAAACAAACATAGACAAGTATGAAAATACTGTGCATGTAATATTTACTGGTAACATGAAGTGTGAAAATTATGGCTATAGTCCATATTGTTCAAAGGTTAAAAACATTCACAAACGCATCCGGTTAACTGCCAAGTTAGTTTACACTACTTCTTCAACAACAATTATTTTCTCTCCATTTATACAAACATCCTTAAAAATCCCTACATTTCCACATATACCACTTTTTTTTCATCTAATCAAATTACTTTTGATATCAGAAACTGAAACTATTTTTAAAAATAAAATATAAAAAAATCTAACCATAAAATAAGCCTTACAAAATTTTTCAAAAAAAAATTCAACCTTAAAGTAAGCAACAAAATTGAGCCATAGATAAGCAATTAAGAAAACTAGCCATAAATAAATAAGAAATATAAAATTGAACTATAAAAAATATCCAGCCATAAAATAAAAAAATATAAAATGTAACTATAAATGAAAATATACAAAATTAAATCAAAAAATAATAAATAATAAAAATAACTTAATAATTAAAGTATTAGGGTGAACACCTGTATTTTACAGAAGTTACACGCGTTGTGGTTTGTTGCTTCTGATACATATGTGTCCATAAATTGCTGCTGCGTTCGTCTTGAGTTACATGCAAATAGTTTCCTCCGATTTATCTCTAGAGTTTAGCATTCTCTCCATCATCCCGGTAATTATTATTCTTATTATTATTATTAGTTATTAACCCCAAATTCTCAGTTTCTCGCTTTCAATTTCAAATTAAACATCAATTAGACTTGGTTTCTGCTTACAAGTGTCTTACTAATTACTTGTATATGTATTGTAATCGTTAATGCATGCATATGTAATCGTGTGATTATTTATACTTATCTGGTTATTGTTGCATGCAGGTAATCTTGCACTATTGCATATTATGTCTTTCACTAACATCAGGCCATCTTCATTCGCTTCGTCTTCTGCGAACCATTCACTAGACCAGGAATCACTGCCTGGTTTTGCTCTAATTGAGGAAAATGATGTTGTGAACCAAACAACACTCAATGTTCCATCTTTTACACCAGCTGGTACTTATGAATTAACTTAATTAATATTAGGCTATATGTTTCTATTGTTGTAATACTGATTATGAACTCCATCTTTTGAGGTTAGATTTATATGGACACCAACACTACTTCAATGCAACTTATCAGCAACAACAACAACATCAGCAGCAGCTTGCACTAGACATGCTTCTGGTCAACACCCGAATGTTAAATCGGATCCCACAACATAGTTATTTCGGGCGTAACATTGTAAGTTTCTTACACATTATGGTTGGTTATATATTATCAGTGGCAAAGCGGGTGGGTTGGGTAACGGGCCAGGATGGGTTTGGGTTAAAACGGGTCATATTAAAGAAGTATCAACTGTGTTCGGTCATTTAAAAAAGCTACCAATTTGGTCCGGGTCAAAGGAGTCATCATAAAAATGTATGTATTTAGTTCAGGTCAAAACGGGTCACCGTAAAAAGGTATCATTTTTGTTCAGATCAAAACGGTTCACTTAAAAAGGTATTGATTTGATTCGGGTCAAAACAACTAAATTTATAAGGGTATCAATTTGGTTTGAGTCAAACCGGGTCATTTTTTAAAGGTATCAATCTGTTTCGGGTCAAGCTGGATCATTTTAAAAAAGGTATCATTTTGTTTCGAACCAGCCCGAGTCATTTTAAAAGGTATTAATTTGGTTCGGGTCAAACGGGTCATTTTTAAAATGTTTCTATTTAATTAAGGTCAAAATGGGTCAATTTGTTTTACATATATTCTGTTTGGATTCTTAATTATTTTCAAAGTTCTTGGTTGTGTTTTGTACAGGGATGTTCTCAATATCCATATTATCTTGGAATGATGGCGGCAACTTATAGTCCACCTATGGTAAGATACATGATTTTATATGATTGTAAATCTTCAAAGATCATCAATATCAATGTATGAATTTATTTTGACTGTAAGTAGATTCCACCGCGATACGTGGATGTGCCCGCAAGATTACCTTTGGAACCCGAAACAGGAATGGACCCTGTTTTTGTCAATGCGAAACAGTACCACGCGATACTTCGGCGAAGAAAATCGTGTGCAAAAGCAGAGATGGAAAAGAAATTAATAAAAGAGCGTAAGGTGAGTTATAAGTTATAACTTTATAATTTAAGGATGAATTTGGTTGTGTAAAAACAGTAAATAACATGCTATGTTGGTTTTATTTTACAGTCGTATGTTCACGAGTCGCGCCATCAGCATGCCATGAAAAGGCCTAGGGGTACCGGTGGTCGTTTTGCGCCGAGAGAAGAAGTTGATCCCGTAAATACAACCACCTCCACCTCCGATTCTTCAAAGCATGTGCGCCTAGGGCCTTCTGAAACACCGGGGGGCGAATCAGGCAATTCGCAAAACTTTCATCCATCACCGGGCTATGATTTCCCATCTTCGGATATCGGAGAGGATTGGCTCAGCATATCAACACCTAGCGAAGGTTAGGTGTAGTGTTGTTTCATATGCTTGGGAGATATGAAGAAATTACTACATGAGAGCGGGTAGATGGGAGACTCAAGAGCACTGAGAGGGATGCAAGGGCATGCGTTTATGTAATTATGTAGAATGTAAATAACTTTTGTATGCATAAAATTTTGTATGAATGAAAGCACAATGTATTTGCCAATGTGTGTCTTAATGTGTAAGCCCTCTAAAGTCATTCTATTCAAGAAAACAGCTTCTTTCTAAAATAATACCAATATTTGTAATCATAGTCGGACATTAAATATATATAAGTGTTTTAGGCCAATCCGACCTGTGTTTGCTCAAAATTCGACCGGCCCATATTGCTACTTTCGTCTGTTTTTCTTCAATTGCGGCTTGTTACGGTGTTTTTCTAGGTTGGTTGAAATCTTAACAAACTTAAGCCGAAACAGAAGTTGCAGTACATGCTACATTTGATAAGCATAATACTCGAGCAGTTAATGTAAGCTTAACTTAGATAGCTGTAGTCTAAAAAAATATCTCGCTTTAATAATCGATGCCTGCCCGTTGAAAACCCTTTCATACGAGTAATGTGTTGAAGTTTATTGTCAAAGAGGTAATACTTCTCAACTTATGTAATACTGCATACGTTATCGTTTGAATCTGTCTATTTGAGTTACATTTGTCAAACGGGTCAAGGGTATTTATTGTATGTAACATTTTTTAAATCGTTTTAGTAAAAAGATTCACATTGACACTTACTATATAATGATAGAGATCTTGTGACAGTTTTAATGTTAACCCAACCTGAAATGTATAATTTACTTCTTTTGACTTCAATCTTGTCACTTGACTCCAGTTGTACTAATACATAAGTCCATGGATTTCATTTTTACATGATTCTTTACATCAAAAACTTTCTTTGTTTTTTTTAAACAAATTTCTTGTTATTGCATGAATTGAAGTCTCTAAACTTATTAAAATCCTTCAAATATGCTCGGTTTTCATGATTGGTCCGTCCCTAAACCTGTGTGAAAGGCAAGATGCAAACATCAACCGAACTGGTAAATGAACATTTTTTTTTCAAGCACGGACTCTTTTATATAATTGCTAATTTTTCATAGGGTATTTTGTTTTGGCCCTGATTTGTGCCTTTTGGATGCCATTTGTGCGTTTTGGTTGCCATTTATGCCTTTTGGACGCCATTTGTTCGTTTCGGGCACCATTTCTTCGTTTGGGCCTCCATTTCGTCATTTTTGGCAACCATTTCTTCGTTTGGGCAACCATTTAGACATTTTGGCCATCATTTCTTCGTTTGGGCCTCCATTTCTTCGATTGGTCCCCCATGTCTTTGTTTGGGCGTCCATTGTTTTGGTCCGACATCCATTTCTTCATTTTTTGATCGAATGGGTGGGCTGGACGGGGTTGAGTAACAGGTCAAAGCGGTCAAGTTTTAAGTGCAGGACATAACCGGTTGGGCCAACTTACAATCACTCTGTTATTTCATTTCTTCAAAATCTTTATAGTAAACAGATTAGGCTATTTATTGTCTTGAGCTTTTGTTAGTGAATAGTTTTTAAGAGGTCTTATTTGGTCGACATATTTAACCCGTTTTTGTTTAAGTTAAACATAATCCGCTTGGTATGTTTGATGTATCGTTGAAGCTCAGGATCAACCTAGGGACTAGTTTGAAGAATTTATGTAAATAAGTAAATAACTGCTCATATCTTGTTGATTTTTTTTAATATTTTTGCCAATACATGAAAAAATAGCTTTAAGTGTAACGGGTCAATTGGGATGGAACCATTAAAAGTGTGTTACAAGGCGTTAAACTTCTTAAATAACTTTGTTCAAGGAATTAATATAATATTTGTAATTACTTAAAGACACCTTTTTTATTTATAAGAAAGTGTTCCAGTCCAACCCGATTCAACTTGTTTCACAACCCCTCCTCCAATGTGTGCCCCTCACACGGCCTGTCACACCACCCACAGGCGCCCACGAGCCTGTGGGTTAGAAATGGTCTTAGGGGCCATTTTGTGCTAGCAACGGTTGAGCATATTGTTATAGATCTTTAACCAATTAAATACATTTATATGGATAAAAATGTAATAAAGTGCTCTTGGTTTCGGTTTTCTTAAATGTATTATACAACTTGTATATGAAAGACCATCCAAGTCATAATAAAAATGGCCATTGTTTGGACATAAATTGGGAATACATGGAATTGCGCTCCATAATAAAGTGCTCTTGGTCTCTCTTTTGATTAGATCAGGTTAAAGCTAGTCAAAGTCGGTTTGGCCCAAACTGGTTTATAAGAGGAAAAAGATCTGAGCAATTTGAAACTGTTTAAAACCAAACCGATTACAAACTGATGGTTCGGTTACAAACCAGTTTTTCCCAACCGATTTACAAATCAGATCGGTTTCGATTAGAGGTGTGCACTTATTGGGTCGGTTCGGTTCGGTTACTAGCCTCAACCAAATTAGCTAATTGGTTTTTGGTAAATCGGTTCGGTTTATTCGGTTAATTTTTTGGTTTTTGGTTCGGTTCGTTTAACAACCAAAAATCAAATTTAAGCTAAAATTTTTACTTATATATAAATGAAATTGATGCATAAATACATGAAATGAAGGTATAAATACATTAAATGGAGATATAGACACATGAAATAAAAGTTAAATACATGAAATAGAGGTATAAAAGCTAGAAATATATGAAAATATTAACGGTTCGGTTCGGCTAATTTAGGTTAACCTAGACTACAAAATTTAACCGATGACGAATACTCGGTTAATTTCGGTTCGGTTTCATCGATTTCTAGTTTTATTCTGTTAAAACAATTTGGTTATTGCTCACCCATAGTTTCGATATAGGAACCGATTTCAATGCACACCTCTAGTTTTGATTAAATGTACATTCATTAATTAGTTGTAAATAATTGTGTTTCACCAACTAATGACTTGTGGTGTTTTGCAATATATAAAAGGGTTTTTTTTTTTTAAATATATATGTACTTATACTTTTGTTATAAATCTAGAAGGATCCAAGTGAACAACCAACCTTACATCCCTGTCATGTAATGTTAAACACAGTAAGGCCAATGATATATGAGTGGATTTGAATAAGACCACCATTTATCAATGATCAAACATTGTGTTTCTGGTTTCCAATCATTCCCATCATTTGGCACTCCACTAACGCCCACATCTGTTTTTTTAGAATGTATCCTTTAAACAATTCTTGAGAATATATTCCACAATCATTACTAGGTTATTATTATTGTTATTATTATTATTATTATTATTATATAATAAGACTATATCACCAAAGTAGCAATTGTCTTCACATATAATAGTGGAATAATTACATTTACATCGTGTATCATGTTTCAATTCCATCAGTAGATGTTAAAAATCACATGGTACTCGAAGGAAGGTTCATGTTTCGGATATGCGAAATGGACCCGTCATATCTTTTTTTTTTCATGTATCTGAAACACGTGCTTTTCTGAGATATCCGAAACACAAGTTGAGAGTGTCTAAAAGATGCAAGCCATTTAATGACCGATGTTAATGATATGATTCAACACTGATAGCATAAAGTGTTCGTTGTAACACGTAGTTTCCCGAATTAGTACATTGTTAAGGAAAAAATAATCACTTTAGTAAGAATTTATATTGTGTCCGGCAAAAACACATAAGGAAAAGTCATGCATTTTACTATTTTCGCATATAGAAGGACAAAGAATGTACACGTCATACGATACGGACATACTTTACTTTTTATAAAATTGAAGTCTCGTGTCATACACTATATATTTTATAAAATTGAAGTCTCATGTCATATGAAACAAGCATACTTTTATAGTTTTATGAAAGTAAAGTCTCAATAGAGTCATGTGTAACATGATATTGATATGATTTTTCTTTTAATGACTATAAATATACACTACCAGAAAGATAACTAATTTCACAATTCTCATCTTGTAATAAGCTCTAATGTTCAAGGTAGGCATGACTCTTATGATTATAAAAAACTCGAATCTACGATTGACAAAAATAACAGTCGTAATAACAATAATAATACGAATGAAAAAATGGACCACACCTATAGTCTCGACTCTCGCTATGTGTACATATCACTAGTTTTGAATAACCCTGAAATGTCAGGGACATTTTCTATACATGAATGAGAATTATTGACAATAAACATACACAAAATAAAAAAACAAAACCATAATACTGTTCGTGGAAACTTTCTTGTCTTCGTGCATCTCTCACCATCGGACCCACCAACATATGTTATATCACAGTACACCGACTGATTCGAGGGCCAAGAATCATAATCATAATCATAATCATAATCATTATCATGTGGTTCAGTTCAAACAGTTCATAGATACCAATGGGCCACCCTAACCGACAAAACCTTACAGGATGCCCACAGGTTCGTCATCTAACGGCTGCAGGCACTCTTCAGGATTTGCATAAAAGTAATCTTCTTCTTTGGGTCTATCGGGCATAACCAATCTTTTTGTAGGGGCCCCCATACGTTGCGCGTGTGTATCCTTAACTGCACCCGAGAATTCATCCCAGCTTAAAATCCCACTTGTATATTTGTCTATTAAGTCAACCAAAACCCTTCTGTCCAATAGAATCGTCTTTTTAAAACCCAAAAACCTGAAAACCGTTAAAAGTGTTAAGCCAGAGAATCGAGTTATTAATATAAGTAGTTCTAACTAATAGTATACCTGCGGTGGCCTTCTACGACTTTAGCCATGTTTCCATCATAAGTAGGGACAAAAATGTCACTCTCTAGTGACACTAAATAATCCAATGCTGCCATTTGTGACGAGTGATTTTGAAAGTATTGAAGGTCGGCCGGCCCTAACAATGTCTCCTTTCTTACCTGTTAAAATATTTAACTCAGAAACCTGAAACCGTGTTTCAAAGTTTAAAAAATGATGAATAGTTTTAAAAAATAATATAAACCAGTTTCAGGTAGGCTTCTGCAAGAGTATCCATTCTTCTATTCCCACCATATATTTCACCAGCAGCAATGTAAATCTGGATGTCGCGGTCAATATCAAGTGCCTTAAGTGTAAGCGCGGTTTCTTCAGGGGTCAAAGGGCATAAGCCGTCTTTTCGTTTCATATCAGAATTTATAACCTTTTCCTTCCACCATGGATAAGCATATCTGCATAAACAAAACAAGTCACCACATGCAAAACGGTACACTCTCATATTAGTTATGTAAGAAAGTCAAACCTCATTCGGGTCAATTCTTCAACCTCTTCATCATTGCATCCTTGTGTACAACCAGAAAACGCTAACATATCCATTTCGTATCTAAGATGAAGCACTAGAAAAGGCCCGTTTTGTCTCAAAAGATTAACAACACGTCTACCCAATTCTTCAATTTGAGTAGTGAATCTCAAAGCATTGAAATTCACTCGGCACCTAAGTTTTTGAAGGTCAAGGGGTTGACCATTGTTGGCAAGCCGAGCATCGGTTCGGTTCAAGTGCACAACTTTGTACTTTTGAATCAGAGGAAGAATCTGTTTACATCGTGTGAAATAAACACTATCAAAAACACGCAAACTCACTTTTTTAAAATAAAGAATATTAAAAAAGTACCTGATTATGATAATAAGAAATATCAGACCAACTAACAGGAGGCATCGTATGCACGATTCCTAATTCAACTCTCTTTTTAAGCCTTGGAGGAAGCTGTTTAAGTATCCGGACTTCATCTCTCAAGGATGTAACGAAATGATCAACATCAAATATATCCTCAAACTCACTGTTACTCACAAATCACAATAATCAAAATCACATGACCGTAAAGCATAGAAGTAAATAAACTTCTGCATTCAGCATAGTAGCATACCTTGGATCAGCCCAGAAAGAAGTCTTATCCAGCTCAGGAACTATAAGAGTAACATTTAAATATCTAGCAATCGCAACCATATCACAAATCTGCATGATAAAACCAGTCAATATTGTAATTAGCGGTGTGAATTTATGACACAGTAACATAACACGAAATTCGCGGGTTCGGGTATCGCAGAAATGGGTTCGGGTCAGTTTCAGGCTGAGCCCTCGATCCCGTTTAGCTAAACGGGTCGTGTTCAGGTTGGACCCATTTGCGGGTTGACCCATTTAACCCAATTATTTTTCATTTTTGTTTTCAATATGTTTTATGTAATAAAATAAATTGGTTGGGTATCTAGCATCAATCTGGTATCAAAATTTAAAACTACAACGAAATTGACATAAGATTTTATAACTAAAATGCAATTGTTTTACATAAAACTTTTTTTTGTTGTAAAAATGTAAATTTAAAGTATTAACACGTGAAAATAATAATAATAATAATAAGTTAAAAAAATTTAGGGTCAAAGGGGTTGTGTTCGTTTAACCCATGAATGCCTTATATTCGGGTACACATGTCTGACACGATTTTCGGGTTCAGGTCGTGTTCGTGCCAAATTTTCAGGTTCATGCCGGGTTGGACTCTCCAACCAGCGAACACAACCCGTTTAACACCCTAAATATAATCAATTTGCTTGGTAATTAGCTCGAGCTACAACGAAAACACTCACAGCAGACCGCATTTGATTAAGTCCACCATTACACGAAATCACCAAGTAACCATTATTCTTGTAAACCCCTACATTAAAAACCACAACACATCAAATTAACCAATTGCCATAAACCAAAAACAACTAATCACATACCAACAACATAAACTCACTTTTCGGCGGAACAACTTTAACCGGAACATCGGAAACAAACTTAACATCCAAAACAGAAGCATCATGATTAGTAAAACAAGCAGGCCAGCCTTTCAAAACCCTAGGACCCCAAGAATCCCCAATTGCAGTCAATTGAACCACACAAGTCCACAATATCACCATCGTTGTTGCCCTAATTAACCACACCTTCATTCTAAAAGAAGAAGACTTTGCAGCAGCTGCATATTTCAATTTCTTCAGTCCAATTGCAAACCTCCGTTTCTTATTATTATTAATATTATTATTATTGTTATCTTGATCCTCCAGCCTACACATTATTGCTCTATCGTACATCAACAACTCCAAACCCTAATTCGAGATCTAATTGATACAATTAAGTCTGATCTAACCGGAATTTGATGGCTGCCGACAATGAAATAACTTTCAGAAGGTTAATTGTGATGCTATCATCCAATTACACAAGGTTAATTGGAATAAGATGAATCTGGGTGGTGGTGGTGGTGGTGGCCGGAGATAGTTTGTTCCGGCGAGATGAGATGAGAGGAAGTGTCGGTGGCCGGAAGAGTTTGTGAATGTGAATGTGAATGTGAATGTGATGAGATAACTCACTCGTGCACAAGTATCTATGGGACTACTTATTATTGTTATGTACCTATTTTAGTATTTACATTTATAAATATGTTTTGTTTTTACATTTAGGATCATCTTACATGCGCTTGTTATTTTAGGCGTCTTTAACTATCACGTTATCCGTCGTATAATATATTTATATATTCTTAAAAACCAAATTTCATCATCAACCTTACAAGTTACTCGTTACACATAATATTTATATAAATCTTGTTTTTTATTTTATGCCACGTTTTCACAAAAATCGAGACAAACACATGCAATTGTGTGATGAAACTTTATCTAAGTGTAACACCCTCCAATGCTATAGACATCCAAGAGGCCTTCAAGGTTTTATCTCCTAAAGACCTAGTCTAATTTATTTTGATTTTATAATATATAGTTAGTTGCTTTCTAAATCTTAACTTTGAGTTGAAGATTTATTAAAAAAAACAAAGAATAATGTATTTTTTAAAAAGTCGTGTTTTTAAATTGCACCAATTTAGTTAATCATGCATCTATACTGTATTATAACGAATAAATAAATAAAAGAAAACTTACATTTTAAGTAATACGGTTATTAATGCTTATTATATACTCTATAACATGTAATATATGCGATTTAAGACCGGGTGAGGTGGAAAACACCTAAGGGCGTGAAAACCTTTATGTCGAACATATCCACCCAATCCGCCAAACCTCCTTCACGCATGCTTCCTCCGCCCCTTCAGGCGTTAACCAGCTCACGCAGTCAAGGGCCCTCGCTGGCGAGGTATTTAACGCCCTTTCAAAGTGGTGATGTCTTGGACGGGGAACCACCCGACTACTAACAGTATAATAGTTACAGGGGAGAATTTGTCTTACTTTTTGGAACCTGAATACAAGATTTTTAGATATTTAAAAGGCTTTGTCTCTGTCACTGAACCACCAACCCTAAATATTTGTGGCCATGTGTGATCATTATTTTATCTTTTATCAAAATAATACTTTTATTTTATAAAAGATTTTGATAACAATAAAAAAAATAAAAGAGAGAAAGAAAGAGTGAACGGTAAAAAAGAAAGGTAAAAGTAAAACAAAGAAGATTCCAAGCGAACGTGAAGCCGAGTCGTGGTGAAAGAGCCGATTACGGCTCAAAAAAATAAAGAATTAAATAAAAGAGCCAATAAATGCAATCCGCATGTATTTATGCAACAACCCACCGAAACTTAAACACGTGTCACGACAACCTTTCACTTATCACGTATTTCTATACTTGATAGATTCCAGATCCGATTTATATAATCTCGTCATCGCCGACAATATCTCACGATACAACTATGCAATACTTTAGTAATTCAAATAGATAAAATATGGGGAAGGTTAACGTACAAATGAAATTAACGTGCTAAATGTGAAAAATAGAGTAATTATATAATTACTCTAGTTGTATATGTAATTACTCTACTTGATTCTCATGTTTAGCACATTAATTTCATTTGTATTTTATCCAAACCCTATAAAATAGTAACCAACTTTGAAAGTTGTTCCAATCAAGTCACTGATAAAAGCTTTTATTCCAATCAGGTTATTGAACTTTCATTTTTATTCAAATCCTATATATTTTACCTGGATAGCAGGTAATACAGATTTTTTTGTTTTTACTTTGCATAATAACTTTTAAAGGTTGCGAAAATTAGTAAAAATGCGAAATATAATTTTAAAATTCCGAAAATTTGCACCTAAACGAGATGTTAGGTGATGAAATGAACTGAAAAATCGCTTAAACGAGCTGTTATGTGCTGAAACGAACTGAAGAACCGCTTTAAACGAGCTGTTAGGTGCTGAAACGAACTGAAAAATCGCTTAAACGAGCTGTTAGGTGCTGAAACAAACTGAAAACCCGCTAAAACGAGCTGTTAGGTGCTGAAACGAACTGGAAAATCGCTTAAACGAGCTGTTAGGTGCTGAAACAAACTGAAAACCCGCTTAAACGCGCTGTTAGGTGCTGAAACGAACTGAAAAATTGCTTAAACGAGCTGTTAGGTGCTGAAACGAACTTAAAAATCACTTAAACGAGCCGTTAGGTGCTGAAACAAACTGAAAAATCGCTTAAACGAGTTGTTAGGTGTTGAAACGAACTGAAAAACCGCTTAAACGAGATTTTGATGTTAAAACGAGTTGTAACGTGTTGAAAACACGCTGATTCGTTGGTTCAAAAAAAAAACTAACCCGAAACCCGTTTTGACCCGTTCCGACCTTGACCCTTTCTAACCCGAACCTCAATTTTCCGAACTTTTTTTGCAAATTTTCGGAATTTTAAAATTATATTTCGCATTTTTACTAATTTTCGCAACATTTAAAAAGTTATTATGCAAAGTAAAAACATTGAAAAAAAAAACCTGTATTACCTGCTATCCAGGTAAAATATATAGGATTGGAACAAAAATGAAAGTTCAATAACCTGATTGGAACAAAAGTTTTATCAGTGACCTGATTGAAACAATTTTCAAAGTTGGTTACTATTATATGGAGTAATCTCATTCAAATAAATATTAAATAAAACATTGTTCATATTTGTAATACTCTTTTATTCATATTTCTATTTAGTGTTTTTCCCGGCACTTGTGCAGGGCAGGTAGGTAAAACACGGGCGTTGGTAAAACTAAGCGTTGATACGATAAGTCGGGGTTAATTCGACCGGTGCAGTTACATGTGTTATTGTATCGAAACTCAGAAAATATTATAGAAATGAGGTGGATCAATGGTGTGGCATCGATCGATAAAACTCGATCATTTGTAAAACCTGACCATTATCGATCTTGGGCTTTGAGGCAATTGAGTATACGCGAATTCAATCGGTTTTCGTCATGTTCGTTATGGTACAAGAACTAAAAAAACAAATATCAGCATTCAGTCGACAATCGGTTTTCGTCATATTCGTTTAGGTACCGGAACTAAAAAAACAAAAATCAAAATTCGGTCGGTTTTCGTCGCGTTCGACACGGTACCATAACTAAAACAAAATAATAAAAAAGAACAAAAACAAAATTCACATTCGAAAGGTTTTCATTCCGTTCATTACGGGCGAAACTAAAAAAACAAAAAAATACAAAAAAATACCACCAATATAGTGTCGCAAAGTGGCCCAATCGGGGCTTTGCGACACCAAACTCCTTAATTATATTATATAATAACAATATCATTTTTCTAACGGCTAATTTGGACCATCCATGAGTCACCTACCCACACGATCATCTCATTTTATCGAGCACTGGAGACGACCCTCAGGAAGAAATCCAACATATGTGAGAAAACCCTTTGGCCAACATGGAACCACTATTTTTTTGGTGTAATGATTATTGTTAATCACATCTATCAACTTTTTGTCAATGTCGGTCCCAACTAACGAATTAGCTGATAACGATCCCACGTTTTATCGTATTTGTTTCCAATGGTCCGCGACTAATATAATGTTAACGCCGTTAGTTACATGTTACCGGTAAAACGTCTTTTTGCCCCAAAGTTCACATTTTTTTCCTGAAAACTCAACATTTTCGCCACAAACATCTTTGTAACTTTAAATCAGACATTTATGAACATTTTTCTAGTGAAAGCCACAATTATTGAGGTCACCAGAACCCTAGAATCATTTAATAAAAGTAAACATTACATAAATTTGAAACTATAAACAATAAACGCTACATAGATTAGAAATCTAACGACAAAAGTTACACCAATTTGAAAATCTAAGATTAACCCTTCAAATTATTCATGTTTAGTTTGTGTCACGATGATTTTCTTTCCTTCCGGGTTGATTAAAGCGTTCATTGGATCTTCGCAAGTGTCGATCGCCTTTTTTTTAAGTTTTTTATCCAAAAACGACCCCACCTCGCCCCTCTCTTTGCTTTACAGCT
Source organism: Bidens hawaiensis (assembly GCF_021521415.1). Classification (NCBI taxonomy): domain Eukaryota; kingdom Viridiplantae; phylum Streptophyta; class Magnoliopsida; order Asterales; family Asteraceae; genus Bidens; species Bidens hawaiensis. The sequence continues at coordinate 485,566 of NW_027492579.1, read as the reverse complement.
TTGTCCCTCCTATCGGACAATGTTCAACATCATTATCAACATAAATTCTATAATTCTCAACCGACAATGAATTAATGATGTTGAGGTCGATTGGTGTAATGTGCCCATTAGAAGTACATGTGGTGTAATCACATATAGTAGATGTCTTTGATATTTTGGGTGCTTGTGTACTATAAACACTAGTTGGCCCCAATTGTTATTTCTCACAACATGCCACACATGGTCGAACGTAAACGACTGATCATTTCCGTTTATACATGTGATCTGGTAAGCCGGTGCCATAACCTGAACATCATACCAAACACTTTTTCTTTGAAACTTCATGTGTACAAAGGCTTTGTTGAATTTATTTATCTTAGGAACGGCCATGTGTCAATGCGATCATAAGTTGTGATCATTCTTTTCCTACACTTGACCCGACTGATAAAAACAACTAATTTTCTAATATTGTAATAAACTTGCAAGTTTAGTTATTTTCGCTTATTGTTTAAATATTCAAAACTGAAAGATGAACACTTATCTAAAATAGTGGAGTACAACCGAATAATGCAACATTGTACAGGTACCATATATATATCTAGATCGAGGACCACATCGGTGTATTCATGCCAAAATAAATGGTCCACAAGAAGAAAATTTTACACATCATGAGATTTGAGGCTCTCTAAAATACAAAATTGTCTATATGTTACGTGCTTTATTTAATTATGCATATTAAATTATAGTATTAGTTGTTTTATTAATTATTTAGAATTAGTGTATCAAAGTTATAGGTAGTTAACCCATTATTTTAGTGGAACATGGGTTAAGAAGTAATGGGTAGTTTGAGTCTTGTTTCTATTTAATAGTCATGCATGTACTTTGTGAAGATCATGAATGAAATTATTATGATTTGATCAATCAAAGTCTCTTCCAAAAAATCTATGAATTCTATTTTGGTTTCTGTCTATTTTCTTTGAACCATTTGATTAACGAACGAGGTTCGTAACACTATATCAATCCTTCACATTTTCACAACTAGTAATGAGAAATTAATATTCTAAATTCCAAAAAGTTAAGAAAACGGCTCATTTTGTTTTTGACATCTTGCTCAGCAGAAGACTTATGTCAGCTTCTTGTCATGGGTCCTGCAACCCTTGTAGGCTTGTTGAACATACCCACTGAAGTTATTATTGAAAAGTTGTTCTAAAACAAATAATATGTATAATATATATTTTCTTTCACATGTGAAAAAAACACTATAGTTGACATTTTTTATGGTGGAGAAAAAGTTATGGGTGGAATGGACCAAGTTGATGATATCGGGCTATCGGCCTTAGATACTATTCCTAGAGTTAGTGGTATGCAACAATGTATGGTGTGGCTTATACCATATAATGTCCATCAAATGATTTAGTAGGATTGAAGAGTATTTGAATGGATGTTAGCAGGATTGAATTGTTTTATGTTTAGAAGTTTGAAGTTAGACCTGTAACCTATGGTATGGTGTTTGTCCATCCAAAAATAAGATGGTGGGTTCAAATCCATGCAAGAGCAATGTTGAAGGGATTTTAGGATGGTGGAAGTGGTTTTCTTATCCCAAATATCTTGCTTTGGCCCCAATTCGATCATGCGGGGTGGTGTTCACACTCCATCCCGCCCCCAAATTCTTCTCCATCCTGAATTTCCTTCTCGATTCTTCTTTGTTTTTCTTATATTTCAGGGTAGTCATGTTAATGAGTAAGCTTTTTTTTTTCGGGGCTGAGCAACTCAGGGTGGTGTTCCCAGCAGGGCCGAACCCACCGCCAGTCCCATCCGTTGATCATTTAGTTCTCCCTTATATGAAAAAGATTGTTGTTCAAAAAAGAAAATAAAAAAAAGCTTTTGTAAGTAGTATTACCACCACTAATTGCCATTTGCCATGCAAATAATCACTTAGCTCTAACTTAATGAGTTATAAGTTGTAGTTGAGTATTGCTAAATTACGTGTATTATTTTTCTTACCTTGGTGAAATGGGAACCTTTTGATTCACAACAAAATATCTCTCTTTTAGATCCATACTTCATGAATTCAGGTTTTTAACCGATTTAGAGTAAATATCAAATTTCGTTCTTTATGTTTGCTTGAAATTTCAATTGTTTGTCATTTACCTTTAAAATTAAAAAAATTGATAAACATACTTTATGTTTTAACACCCTAGCACATTAGCAAGGATATAGTGAAAGAACAAATAGAAATTTGACACTTGGCGGGTAAGCATAACCTAGACATTTAACCAATTAATGTAAGCATTAACGAAGTATATTTTCAACAATACACCTGTACATGTTGAAAAATTTACCTATTTATAATCTCTTTTTAAAGAAGGAATAGAAATAAGTTACGAAAAAGTCAGTGAATAAATTAATATATGTTTATTAAATGGAGTGGCATATAAAGTGATAAAACAAATAGAGAAATAAAATAATTAAAATACAAAGATTAAATAAATAAAATCTTGGTATTTTTCATACTAGAAGGTAAATAAACATCAACTTTCTTATATTTCCTTCCTCTTGTCTTTATTTTCTTTACTAAAAAAACTTTTGACCAACATAATCTTTTATCTTTCACTATCTATGTCATCGTTGTTTGTTCCATTGTGTAATATGCAACGTTGTCATTTTTCTGAAGTGCTGTCATTTTTCAATGACAGGTTGTGTCTCATATGATTCACAAGAGTAATTTAGATTACGAATATCAGTGAAGAATTTCCCGAAACAACTCAAACCAACAATCTGGATTACGAGCCAATATGTTTAGGAATGTGAGCGATAGTGTCTCCTACTATTCAAACGTCACCTTAGACGAACTAAAAGATCCCAAAAAAAGAAAAAGAAAAATGGAGTGGAGTGAGTCTACAAGTAGCAGTATATGGGGTTATCATAAGTGGTGGACATCTATTTAGCCTTTATTTTACCTCAACTTGAAAATTATACGAGTCTTCTCAACCGAACTTAAGAACTATATTATATACACATCTAAATTATATGAGCAAGTAACTTAAGAGCTATATTATAACACATCTAAATTATTTGAGAAAGCAGTGGACCGATCTCCACAGTTTATTTCTGTCATGATTCTCTTCAACAAATGAATCGTGAAGGTCCCTGAAGCATCCCAATCCATCTCTAAGAATCATCCTGATTTAAGAAAGTAAAGTCATTAACATCCTTGATCAAATGTTGAACTCCACTGACTCCAACTCCTAAAAATTCTTGCAAATACTAGAAATTATATATTTGCGTGCATTGTGACAAAAGTAAAACATGACCAATATGAGAGCCTGTGAGCGACATACTGTTACCAACAACCAGCAACATCATAAACTGTGGAAGAATAAGAACTCATAAGAATAAGAAAAGTGTCATTCGAGTCAAAAATCCATAACCCGAACTACACGAAGACGACCCGAGTGACTAGTGAAATACTCCAAAACCCAGACTGATCATTAAACATAGGCTTAATTGGACATCTGGTCCCTAGACTTAAGGTAGAGAAATCCATTTGAGATGGGTCAAAGCCCACAAAGTATTTGGGCTGCCTATATGTCTATGAAGAAATTTGTGACACTTTCTTTTTGGAAAAATTTATAAAGAGTTGGACTTGGATAGATTTTATTTATAATAACGTCTTTTCTTGTATAGTTAAGCTTACACCCCTACTGGATACTAATGAAAAAATTAACGTCTTTTTTGCATAGTTATAAACCTTCAACGTGTTGTTTAACAAAGGGCAAACATCTTTTATCTGAAGGTCAAGTATTTACTACACATTCGAATAGATTTAGATAATAATAACTACATTAAACCATAAAAGTAAAATCTCACAACAAGGTCGTTGTAGTATAGTGGTAAGTATTCCCGCCTGTCACGCGGGTGACCCGGGTTCGATCCCCGGCAACGGCGAATTGTGCATTTTGACAACTTTTTGTCACATATTTTGGTGTATGTTAAAAAGTTAAATCAAATTCCATATTTTACTATCAGCGAGGTCAATTTTTTGTCACATTGCAGTTCTGCAAGGTCATCAGCGAAAAATTATTATTTTACTATCAAGAAACTTAAATACCACTTTTAGCTCACTCTTTAGTCGTTACCGTCCTTAACAACTAGTATTGAGTCCTGACCATCACAGCTTGAGCTCGTCTTAAAAAAGATTTGAGTATGAGTAGCTCGAAGATATTAGGAAGAAACAATGTCTACTTAAGCGAGCACAATGTACTCTTGCCGTCCACTTCTTTGGCATCAAATACCTGTTAGCATTCAAGTCAATGTTATAATTTGTTACGATTCATATATTGTTGATTTAGTATCAAGAAAATAATGGTTTCTTGGTTTGTATAAACTTAAAATTCCGTATGAAGTAGGTTAATTAGGATTTAGGAGAATGAACAAAAATAGATAACTTATAGAAGTAACTAGAAAATGCCAAATAAAAAAGTAAAACATTTGCATAAGCCACAACTGTGAGTCATTTTTATAACTAGCACCATGTTATTGTCCCTGTCAAAATTCATTTTACCTACTCCAAATACAACTCGAGAGCCCAAACAAGGGAAACATTGACTTAAAAATAAAATTAGGTTGACAAGTGGATTAGAAAACCCCCAAACCCTTATATGTTGTTCCAATGATCACTCTTCATTGGCATTTTATGATATATAGCAAGTGTAGTGTGTAGCATTGGTAGTTGTTAAACAATTACAATTTACAACCATGAGTTGAATTTTCGATACACAAAACTCAAGATTACTTTTAAGTAATAATGAGTTAATTCAAGTGAAAATGAACGTACACTTATGACAATTACTGATAATTACTGATTTGGTTTTAGAAATCAATACATTATAAGTACATAACTTTATAACTACTTTACAACATATCTTAGTACTATAATTAGAGCATTCCCAGCCTGTCTCCTATCATTATTATTAAAATTACATTAAAAAACTTTACATTTCTCTTTAATGTTCAATCAAATAATATTTTTCGATACTTTTATTAATACAATTTATCTCTTCTATACTCACGACCAATTTCAACAAAAAATAAATAAGGATAAACAAACTTTCCCCAAATTTACAAAAATTCTCACAAAAATTTAAGAAATGGATTGAGAATCTCTGAAAACTCATACTATTAGACCTTCCTAACACACGAATACGATAACCCATAGTAAATTCTCGATAAAACGAGGTAAAAGTACTACACATATTTCCTAAAATAAAATGTTATCAAGCAAATCTGCGGATGCTATCAATCAAGAACAAGCTTTGACTCAAAATCCCCAAAACTACAAATCTTGTTAAGACTTTAAACACTTGTTCCACCATTGACCTCACGTTGACTTTTCCATTGACCCATTAAACCCATTAATCTTCATCCACATGTATGAATAACTAGTATCCCCAAACACCCGTACACCTTTCGTCTACTCTCACTCAAATCATCCCAAAATCACCAAACTTTTTACTCAATTCAATAACCCATCACCCATATCTCAAAACTGCTTCAAACCCATTAAAAAAAGGTTCGTTCTTGCTCTTCAATTCGGTTCAAAATCGGATCTTTTTGCTTTATTACTTTAATTCCCACATGGGTTTTGCTTAGAATCAAATCTTTATTAGTTTATAGGTATCTTTATTATGTTAATTTTAGGGTTTTTGTTAATTTGGTGTTAATTGCTTAAATTCTTGATTGTTTCTTAATTATTGAATAATTATATGGATTGTTGTTATTATTGTTGTTAATTATACTAAGTTAGTGTTTTGGATTGTTGTTATTATTGTTGTTATTATGCTATTACTAAATTTGCCCAATTGCATAATTTTAGGGTTTTTCAAGAAATTAAAAATTTGGGGAAAATGATGATGTCACATATGGAATCAAGTGATCAAAGATGGCCAAGTGTTAGATTGGGTGAATTTGGAGATACATCTTCTGCTTTTGGTAACGGGTTTTCGGATATGATGATAAACAACTTATGGGTGTATGATTTCAACGTGCTCGAAGAATCACAAAGCTATCACATTTCCGGGTTCCCGGTTCAAGAATCGGATTCGAGGTTTTTGGTTGATGTGAATCAAGACCGGGAGAATGATGACCCGAACTCGATGAAAGTCACGGAAATGGTTGAGTGTAAAGCGGCCGAAAAGAGGGTAAAGGGCGCTCGAAGCAGAAGATGCAAACGGTCCGTTTTTGAAGGTTTGTGGAGCTTTACATCGACTCCGTCGATGGATGTTTACGGGTCGGTTGATAATCAAGGGGAACATGATCTCGGTGAAAGCGTTTTCAAGAAACGAAAGGGGGAGGAGAATTTTGAAAACAATGATATTGTTTCTGAATCGATGAGTGTAAATAATGTCGGTAGATGGTTGGAAGATGTGGGGTTCGGAAGATACGCGGGCGTGTTTGAAATGCATGAGGTTGATGAAGAAGCATTGCCTTTGCTTACTCTTGATGATTTGAAGGAAATGGGTGTTCTTGCTGTGGGGCCCAGGAGGAAACTGTATGCTGCAATATGTGGACTTAATGGGAAGCAAAGGAAAAAAGAACCAGACATGTTAATGTAAGTAGTATGGTTTTTGGACATGTTTTGTGAACATTTCTTGTTTTTTTTTGACTGATGATAGTTGTGTTTTAGATAATAGAGTGAGATGTGAAAATTATATTCAGCAAAAAGAAACTTGTTATAAAGAATTTGATAATAAAAAATGTAAAACAAACAAATGATGTTTGATAGTTTACATGATAAATTGAAGATTTTTAGGTGATCATAATTGTATAACAACACATATCTAGCTTTAGGCCTGGTTCGGGTCAAAACGGCTTTCATGTCAATACAGGTTCGGAGCGAAATGAGTCGGGACAAACATGGTCATCGGTGGTGCTAAATCATTTGGACCTTTTTTAAGTTAACACGTTTTATAGTACTTGTATGCATAGTTATCAAATGCGTTAGGCGCACTAAAGGCGTATAGGCCTCAACTAGGGCCTAGGTGCAAGGCAAAAATAAGCGCACTCAAATAAAACATTTAAAATATATTATGTATATGAAAATTAATACTATTATTCAAATATAATAAACAAAAGCTATTATATAACATTTAATATCATCTGATTAGTACCAAAAGTTCTAATATAGTCAAGATTCAAATGTGATTTCAAAACTTGAATAACAAAATTTATAAGTATACTGCCTTTGACTTCTCCTAGATTCAATAGCAACCCTTGCGTTTCTTTTGTTCCGCCTTTATGTCGTCATGTTCTTGGCATAGACAATGCTGAAGCGCTTGCCTAGGAACTAGAAGTGCATTTATTGAGTCTCACATGAAAAATGGTCCTAGACTCGAGAAGCGAAAGCTTTTAATAACTATGCTTGTATGTTTTAAACCGTTGTCTAATTTGATGCGACTTAAATTGATGTGTTGACTGATTTGAGGTCGCCCAAATTAACCCATATTTTCAATTTATTTTTGCTCATTTCAACTCATTCTTTGAAGAGCGGGTCAAGATTTCAACCTATATCTAGTTTTAGTAAAGATGTATTAAGACTATATTTAGATAACATGAGAAAACACAATTATATGTTCACTATAGAATTACCAATTAATTTTAAAAATCGCATAAAGAGAAAAAGAAAACATTGTTAGATCAACTTATGTATTAGAGTTAATGAAATATATAGAAGTGTTTATATAGTTTTTCTAGTACTTTACCTATAAATGGTTATGTATTGAACGATATATCTTGGCCACCAATTAACTCGGCTCTGCCAAATGTCAATCTTATTCTCGACTTTGGTAGTAATCGTTAGGTGACAATTTTTATGTTTTAGACTTTAGAGCTATACTTGTGTTTAAGAGGATGATTTCTTAAGAGGCTTAAAGAGAAGTCGGAACTTCACTTTCTTGTGTTTATGACGGGTCAGCTTTTGGAGTTATGTTACATGGTGCGAAACATGCATCTTCAGAATTACTATATATTATACATTTATACTTCAAACATATAATATCTTGTTAACTACTTGCAATACATGAGATCAATAGTTGAGTCTCATGGTTTGCCTAAATTTAACAAATATAATTTCACAGAAACTCAATCGTGTGATTGCAAGTGGAGAGTGATTGTGAAAGGAATGAATTATTATTATATTTATATATTACAAATGAAAAGTTTGGTGTCGTGCGGCAATGATTGGTTTATGTGGTGCCGTATGATTAGATCAAGCAATATAGTTTTTTTTAATATTTTAAAATTGGATAATTAAACAATTATTCACGTCGGCTCGTCGTCGCAACATCCGGGAAAAACAACGTTAGGGATTTACCAACGACCGGGTTTTACTGACTGTTTTGTTTTAGTTTCGGTACAGTCAAAAATGCAATCAAAACCGACCGAATTCGCATAAACTCGCCACGTTTTGTTTTAGTTCTGATACAGTAGCGAAAACCGGCCAGATACCCATTTTTTAGTATTGTAACGAACGTGACGGAAACCGACCGAATTTGCGAAGACTTGCCGCCTCAACGCTCGAAATCTATAATGGTCGGTTTTACCAGGACTCGAGTTTTACCGACCGACGCACCCCCAATGGTCCGTCTCAATTTTTATATATTTTTTAATACACGTAACCGAAAACAAACGAATTCGCGTCGATGTACCGCTTAAACGCTTGAGACCGACAAAGTTTGAGTTTTTCCACAGTCCGGGTTTTACAGACCTGCCCCGACGCTAGTAAAATTTTGTATGGACATTTTAAGTTAGTGGGTTGGTGGAAAATGAATTCCACAAAATATATAATTTTGTATCGTATTGCAACGGATTCATGCTTCCATCGTTTTTTCAATACTAATTAATAGGGTTTTATTGGTAAGCGCTACAAAATCTCATGTATTAGAATTCATAATTATGGACCCGAATATATTAGTTTGGAATATTTTCTTTTTCAAGTGAATCTACTTAGCAACTAGGGACAAGTTCTAGACTATAGCAACTAGGGACAAGTTCTAGACTATTTTAAAAGTAATCTTACTCAAAAAAAAAACAAAAAAAAAACGACGTAAGCACCTATACATATACACGTTGTTTTAGAAGTCGACTTTTACAAGAGCCGATAGAAACCGAAGTTGTTTTGCAAGAAAATGAAGATCTTGAAAACACTGAAATAAGGTTATGTTACAATTTGTGTTGTTCTTTAATTAAGGTTTTGATAGTCTTGTCTTTTAAATCCTTGTATAGATGAAAGCAAATGACAATATAATGTCAGGGGATTTATGCAAATCGTATATCTTCGGAAAATCTGAGAGTCGTGAAACACTTTCATATCAAAATCATTTGTGGTTCCTAAATATTTTGACCGGATAAAACTCAGATTTGAGACCAAGAATTAAGTATGGATTTGAGAGAGATATTATGAACCAGAGTGTTTCATCGTATGATCAAGCGATGATTATTAGGGTTAGGATTCAGATAATTGCTTTACAGTTACATAAAGCAGTTATCATATTTTGAATTTCAAATTTAATACGCTCCTTAAATTTGACATATAAAATGCTACCCGGGTCACTGCCCCCTTGGAACCCCCGCGACTTAGGGGTTTAGCCCTTAAGTTTCAACTATAATAAGATTAAATAAGTACCCATCACCCAACTTGTTTAAATTCATATTACAATTTAACTTGATCAACAAGTTAATATCTAACTGCACTAAAATCATTAACATATAATAAGTTATCAAATGGAGTTGAAAAATTGGAATGAGTTATGCTTTTGAATTTTGAGAATTTGTAGACTGGCGTTTTTTTTTCTCTTTTTCTTTAATTAATAATTTCGCTAGCGTTTTTGAAATGTTTATCAGACATTTAATGATTGTATGGTTGTAGAAAAAGACGGTAGACTTTTTGGTATAAAACATATTGTTTTAAATAGTCGGTTACTTGTGACAATGAAGTTAGATATTTTGCTAATGATTTTCGTTGTGTAGCTATCTAATATTATTCATCATTTCTTCATGCATATATGTTTTTTTTTCAAATTTATTTGGTTATCTTTATATAATTTAAACTAGACGGATGCCCGCGCGATGCAGCGGGAAACAAATATCTTTGTAATTATGTAGCAAGTTTATGGGTGTTCGTTGTTCGATTTGAAACCAAAAAACGTTCAAACCGGTCATTGGTTTGATTTCACCATTGATTTTTTTAATTAACTTTTGGCCGGTCGTTTTACAAAAGGTTCGTTTCGGTTTTCTATATATGGCAACACCGTTATTTATGTTCGGTGAAATTGGGTATTAAAGTCGCGGATTGAAGCTTCCAAAACAGTTTGCGTGAGAGCTAGTCAAAGATCGCGAGTCAAACCGCGTAATTGATTTGTTGGTTTCGGCCATTTGTTGGTTGTTAAAAAAAAGAAAACTCACCGGAATTGATGCCGGAAATATCGGAATTGATTTTTTTAATTAACTTTTGGCCGGTCGTTTACAAAAGGTTCGTTTCGGTTTTCGACGACAAAAACCGGTTACTAACGGTTTGACCCACGGTTTAATTTAAAAACCATCAAAACCAAACCAGATCGCAAATGCCCTTACGTAAAATGTTATTTTTTTTAATTTAAAAAACTATAACAATATGATAGTCAAATTAAAGAGAAAAACATGCTCGTTTTTATGGTTTAATTTCTTTAAAAAAATATTAGCGCATGCAAAAGTTATTAATGTTTAAAAATCATGAGGGAAGTTGAGTTAAAAATGAAAATAAAAATCACAAAAGAGTAAAAGATCAAGGATCATAGTTGTAATAATTATTATAATTTACAAAAATTAAGTAAAGTAAAGGGGTTAATGTTGTAACTATTATTCAGTAACCATATTTAACTTTTGTAGTGGACAAGTTTGCCCATGTCCAAGATGTATTAATGGTTGTTCCATGTGTTGAATAATTTGTAAATCCCATAAATCTAAGGTGTCTTAATTTACCCTTCTTTCATGCATTATATATAGTATAGATTTGTCTGAATAGTACTTGTCGAATGGTCTTAAAAGTTGCTTAAAATGTAACATCCCGTTTCTAGTTCAGTTAATAAACGAAAGTATGAGTTAATATGAGTCGGGCTAGTGTTGGGTTAAATGAAATTGGGTTATGGACTTGGGTTAGAGGAAAAGAGGAAAGACCATGGGCTAAGCCCATGATCCATAAATATATAAACCATAAACACCACTTAATTCCTCATTTACACATATTTCATACACCATTCAAAACACACACTTAAGTCTTCTCCCTAGTTTCCCCTTATCTTAGCCGAAATCAAGAAAGAAACCAACCACCGATCCAAGATAATGATAGTATGATATTGTATGAGCTTAAACCCATTATATATAATCACGAAACGACGAGCCAACACCGTTAAACCGTTTAAGTCACGAGATCCGGGTGGAATCGGGTATAAACCGAACCTATGATGAGCTTATGGGTCACCCTAGCTCAGATCTGGATCACACGAGACGAAAAACGGTGAAAAACGAGCTAAAACTCGTTTTTTCGGCGAATCCGCGGTTTTCCGGCGGCGGCGCCGGAAAGTTAATACGAGGTAAAGAATGTCAGGGAATGTTCTGACATTCCCTGACCTAACCCTAGTTCGCTATGGGAACTTAATGAATTGGAAGGTGATTCGTTAGTTGATTCGCATAAGGGAGCACAACGAACTAGCTCTAGTTCGTCTCTGATTCGTTAGGGGAAAAGGGTAACAAATTACCCTTGATTCATTATGACCAGTTCGTTAAGGGAGGTAACGAATTAGATGGACTAATTCGTTATATGGACTGGTTTGATAACTGACTCGTTAAGGAGTCCAGTTCGTTAAAGGGTCTAATTCGTTATAGGAACCAGTTCGCTAAGATAAACCAATTCGTTATTAGAGGTTTAACGGAATGACAAGAACAGTCCTTGGACTTAGAAAAGAATGATTTAATTACAAAGAAGCCATTGGACTTTTAAGTAGCAAATTAATTAATGATTCAAAATGCTAATGGAAAATGTGATAAGACAGTTAATAGAAATAAAATTATTCCAAGCTGACCTGACAACTCGACCCCAGCCAGGGGCTCTGCCCCTTGGACCCTGCTAGGGGCTGCCGCCCCTAGACCCCGCTGCCAGGGGCGCTGCCCCCGGACCCCCGTTCGTTGTGGGTTATATAAAGATAGAAATGCGATATGAGTAGTATAGTTAATTGATACATGTAAATATATACAGTTAGCCGTACACAGCTCAAGAAGGGAATAACTATTAACGGTGAACGTAACCGCATTCAGGTGAGTTCCTAGCCCCATTCCTTGTTATGTTTTCGGGGCTGTGTGCATACTCGATGTGAATTGTTAATACACTTATCCTAAGTGATAAGTGTATGCCTTATGTGAATTATATGAAGGATATGATTGACTGCTTGTCGGTACGTGAACGATATTAAGATATTGCACGTATTGTCAAGTTATGATTATGGTATAATGTTATGTATAACGTATGAATGATATGTACGCATGTCATGAATGAATGTAAGAAGTAGCCAGGTATAGAAGAAAAGGGACTGAGCCCTAATAATACTCAAGGCAGAAAAGGGACCGAACTCTTTATAATCTCGAGGCAGAAAAGGGACTGAGCCCTAACAATACTCAAGGCAGAACAAGGGACCGGACCCTAATAATATTCGAGGCAGAATATGATAATGTAAAGTAGAAATTAGAATAAAGTGTGAAGGTAAGAATATATACTATGTACGAAGTAAGAGGATATAATGTATGTGCGAAAGTATGAAGTAATGAATGTATAGTATGTTGTATGATTAACTAGAACTCACTCAGCGTAGCTGACTTTTAGTATGCACGCAGGTGAGTAGAATGAAGCAGCTGGCTTGAGCAGGGCACATGGCAGAAGAATAAGAGTCTGGCATCTGAAGACTTATTATGTTATGAAAGACAATATGTATATTAAGACAAGTTATGGATTGATATGTAATGTTTTTATGAAAGTTTAATATTCCGCGAACGTTTTTAATAACTCTGATGATTAGAACTATGTTTATGAGTAAATCCAAAGCCAAAGTAGGGCTACCGGTAACAGGGCCTTACATAAAACGAGGGGTGTTCAAGACCGGATTATCCGATTTTTGGATATCCAAAATTTTGGATATGGATTCGGTTATTAAAACAGATTATCCAAATTAAAAAAAAACAAGAATTCGTTTATGCTATATTACAACTAAACCTATGTTCGATGATCCAAGTTTCTAACATTGAGGAAAAAAAACATTCAAGAATTTCATGGATATATTCAAACTTAAACAATTCAAACAACAAAAAAACATCCAAAACAAATTCTAAGATAAATTCCAAAAGTAGTCGTCAACAATTAAACAATAAAAAATGATAAATCCAACCATAAGCTCGTGTAAACATCCATTATCCAACCCTTGTAAATATGCAATATGGAATAACATAAATCAATAGAAATAAAAAGTTAAAACATCAAAACTATTTCTAATTTAGTAACATAGATAATAAAATTGTATAGAAACCATCAACTTATAGAAATAAATATACCTTAACCTGACTTGGTTGTTTCAACTGTTTCATCGATGATAATGGTGGGTTGTTCCAATGTTAAGTTAAAATGGTTGAAGGGAACCTTAAACGTCCCTACTTATATGGTTTCACAGGTTGTCATGTGACTCGGATCAAGGTCGGTTCAAATAGATTTTTAGTCACAATTTTATTTCCTTTTTATAGAAATTTTAGAAGCTCGTAAATTTAAAGTAATAATGCTAAAACTTTGAACTCGTCTTAAATTTAGATTTCATAACTACCGGAAATCATCTAAAATAATTAGTACATTCTTGTCTACCGGACGGTTTCTAGCTTCTTACTTGATCTATCTTAAAATTAATAACTTTGTTGTTAAAAATACATATCTTGTTTATCTGTTTGATTTTTAGTTAAGATTCTTAAAATTCAAATATAACTATCATATACCACTTGTCAAATATGTCACTATGATCATCTCTACCACGATCTCTTCCAAGAAAAATAACTGAGCTATCACTAAACCAAAATACCCGTAAAAAAGACTTTAAAAACTAAATCCATTAGACCATATATAGTGGAGGAGCTACAAAATAAGACGTTTTGTGACATGTGACGTCCAGTTAGCTGGTGAGGTAGCCCCACACACACACACACACACATATATATATATATATATATATATATATATATCACACTCACACACACAACAATAAAATAATAATATCTTCTCAAACCTCGTCGACGACAAAACCGGTCGCCCGTCTTATCACCCAGGAGATGGTATTCTCGTCCTCATCACCCCTTATCACCCATATTTGTAGCTCCTATCCATATCCCTATATTAAACAAGTTAGGACACATTAGTACATTAGTGATTACTCCAAAAATGTCAACGTTGGCTGACCAACCAATAAGTCGTTGTGGAAACACGTCATACTTCCACTTAACGTGGAGGAATGACCACCCACCCAAAATGGCGGCACCTATTTAACCACACATGCAGGGGCATTTTCGTAACTTCACACCCAACCACTGACATATTCTATAGATCACACAAGATATTATTCACATTAACTTACATCCTCCATTCTCCAATCACTCATTCACTTATATAGTTATATTCTATAAAAGATTTTGAAAAATAATAATAATATGCAGGATGTACAATTCATAGGCAATGGAATTGGGGGTATGTTCGGTGGCCGTGTTGGTGTCGGTAGCGACGGTGGTTGTTTAAAGTGTCCGCGTTGTGGATCTTTAAACACGAAGTTTTGTTACTACAACAGCTACAACCTTTCTCAACTGCATTTCTTTTGCAAAGGCTGCCGCCGCTACTGGGCCAAAGGAGGCATTCTTCGCAACGTTCCAGTAGGTGGTGGCAGCCGGAAAGCAAAACGTTCAAAGCAGAGTAGCAGAAACGGAAAATCTTCATCCGTTTCTGCTGCTTCTGCTTGTGAACGTGAGCCAAACAATTCACAAAGCTCAAGTAGCCGCAACTCCATCGGCCCCACCAACATCTTGCCAACCCGACGTTGGCTAATCAAAGCTTCGAGCCGCCAATGTTCACCGACAACCACCACTTGTTTTCGGAGATGGGATTCGTATCGGCACCAGAGACTTCGTTGTTAATGCAGCAATGAGATCAAGATCAGGTCGCGGCGGAGGATTGGGGATTGTTTGATCAATCGTATTGGTTGAATAATATTGATCATCAACTTAATTACTTACTTTAACATATCTCCAGGTTAACTCAATCTCTGTGGTATCAAATTCATTGCAACTCAAGATGCATGGTTAAAGACTTGAGTAGAAAATTTACACTGTTTGTTGATGTTTCTTTAACTGGCTTGTTTTTAATTACTTGTAAAACTGTACTGAATCGAAGTTTTTTTTTGTCTGCGTTTTATTCTATATTTTTGTCACCAATAAAATTCGAACACCACCTTGATATCACTAGACTTTTGGTTAATGATTTAAGGTGTTACCTCGTTAAACTTATTTTGAAATATCAAATACTAATTATAGTTTTTTTGCAAATATATACTTTTAAGAAATGCTAAGTTTCTAGTAACTTAAATATATATGTATTAGATATTCATTAGAAAATTTACATTGTTTGTTGAAGGTTCTTTAACCGGTTAGTTTTTAATTATTTGTAAAACTGTACTGAATCGGATCATTTTTTATCTGCTTTTTATTCTATATTTGTGTCACCAATAAGATTTAAACAACATCTTAATACCACTAAACCAAGGCCCTTTTGGTTAATGATATAGGTGTTAGTGTGTAAGTTACCGCTTTTAAACTTATTTTGAAACATCAAATACCAATTATGGTTTTCTAACAAATTTATACTTTTAAATTTTTAATAAATATTAAGTTTCTAGTAACTTAAATATATATTTATTAGATAGCATATTAACATATTGGATTTCAACACAAATAAACAAGTACGAGCCAGTTTGAGGCAAGGTTGCAAAAGTCGCTAGGCGGACCCTAGGCTGCCGACTGGGGAGTTGAGAGTACTCGGCCTTAGTCGGTGAGTACTCGGCCTTAGTTGGAGAGTACTCGGGGATGGCTCACCGAGAACTCGGCCTAGGCGGGGATTACTCGTTGAGTACTCGGCGCCTAGGCGCGATTTTTACAACCATGTTTGAGGTAATCGGGCGGAGTATCATCTAACACGATACGAGCCTACACAAATTTATGGCCACTCCAAAATATCTAGCTATCTTATATAGTAACATAAATATATTGTTTGTTATATATTCTACTGGCCAGTTTGAGGTAATCTGACGAAGTTATCATCTAACACGATACCCGCACACAAATTTGTAAGTAATAACTAATACCAAATATAGCCAATTGGGACCAGCGATGATGGACCATGCATGGAGGTGTGTTTGAATAGGACACTTAATGGGCCAAGTAGTTAAAATAACCTTGATATATAACGTGTACTCGATCTACTAGATGTGTGTAGTTTGAATGCAAAGTACAATCTGGGTTTCAACATTGAAAACTGGCTTTTGGTAACCCCACAACTACATCAACAATTCTAGCAATAGGAATATTGCACATGTGTATTCTTGATTTCACACTAAAGAATGAGCTATCATCTTATAATGAATTTATTCCAACATTTAATACACCATGTGCAATGTGTTTACTTGTACTAGATTTCTAGTGTCAAAACTCAAAAGAACTAGATATACGATGATCAAAGCTCTATAATTATTTGTTGCGTCTAGTTATTTATTGGAAGCAGTGGCGAAGCTTGGACTTAGTCACGGGGGTGACCGAAGTCACGGACTCAAAAATTTTCGGGTCAATGATTTGGTTCGTGTCGGTGATTCTGGTCGGGCCGGCTCAAACAATATGACATCTATATATCTATTTTTTCTTCATTTATTCAAACAATTATTCTTACAATAAAAAAACAAAATAATTTTTAACCAACAAAGACTTAAAATATTCATGATAATACGAGAGGAAAGGTGAGTAGGGATAAGCAAATTCGGTACCGGTACCGGTACCGAAATCGGTAAAGATTTGGTACCGTCGGTACCGAATAGGTACCAAAGTTTTGAGTTTCGGCACCGGTATATCTCAAATTTTTCCTTCAATACCGGTACCGAACCGAATATTTTGGTATCGGTACCCATATGGCACCGATCTCATCCCTATGGGTGAATACCTAGAAGAAGAATTGCAAAGAACTAAAATTTTTATAAAAACAAATATTTTACTATTCGACTACTATTTTGTAATTTTGTTTATAAATACTGTGAGATTTTAGAAAACAAAAACAACAATGGGGTATTATATTTATAAAAAAAATCAGTGGTGACCGGTAGCATTTTGGGAAAATACATTGGGGGTGACCATACTTAATACCTATAAAATTTTTCAAGAAAAATCGCGAAATTTACCTATTAACGGAGAAAACGGCAGTGACCGGGGCCACCCCTGGTCCCCATAGAGCTTCGCCCTTGATTGGAAGTATTGGTTGTTGTCCCGAGCAACGATAGAAATCGTTACGTTATCATTACCAAAATAGCGAGATGACAAGGCATGACGATCCAGTCCTCGTCGATACAGTCAAATCTTTTGATGAATTAATGTTATCTAAATAGTAGTTAAACTCTTGGTCTTGCACATACCATCTACATTTATTGATGAATGTTGTCTAAATAGTAGTCCAGATACTCTTACCAAGACTTGTATACATGTTTCAATTTTTTTTTTTACTTTTATAACAGAAGCATAAATAAAGATATTTGGGTGGTTGCTCTAGTCATGTTGTAATCTATATAACCTTCACTGCATTGAAGTCGAAACTTCTGATATATAAGCTAAAGAAGAAAGCACGACTCTTGTAATCTAAGTTGGAACCTTTGATGGAACAATTACGGAAACCTTAGACAACTGAAATGTAATGCCCGGCCATTAATACCAATCAATATGTTCGCTTTGCACATATAGAGCTCACGACTTTGTTTTTAGTTAACTAAGCCGACACTTTCCAGGAGATCGCTCGAGATTGCTTCTACCCAAAGACGCTTAAATAGAAGTTATTCTCTCATACACAACCAAGGCATTAGGCAACGATAAAGCAATGGTGGCATTTGAGCAATCACATTTTAATAAACAAATATCTTTTCGTATAAGAGTATGGGATACTAAGGCGTCACATGAAATGTACTTACAATATTCTTAATGTTCTTCTAGCCTCAGGTCAGTAATGGTTCTTAAATTGATTTGTGATGTGTTCATGACTGCATATCTACTTGCTTAGTTTAGGTGGTATTAAGTATATCTGATTTTTCAATAATAATTCAGCAAAGGCAATGAATTAAAGGCGAACGATGACTTGATAAAAAAACAACTAAGTGAACTAGAAATTTATTTCATAAACATGTTTATGTCTAATCGGAGCAAAAAAGAAAGATGCCATTCGAGTATGTTTGTTGAAGATGCATTATATATATGAGACTTAAACACGCAACCTTAACAATATACATAAAAATTAAACAAAATAACTATATTTCACTTCATTTTCAAAGGTTCAATGTCATTATGTCAAATGCAAAAGAGAAGTCTTTTTGTTTTGCAAAGAATTGCATACAAAGTTTTCTAGTTTTGATGAACATCATTTTCTTAACGCTATCACTGCTTGTAAAATGACTATTATATATACCTTTGAGAGATATACAAAACAGCATAAATAAATCTTGTTCTGAGACTCCATTGCCATGATGACCAATTCAAAAGGCAACAGCAGCACTAAACAAAGCTAGAATTTACAACATTGAACACAAGCGCAATCAGACTTGTAATGTCTTTCTGGTCTTGGCATCGACACGGGGCTACCTGTCCACTCCGGTTGGATTCTGCATATTATCAACAAAACAAACCCTTATAATTAGCATGAACTTCACAAACCATCAAAACCGAACCGTCCAAACAAAAAAAGGTCGGCTAGGTTGAAATGCATATGGTCCGTCGGCTCACAGTGCATATTGTCCCCAAGAATCATTAAAAGTTTTTTTTGGCCGAGGGTGGGCAAAAATTTGGGCATCAAGTAAAATATAAACTCGATAACAATTTAATTAACTTTTAAATGAGTTTATTGGGTAATTGGGTTATGGTTTGGGTTGTGCGTGCAAATTCTTTTTTATTTTAATTTTTTTTATAGAAATGACTTAAATGAACTGGGTAGTTGGATTTAAACATTAAAAATGCATATTTTTTTTTAAATATGTATAATATAAAGAGAATTTATAAAAGTTTGGGCCTCCCTGAGCAATCGGGCTTGGTACTGTCGCCCTCCTCACCCCTCCCCACGGCCGGCCCTAAGGCTAACTTTAACTATTTGACAGTTTAAGGTTTTGAACAAAGGAATCAACATATAAATCAAACAAGTCATGTAACAATTGTCATTTAATTTTTGTTTCATTTTAAGAATATAAATCTATGCATATCTACTATATCCATGAACAATCCTAAACATTTATTTACTTACTAAAACTGCTAAACCATCAAAACTAAACCATAAAATCTTGAAAAACAAACAATTTAACCGACCTATCCAGCGTATCTAGTACGCTGTAATTTGTTAAAACAAAAAAAAACAATCCAATAATTAAACACCAAAAATTAATTGATCACTTCATATATTTTTTGTAATTAAACACGATGATCGAATATTGGGATCATTGTAGTAATTACTTACGCTGGGAAGGCGAATGAACTAGTACTCGAGTTGCTTGACTCCTCCAATGTGTCTACATGCTCCACCGACTCGTCAACTTCTTTAATCTCCAAAACAATTCTCTACAATAATAATAATAATAACAATAGTAATAATAAATTATAATCATTAATCTTAGGAAAATTGGTTTTCATTGGTCCCAACTATTTTTTTTTCGCAGGCGGTGGTCCTAACTTTCATTTTGGCTGGCAACGGTCCCAACTTTCACATACGTTGAAACCACCAGTCCGCGACTAACGGATTACAAACTCCGTTAATTAAAATCTGATGTGTCGTCCTAGTCATCAAAAACAGCTGATTGTGCATCCTACCTGGACCGATTGTGTATTATACATACTCCCCAAATCCCCAACGTTAGCAGGAACGGCCACTTGAACATCTGCTTCAGAGTCCTCGCCGGCAACGGCGTCGGAGGCACTCCGGCAGGGTAGGCGCTCTGCCATGGGCTGCCGGTGAAGGAGTGGTCGGGGTGGAGCTGCCGTTTCGTCAATCCTAGACTATGAACACCAATTTGCCATCAACCTACTATTAGACTTTTCAAACCCTCGTCGGAGAATATTATTATTATTATTATTATTATTATTATTATTATTGTCGGTTGGTCATTGCTGCAGCAAAGACGCCGTCGCCGTCAAACACGACACCCCCGTCGGATCCGCCGTCGCAAACCCACCTCGCAGCCCTAAGCCTAAGCCACGTACGCCTTCTCCGGCCTTTGGAAACGGCAGCTCCACCCCGAACCACTCCTTCACCGGCAGCTCCACCCCGAACCACTCCTTCACCGGCGAGGACTCTGAAGCGGATGTTCAAGTGGTCATTCCCGCTAACTTTGGGGATTTGGGGAGTATGTATAATACACAGCCGGTCCACGTAGGATGCACAGTCAGCTGTTTTTGATTACTAGGACGACACATCAGATTTTAATTAACGGAGTTTGTAATCCGTTAGTCGCGGACTGGTGATTTCAAAGTATGTGAAAGTTGGGACCGTTGCCAGCCAAAATGAAAGTTGGGACCACCGCCGACGAAAAAAAAATAGTTGGGACCAATAAAAACCAATTTTCCTTAATCTTATATACAAAAAACATGCAAACATGTCGGAAATAACAAACATAACAAACCTTGTTCCGCCGACGTCTACTACTGCTACCAACAACGTTGGACGAGGTTTCCTCAACAATCCCTGATCCGCTGACGTCATCATCCTTAAAATAAAACACAATATAATCATCTGATTCATCATGAGTCTCTTCACCTCCTTCACGAGTAATAGTATTCTGAGTCTCCACCACCACCTCCTCCGACGTCGTTTCATTCACCACTTGCTTTCCTCTTTCAGCTCGCCTAACCCGATCCAACTCATCATCCTCATCGTCATCTTTCTCAACTGGTAGCTTACATGAGTTAAAACATGATATCAGATCTTTAACACGGTTTCTAACTATCGTATAAGGTGTACTCATGTTTGTTATGAGAGAGAGTGAGGAGAAATTTTAAGGTTTTAAATGTAGAGTGTTTTAAAACTTAAGAAACTAGTTAGCAGAATACAAGGAAACTGCTCCATGATACTAGTCTAGTAAATAGTAACCTTTGCACTTTTTCAAATCATGTTCATTCATATTCCCTCCGGAAGTAAATAAAAATCAAGACAAAAAAGGTTGGTGTTTTAATGCGGGGTTTTCTTTAGTAAAAACATTAAACACAATATGTGTTGGACACATAGCTTTTTCCTTGTATGGAGTAACAACATGTTTGTATATTAGTTGTATATTAGTATGGAGTAACAACTTTTTGAGATTATGTTTTGATTAATTGGAGAGTAGGTGGCTGTTTGGTAGCCTCTTAATAATTTTATTAACATGCTTTATCTGAATCAGTTAAAGGTAGAATTGTTTGGTTACACCTCTTAATGATTCATGGAGATTCTTAATAGTTAAGTTTCAGAGACACGTTGAATTATTCAAATGCTATCTTTTAATCAGTCAGACATTTTATTAATTTACCAAATGACCCTAAAAATACAATAACTAGATAAGAACTTTTGAAGTTTTTAGGGTTTAAAATTTTAGTATTATGTTGGTTTGGTTTGTTGTTTTGGTTTTTATCTGCATTTGGAGGATAATAGAGTTGCGGGAGTTATAAAAAAGTAAATCGATTGTTGATTTTATTTTTTATGATTTGGTTTGGATTTAGTCGTATTTAATAGATTTGAAGTTTGATGGAAATAAAAGTTTTCAAGCTGATTTTATTACATGTTGTGTTGTTAAATACGTGAAATTTTGGATTCTAATGATGGATGGCAATTGTGAACATGAGAATCGTGACTGAAATACTCACGGGTAAAAATGCGGTGAAACAAAAATGACAAAGATTGATCGTTTATAACATCAGACTTTAAGGAAAA
The DNA here is from genome assembly GCF_021521415.1 of Bidens hawaiensis. Taxonomy (NCBI): domain Eukaryota; kingdom Viridiplantae; phylum Streptophyta; class Magnoliopsida; order Asterales; family Asteraceae; genus Bidens; species Bidens hawaiensis. The sequence continues at coordinate 463,296 of NW_027492579.1, read as the reverse complement.
GAGTACGAGTCTTAAGGCAATATGATAAGGTTTTCCTTTAAATTTTAGGGTTTCCTTACATAGATATCTAGTTGTATTTTTTAAAATGTGGAATTCGGGACATAATTTGTTGGCAATATTATTATCATTTTGAGAAGACGAGGAGGATGCAATAAAATGAAAGATTGGCAATTAAGTGTTTCCAACTTAATTTTAACCGAGTTTGAAAGGGTATCTCTACGAAGGAAGTTCGTGTGAATAAAACTGAAATCAATGAGATGAAGACGGTGTTAGATCTTTTGCCGAGTTCAAAAAATAAATTATACAATCTATCGAACCTATAATTTAATTCAATGATATTTTTATAAATTTTGCATTTTTATTTTAAAACCGCGCGTTTAAGCCGAATATATTTTGAATGAAGTCTGTTTCGTCCACACCAAACTAAATAAGCTCTAAATGGGCTTGTTCTGACACCATTACCCCCATCAAACCCAACTTAGGGATTGTCTGACAATATTTTGTTGTATCAATCTGTTTGTTTGAATGATTAAGAGATTGTCTATGAATCATTTAACATATTTCTAAAACTTAATCATCAAGAGAGGCCATGGGTCATTAAGAGGTGTCACATAACGCACTATAACTCTGACTGAATTAAAGGTAGTTTCTTGATGGAATCATTAAGAGCAGGGGTGGACCTGTAGGCTTAACATGGTAGCCTCCGTTACTCTTCAACTTTTTTGCCGGTAGTGTGAAAAACTTTTAAATTTTCGGTTTTCGTATTTCAATGCCACCGAAAAAATATAATGTTACCTCTATTTGTTTAAAGTCCAACCAAATTAAAAAGTTCAAAATTGTTTTAAGTCCAACCACAATTTAAAACCCAATAACCCATTAACCATAATTGTTTATGTTCGTTGTTTAGTTTAAAGTTCAAAATTTATTTTTTTACCGTATTTCATACAATGTAAACGAAACAAAAATAAAAATACGATAATAAATAAATATAAACACATAGAGTGCATATTTCTTATATTAAAACTTGAAACGAGTCATTAAAACATCTTTTATTTTATCAAACGTTTCTATTTCAATTGCAAAAATTAAAACATTGTTCAAATACTCGTCACCCATTCGATTGCGTAAATCCATCTTGATAGGCTTCATTTTAGAAAAACAAATTTCAACGGTTGCAGTTGCAACCGATAAAACCAACACTAACTTCAATATTCGATAAACGAAAGGAAAAGCGGCGTGCTTTCCTGTTTACCGTACATTGCAGCTAGCATTGGTTTTAACGGTTACAACCACAACAGTTTAAATGCGTTTTTCTAAAATAAAGCTTATCAAGACGGATTTGAGCAATCGAATAGGTGACGAGTATCTGAACAATGCTCTAATTTGTGCAATCAAAAGAGAAACGTTTGATAAAGTAAAAAAAATATTTGTAATGACTCGATTTCATACTTTCAAAAACCGAATAAGAAAAATCTACACTCTTGTGTTTAAATATATTTATATATTATTGTATGTTTGTTTTTAAACATTCTCTCTGAAATTTCTTTCTAGATTCATTACTGATTAAAAGACTACCAAAAAGTTGTTACTTGTTTTTGGCTGATATAAATAAAACCGACATTCCTCAAAGAAAGAAATAATAAATAATGCACATAAAGAAAAAGTTTAAACCCAAAAGTTTGGTTGAATTAATTATGTTGCATAAATGCATGTATCGTATAATCCCAACAATATAAAAATATTAAAAACTTGATAATGATTTGAGTTATCCGTTTCGTTTACACCCAAATATTATATTATGATATTTTATTTTTTGTTTTAAAAAAATATAACCGTATTCTTTCTAATGTGATATTTAGATAGAAAACATAGGTTTTTTAATGTAGGCTCATGTTCAATCTCTACAAGCAAAACTTTCAAGGTGACATGGGTGATTTAATTAATAAAGACTGTGATTTTGTGATCTCCAGTTCGATCCTCAGGGCGTTCGGGTTTTACCATCAGTGGCTTCGGGCCGGGTGGGTTTTCTTCCGAACTAGAGATAGGGGTGTGCAAGAACCGAAAAAACTGATCCGAAACCGAAAAAACTGATCCGAAACCAGAAAAACGAAAAATCCAAACCGAAACAAAAAGCTACAGTTTGGTTTTATGTATTTGTAAAATCCGCACCAATGGTTCGGTTTTGGTTTTGCATGTAAAAAACCGAAATAACCAAACCAAAACGAATTCCAAAATTTTTGTTTTTTATATTTATATGAAGTAATTTATAAAAATTTAATAAATATTAACACCAATATTTTAATCAAATGTATAATAGTCTTTTATTTATAATTAACAAAATTATTTATACCTAATTTCATTAGTTTTTGTAAACCTTTTTTTCGGCCTAATTTTTTCAAGCTCAAATTTCAAAAACCGAAAAAGTTGAAACCAAACGAAAACCGAAACAGAATGGTTCCAAAAACTCCAAAAACCGAAGTTTTGGGTTTCGATTTGGGTTTAGCCAAAAACCGCACCGAACCGCACCACGCACACCCTAACTGGAGATAACTTGAAGCCGTTTAAGGACTCCGTACGGCTAGGTTGGGCCAACCGACGACATCGAAAGTAGTTTAGACAATTGTCCGTTTGTTGGCGGTTAAAAAAAATAAAATAAAATAATTATAACTGTCTTACTAATTATTCCCCGCCAAAACCCTAGAATGTGTTCATCATGCCACAACGTCCCACTGACAAACACTAAAACCACTAATCGAATCAAATCAATTCAATTGAATTCAAATCCATTGAACTGTAACCGTCGAATTGAATCTGAAGAAACACTAACCGGACCCCAGACAGATTACGGGTAACCTGGGGGTTAGATAGATGTTTCCCACGAGGGGTTAGACCCGGTAAAGATGGTTCTTCTGATAACCTGCAAAACAGACACCGTGAGCTTGTCACTGAGAATGGGGGGGGGGGGGGGGGTTCCTCCTTGTGACCACCCTCCGGCGTGAGAATCAGAAAGATTGCTCTTTAAATATAAATGTATATTAAGAGATTGCTAGAGCAGATATCAGGTATAATATGATGATAATGTGATAAGATATGATGAGATGAGATGATAATACCATTTGGGGTATTTATAGCCGAAGGTAGGTTTCCAAGGAGGTGTGGCCGGCTGCAATAGTATTCCTGTTCCACCAACAGTGGCCTACGCACGTGCCCTGCTGGTAGTTGGTGGGTAGGCAGCGGCTGATAGTGACCAGGCCTGCTGTGTACTATTCCTTTTCCACCAACTGCCGGCTATGCACGTGGTATGACAGGAGTTGGTGAGTAGGCAGCGGCTAATAGTGACATACAGTACAGGAGCATGCTGCTCGCCATACTGTTGTCAATAAGCTGTCGTATCTTTAGTCAGATCTTTTGCCCATACCTCGTCAGGTACAGTACAGAAGATCTTCCCGTATCGTACGGACTGGCTTAGTTGGGCGGGAGTATTCCCCCTCCCGCCTTTGTGCGGGATTGTTCCCGGCTTTGCTCATTCCTTCAGGTGACACTGAGTGATTGAGAGCTAAGTGCCTTGTGCGTGTAGCCTTGCTGTGCGGGTGGCCTTCCCTGATGGCTTGTATCCGCAGCTGCGGGAACAGGCAGAGTCCTTCACCATTGGGAGGCATTTCCTGCGGGAACAGCTTGCGTACTGCGCGTAAGGACGTCACGTCTCTGAGCATGGTTGGTCCTGCGGATCCAGTTGGTTTCTGCGCAGACGTCCCTCTTCAAGGTGAGTCTTGCGGGTCCAACTGGGCTCTGCTGGGACCTACCTCTTCAAGTCCCCCCAGTCCAATGTTCTTCTCATGAGTGTTTAATAAAGTGAGGTGAACTTTTGGACTTAAGCAAAGGGTTTTGAAAAGGGTTTTTTAAGGTTTTCCATGGGGATTCTTCCCGCGGAAGTCCTTGTCACATGCAGAAATTCCCGACTTTCCTGCTTGAACTTTGGGTATGATGCGGGTAGGTCTGTAACCTCCTCGCAAATCAGGAGCGTTGAGTCCCACTTGTGTGGATTCTTCATGAGGTTTTGGTAGTTTTGAACATAGTGATCAATTATGTTAAAACCACCAATTCCATCCTGGAGCTTCAAACAACGTAGTTCTCGACGTTCCCGCTATGCGGGGATGTTATTTCCGTTTCCGCAAGCATTGCCCAGAAGATCCTTCTTGGTTTCAATTCCCTGCGGAGCGCTAGGTATGTGAAGGGTTTTGCCTTAACACTGTACCCGCGCTCGTCTTACGGTTACTTTACTTCCAAGGTATTCCTGGCGTCCATTCCCTGCGGGTGCTAGGTATGTGAAGGGTTTTGCCTTAACACTGTACCCGCACCCGTCTTATAGTTACTTGGTTGCCGAGGTATTCTTGGCTTCAATTCCCTGCGGGTGCTAGGTATGTGAAGGGTTTTGCCTTAACACTGTACCCGCATCCGTCTTACGGTTACTTGGTTGCCAAGTTATTCTTGGCTTCAATTCCCTGCGGGTGCCAGGTATGTGAAGGGTTTTGCCTTAACACTGTACCCGCATCCGTCTTACGGTTACTTGGTTGCCAAGTTACTCTTGGCTTCAATTCCCTGCGGGTGCTAGGTATGTGAAGGGTTTTGCCTTAACACTGTACCCGCATCCGTCTTACTGTTACTTGGTTGCCAAGTTAAGGGGTATTTTCCCGCTTACTTTTGAATCTTTGAATTTTGAAATTCGAAGAGTTGGTGAAATGATAAGAACAGTCCAAACCTCTGAAACGTCGTGCGACGGTTTCTTCTGACTGTGTCAGGACGTGCAGGAAGTTATGGTGACGTGACAGTACATGGTCATTCCAGACGCTTTTTCAGGCGCGTGGGCACGATTTTTCGGGCGCGTGGCCGCGAAATTAATGGTACGCGTCCTTTCAACAGCTGTTGCCAGCTTGCTTTTTGCCACGTGTCATAGTTTCATTGCACCTTCGATTTCTCTCTCTTCCGCATTAAATTCATCGCATTAATTGCGATTAGTATATAAAGGGGGAGAGGGTTCTTTGTAATCCACACTTTCACTCTTCTCATCTTCAAAACGATTTCCGGCGAATACTCATCTTTTCAGTCGAGCATTCCCTTGAAATCGTTTTCTTCTTTCTGCAAGATGTCTTCACGTGATCTCGAATCTACAGCCGAGGACAAGAGTACTGCTGGCGAGTGCCAGTGTGCTCTGCCTGTCGATCTGTATCAGTACGTCGTCAGGAAGTTCATGCTCGAGTCTCTCGAGCCTGAGTTTCCTGAATCCCATCAGACGGTGTACGATGCCCCCAGAGGCAAGATCGGGGTATATGCTGCATTCTTTGTTTATGGGAATCTTAGGTTCCCATTGACAAAGTTTGTTTACCGTGTCCTTGAGAGGCACGGTGTGCACCTGACCGAGGTGCATCCGATGGCGATTGCCAAGATTCGCCACTTCGAGTGGGTGTGCCGGATACTGGGCATTGAGCCCTTCGTCGACCGCCTGATGACCTTCTACTCCTGGAGGTGCATCCAGGGGTGGTACACGTTGATAACCCGGATTAAGGGTTTGAAGATTTGCGCAACCGAGCGCAGTCTTCGCTCGTGGAAGCGGGAGTTCTTCTACATTTCGGCTCGCGCCATCCCCCTTGCCATGAAATTCAAGAATGGGCAAGCACTTCCCAGCCTTCACGCCTCCAACTATCAGGAGGCGGAATGGTTTTCGAAGATATCCCGAGTCCAATCTCCGGTTTACCGGTTTGCGGAGTCCGGGATGGTGATGTTGGGGATGAGCCGGGTGTGGAAGGATGCGGATGCGCAAAAGATCCCAATCGTCCTTGAATACGGTTCGAACTCTGTTCCTTACGGTATGCTCTGTTTCCCTTTGTTAATTTAGAATTTCTTCTAATATTCTTTCCTGTTTATTTCAGAGGGGAACGACTTGCAGTCGCTCATGTACCCGCGGGAGGCTGACGGTCCCGCTCGGATGGGTACTCGCGCTCTAGACGAGAACGAGTTGCCCATCCTAGAACAAACGGCGGATCGGTTCGTGGAGGTCTACCAGCTAGGCCACGAGATCCTTAGCGCCAGGCGGCCAGGTAAGGCGCTATTCGACCCTCGACCCCTCAATGTTGAAACCTCTGCTGGAATTCCTCTAATCGTATGTTCTGATGAGGAATCCGCAAATGGTCCTCCGTTGGTGCGGAAGAAGAAGGCTGCCGGCGGGAAGGGGAAGGTGGCCTCCACTGCCGATCCGGTGCCTCGGTCTGACTCGGAGACCGAGAGCGAAGAGGTGGCGGGGAATCCCGGTGGTGATAAGACCACCATTCCGGAGGCTGTGACAACTGTCACCGGAGAGCCCAGGATGACAATGGTGAGCGGCGTGAAGAGGCCGGCTCCATCGGGTTCATCCCCGCCTGTCCGTACATTTAGGCTCAAGAAAACCCGTAAGTACAAACTTCCTTTATCTTTAACTTCATAGCTTAATATCATTAATGCTTATCTTCTTTGTGCAGGCGTGGATGTTGACGCATTCCAGGGTGGAGCGCAGAGTATCCCTCCGCCTATGACGGTAGGCTTGGTCAGCCTACCTGAGGCGACGACCCAGGCGCCTGCGCCTGCTTCCGCTGGTTCAGTTGCTCACTCCTTTGAGCCGACTGTTCCAGCTGTGATGACGTCACCGCCGGCTGTGAGTGCTATTTTTACCGCATCTTTCACCGAGCCGGCGGTTACTTTTGCTGCGGATTCCGCGGCGGCAACCGCGGCGGCTTCTACCATGCCTCCGTCATCGGCAACGACGGCCGAACCTTCAGGTATGCATGGGGCTTATCGCCAACCTCTGCCTCCTTCCCATCTGCCTGACCTCTTGGACGGATTTCCCTTGGGTTCAGGTGATGGGTTTGGCGGCTATCGGCCTGTTATTGACCCTACAGGTGCGTAGGGTTCTTTTGGCCCATTTTATATATTTTTTTATCATCTTTTCCTAACTGCTTTATGTTTTTTGCAGTGTCGGATTCCAATGAAGTGTATGTTCCACGATGGAACATTCGCCGAGGAACAACCCTTCGCACCCCTGTGGAGTGCGTGGAGTGGGCTCGTCACGCTGCTCCCAGTGGTGCGTTGGGGGAAGCCATGGCTAGCTACCAGGAGGGTAGGCTAACCAATGAGCTTCGGGTTCTCCTGATCCGGATGCAGCCGCGCGTCGAGCTGCTTTGTCGTGAAAACGACAAGTTAAAAGCAGCTCGCATTAAAGAAGTGGCTCAGGCGCGGGCTGTCCGAGAGGAGAACCAAAGGCTTACCGCGGCTGCTGCGGAAAAGGAGAAGGCCTTCAAGGCCCTCGAGGTTGAAGTTCAGGCCCGGCTCGAGGCCCGTTCCAATGCTGCCCAAGCTGTTAATGAACAGCTTCGGCTGGCTAAGGAAACTGCAAGGAACGCAACCGAGAGGGCCACCAAGGCTGAAGCTGTTGCTGAGTCTCTACGCGTGGAGAATGAAGAGCTTAAAGCCAAATTAGAGGCTCTCCAGCAGGCTCATGATGCCTTGGCGATGGAAGACGCCAAAAAGCTCCAGGAGATCTTGGACCAGAGGGGGGTGCTTGACCATACTGAGCGGAAGCTAAAGGGCGTCGAAGAGGCTGCGGCTAAAGAAGTGTTGCTTGCCAACCTCAACAAGAGTGAAGCCGAACGCGCCCGTAACGAGGCTCAAGCTGCCCTCCAAGAAGCTCTGGTTGCCAAGGAATGGCTTCTTCGAGAAGCGTTGTCTCAGGTATGCTTTTCATGTCTTTACGCTTTTCTTTGTAAATAGAAAAGGTTCTGATACTTGAATATTTTCTTGTAGGTTGTGCATCGGGTCTTCACGGAGACGTCTTATGATGATGCTATGAGCGCAGCCCTCAACGCTTCTCATGAGGATGGGGAAAAGGCCGGCTTCCTGCTTGGTCTAGGGTTCGTTGAGAAAGGCATCCCGCCTTCCAACTTCCCTTTGTATAATGTTGATACTGAAGCTGTTTACGACCAAGCAGTGAATCAGTATGCCGCCTTCCCGCATCCGGTGGTGGAGAAGGTGAACCAAGTTGCTGCTGCTGATGATGGGCTAGCTATCCTTAAAGCTTTCCTTGAACTGCCACGATCTACTGATGGTGCTGGTCCAAGTGGAAGTGGCCCTGAAGCTTGATCCTGAAGATCCCTTCCCACTGCTAGGATAGGTTTAGCTTGTATAGATTTATTTTCTTGTAGGCGGGTAGTTACCCGGCCATTCTTGTAATGAATCATTGTGAAATATAAATCTTTGTGCGGGTAAGACCGCTACTTTCTCTGGATTCCTTGCTTTATAAACGTTATATGACTTGCATACTTTAGTTTAAATTAGCAATTTTCCAAGTGTAGAATAAGTTAACCTTTGAACGTGGTAGATAATAGGTTGAAGTTTTGCTTCCTCTTTCGTGATTGTGCGGGTAGGACCGTCACTTGCACTTAGTAGGATGGCTAAACTTTACCTACATCTGACCTGCGTGGAGGTTTTCCTCATCTTTTTTGAAATTTCTAAGTGTTTAGGATAAGTTAACCTTTGAACGTGGTAGATAATAGGTTGAAGTTTTGCTTCCTCTTTCGTGATTGTGCGGGTAGGACCGTCACTTGCACTTAGTAGGATGGCTAAACTTTACCTATATCTGACCTGCGTGTAGGTTTTCCTCATCCTTTTGTTAGAAATTCTGTTTTGAATAAGTTAACCGTTCGACGCGCGGTTGTCAATAGGTTAGTGTTCAGTTTCCTCTCATGATTCATGCGGATAGACCGGCACTTTCATTTAGTAGGATGACTGAACTTTTCCCCTTCAACTGACCTGCGTGAAGGTTTGCCGTTTTTTGGGTTTAAGCGGGTTTTGCCGCCTTCCCCACGCAACGACTTTCCACGTAATTATGCGGTGAAAACCGGCATATCCGTGTTGAATAAATTAACCGTTCGACGCGTGGTTGTTAATAGGTTAGTGTTCAGTTTCCTCTATCATGATTCATGCGGATAGACCGGCACTTTCATTTAGTAGGATGACTGAACTTTTCCCCTTCAACTGACCTGCGTGAAGGTTTGCCGTTTTTTGGGTTTATGCGGGTTTTGCCGCCTTCCCCATGCAACGACTTTCCACGTAATTATGCGGTGAAGACCGGCATATCCGTGTTGAATAAATTAACCGTTCGACGCGCGGTTGTTAATATGTTAGTGTTCAGTTTCCTCTATCATGATTCATGCGGATAGACCAGCACTTTCATTTAGTAGGATGACTGAACTTTTCCCCTTCAACTGACCTGCGTGAAGGTTTGCCGTTTTTTGGGTTTATGCGGGTTTTGCCGCCTTCCCCATGCAACGACTTTCACTTATGTATGCGGTGAAAACCGGCATCAGTGTTAAAGTATAAATGTAAAATCATCAGCGTCGATGTTCTAAGGAGAATCATTTCCATTAGAAGTGGCTCTTGGCCTTTTCTTTACAAATTTGGAATTGATCTACATGCAAACTGTGTAATTGAGCTCCCTTCCATGTTGTTGGGATGGGAGTGCCATCGAGCCGATACGCACCTGGTTCGGGATCTCGTTCTTTATGCAGCATGTAGTCTCCACATTGAAGCTGGAATTTTTATTCGTGTTTTTCCCAGCTGGGGTTCTACACGCATCAGCCTGCTCAGCGTTCATTGCGCCACGAGGTGCGCGAGCGTCCCATCTCTGACAAATGCTTCGACCATGTCCTTTACGTCTGTGCATTCTTCAGTGTTGTGGCCTTTTGTCATGTGAAAGTCACAGTATTTGCTCCGATCGGCATTGGGACGATGTCGGATTATTGGAGGCTTTGGCCATGAGAGCTCCTCAGTGGCGAATATCTCGGTGACGCTTTTGGTGAGCGGCGTCCATCTGGAGTTCTGGTTCGACTGTACGTTACCCCTTCCGCCTAACCGATGTTGCAAGCCGGATGAGGTGTCAAAGTTTACCCTTGACTGCCAAATGCCTAGCTTCCGCTTTTTGTTTAATCGGGCGGTAAGGACGTTGTCTTCTCTTGTTTTCTGGGTGTAGAGGTTTGTGCTCTGTGGGAGATCTCTACCCAGTTGCTTCTCCGTTTCCGCAAAGCGTTTAGCTGCTGTCATGATGGCATCCCATGTGGATGGCATGCCATCTTTACCCGTTAAGGTGCGGATGAGCTCTGGGTCGTTCGCGCCCTGAATAAAAGCAGCGCGAACAAGATCTTCGCTAATGTTACCCAGACTTAGCTTCTTCGAGCTGAAGCAAGTGATGAAGTCTAGCAAAGATTCATCTTCCTCTCGAATGCATTTGAGGATTGTCCATTGCTACTCGGTATACTTTCTTTGCTGGCTGAAGTGTTGGCTAAACTTCTGTTGGAAGTCTGCCCAGTCGTAGATGTGGTTGACCGGTAGACGATCGAACCACGCTCTAGCAGCCCCAACAAGCGTCATTTGGAACATGTAACACCACGTAGGTTCCGTCCAACTACTGACGGTTGCCCCCGCTATGAATCTGTTCAAATGATCATCTGGGTCAGATATACCATCATATGTGCCTATGCTGGACATTTGTTTGGCACTTTTTAGGGCAATTGCTTCCGCAATGTCCCTTGCAAATTTGGACGTTCCCGCATTTGCAACGTTTGGTCTGAATGTTTTGGAGAAGTCACGTGGACTTCCACCTGTGTTTTTTGGTTTGAAGGCTTCTCCAAAATGCCTTCTCGGTTGGGAGTCCGTTTCCTTACGCTTCCCTTTTGCCGTATGGCGAGGGTTCGCGTCGGTGTCGGATTCCTCGAAGTCATCTTCCAAGTATTCTTCAAATTCGTCAGCCTGTTGGACGGAACGCAAGCGTTCGTCCAACTCAGCTTGGAATTCCCTCTGACGTGCCTCCGCCCATGCCTTAACTTCATCGAGTGTTTGGCGAGGGAGTCTTGTTCGTTTCTCTAACTGGGTATCGGTGAATCCCAGTGAGCGATTATTTACTGCACTTGCCCCAGCTTGGGTAACTGGGGTAGTGTTCGTAAAATTTACTTCACTTGCCCCGGCTTGGGTAACCGGGGTAGTGTTTGTAAAGACTGTGTAGCCGGTATTCCCCCCAGTAGCTGGGGTTGTGGTTAGCGGAATTTCTTTAACCATCTTTCCAGAAGTTTGAAAAAACTGAAAAGAAATGAAGTTCTAGCTTTTATGCACGGATGGCGCCAATGAAGAAACACTAACCGGACCCCAGGCAGATTACGGGTAACCTGGGGGTTAGATAGATGTTTCCCACGAGGGGTTAGACCCGGTAAAGATGGTTCTTCTGATAACCTGCAAAACAGACACCGTGAGCTTGTCACTGAGAAGGGGGGGGGGGGGTTCCTCCTTGTGACCACCCTCCGGCGTGAGAATCAGACTAGATTGCTCTTTAAATATAAATGTATATTAAGAGATTGCTAGAGCAGATATCAGGTATAATATGATGATAATGTGATAAGATATGATGAGATGAGATGATAATACCATTTGGGGTATTTATAACCGAAGGTAGGTTTCCAAGGAGGTGTGGCCGGCTGCAATAGTATTCCTGTTCCACCAACAGTGGCCTACGCACGTGCCCTGCTGGTAGTTGGTGGGTAGGCAGCGGCTGATAGTGACCAGGCCTGCTGTGTACTATTCCTTTTCCACCAACTGCCGGCTATGCACGTGGTATGACAGGAGTTGGTGAGTAGGCAGCGGCTAATAGTGACATACAGTACAGGAGCATGCTGCTCGCCATACTGTTGTCAATAAGCTGTCGTATCTTTAGTCAGATCTTTTGCCCATACCTCGTCAGGTACAGTACAGAAGATCTTCCCGTATCGTACGGACTGGCTTAGTTGGGCGGGAGTATTCCCCCTCCCGCCTTTGTGCGGGATTGTTCCCGGCTTTGCTCATTCCTTCAGGTGACACTGAGTGATTGAGAGCTAAGTGCCTTGTGCGTGTAGCCTTGCTGTGCGGGTGGCCTTCCCTGATGGCTTGTATCCGCAGCTGCGGGAACAGGCAGAGTCCTTCACCATTGGGAGGCATTTCCTGCGGGAACAGCTTGCGTACTGCGCGTAAGGACGTCACGTCTCTGAGCATGGTTGGTCCTGCGGATCCAGTTGGTTTCTGCGCAGACGTCCCTCTTCAAGGTGAGTCTTGCGGGTCCAACTGGGCTCTGCTGGGACCTACCTCTTCAAGTCCCCCCAGTCCAATGTTCTTCTCATGAGTGTTTAATAAAGTGAGGTGAACTTTTGGACTTAAGCAAAGGGTTTTGAAAAGGGTTTTTTAAGGTTTTCCATGGGGATTCTTCCCGCGGAAGTCCTTGTCACATGCAGAAATTCCCGACTTTCCTGCTTGAACTTTGGGTATGATGCGGGTAGGTCTGTAACCTCCTCGCAAATCAGGAGCGTTGAGTCCCACTTGTGTGGATTCTTCATGAGGTTTTGGTAGTTTTGAACATAGTGATCAATTATGTTAAAACCACCAATTCCATCCTGGAGCTTCAAACAACGTAGTTCTCGACGTTCCCGCTATGCGGGGATGTTATTTCCGTTTCCGCAAGCATTGCCCAGAAGATCCTTCTTGGTTTCAATTCCCTGCGGAGCGCTAGGTATGTGAAGGGTTTTGCCTTAACACTGTACCCGCGCTCGTCTTACGGTTACTTTACTTCCAAGGTATTCCTGGCGTCCATTCCCTGCGGGTGCTAGGTATGTGAAGGGTTTTGCCTTAACACTGTACCCGCACCCGTCTTATAGTTACTTGGTTGCCGAGGTATTCTTGGCTTCAATTCCCTGCGGGTGCTAGGTATGTGAAGGGTTTTGCCTTAACACTGTACCCGCATCCGTCTTACGGTTACTTGGTTGCCAAGTTATTCTTGGCTTCAATTCCCTGCGGGTGCCAGGTATGTGAAGGGTTTTGCCTTAACACTGTACCCGCATCCGTCTTACGGTTACTTGGTTGCCAAGTTACTCTTGGCTTCAATTCCCTGCGGGTGCTAGGTATGTGAAGGGTTTTGCCTTAACACTGTACCCGCATCCGTCTTACTGTTACTTGGTTGCCAAGTTAAGGGGTATTTTCCCGCTTACTTTTGAATCTTTGAATTTTGAAATTCGAAGAGTTGGTGAAATGATAAGAACAGTCCAAACCTCTGAAACGTCGTGCGACGGTTTCTTCTGACTGTGTCAGGACGTGCAGGAAGTTATGGTGACGTGACAGTACATGGTCATTCCAGACGCTTTTTCAGGCGCGTGGGCATGATTTTTCGGGCGCGTGGCCGCGAAATTAATGGTACGCGTCCTTTCAACAGCTGTTGCCAGCTTGCTTTTTGCCACGTGTCATAGTTTCATTGCACCTTCGATTTCTCTCTCTTCCGCATTAAATTCATCGCATTAATTGCGATTAGTATATAAAGGGGGAGAGGGTTCTTTGTAATCCACACTTTCACTCTTCTCATCTTCAAAATGATTTCCGGCGAATACTCATCTTTTCAGTCGAGCATTCCCTTGAAATCGTTTTCTTCTTTCTGCAAGATGTCTTCACGTGATCTCGAATCTACAGCCGAGGACAAGAGTACTGCTGGCGAGTGCCAGTGTGCTCTGCCTGTCGATCTGTATCAGTACGTCGTCAGGAAGTTCATGCTCGAGTCTCTCGAGCCTGAGTTTCCTGAATCCCATCAGACGGTGTACGATGCCCCCAGAGGCAAGATCGGGGTATATGCTGCATTCTTTGTTTATGGGAATCTTAGGTTCCCATTGACAAAGTTTGTTTACCGTGTCCTTGAGAGGCACGGTGTGCACCTGACCGAGGTGCATCCGATGGCGATTGCCAAGATTCGCCACTTCGAGTGGGTGTGCCGGATACTGGGCATTGAGCCCTTCGTCGACCGCCTGATGACCTTCTACTCCTGGAGGTGCATCCAGGGGTGGTACACGTTGATAACCCGGATTAAGGGTTTGAAGATTTGCGCAACCGAGCGCAGTCTTCGCTCGTGGAAGCGGGAGTTCTTCTACATTTCGGCTCGCGCCATCCCCCTTGCCATGAAATTCAAGAATGGGCAAGCACTTCCCAGCCTTCACGCCTCCAACTATCAGGAGGCGGAATGGTTTTCGAAGATATCCCGAGTCCAATCTCCGGTTTACCGGTTTGCGGAGTCCGGGATGGTGATGTTGGGGATGAGCCGGGTGTGGAAGGATGCGGATGCGCAAAAGATCCCAATCGTCCTTGAATACGGTTCGAACTCTGTTCCTTACGGTATGCTCTGTTTCCCTTTGTTAATTTAGAATTTCTTCTAATATTCTTTCCTGTTTATTTCAGAGGGGAACGACTTGCAGTCGCTCATGTACCCGCGGGAGGCTGACGGTCCCGCTCGGATGGGTACTCGCGCTCTAGACGAGAACGAGTTGCCCATCCTAGAACAAACGGCGGATCGGTTCGTGGAGGTCTACCAGCTAGGCCACGAGATCCTTAGCGCCAGGCGGCCAGGTAAGGCGCTATTCGACCCTCGACCCCTCAATGTTGAAACCTCTGCTGGAATTCCTCTAATCGTATGTTCTGATGAGGAATCCGCAAATGGTCCTCCGTTGGTGCGGAAGAAGAAGGCTGCCGGCGGGAAGGGGAAGGTGGCCTCCACTGCCGATCCGGTGCCTCGGTCTGACTCGGAGACCGAGAGCGAAGAGGTGGCGGGGAATCCCGGTGGTGATAAGACCACCATTCCGGAGGCTGTGACAACTGTCACCGGAGAGCCCAGGATGACAATGGTGAGCGGCGTGAAGAGGCCGGCTCCATCGGGTTCATCCCCGCCTGTCCGTACATTTAGGCTCAAGAAAACCCGTAAGTACAAACTTCCTTTATCTTTAACTTCATAGCTTAATATCATTAATGCTTATCTTCTTTGTGCAGGCGTGGATGTTGACGCATTCCAGGGTGGAGCGCAGAGTATCCCTCCGCCTATGACGGTAGGCTTGGTCAGCCTACCTGAGGCGACGACCCAGGCGCCTGCGCCTGCTTCCGCTGGTTCAGTTGCTCACTCCTTTGAGCCGACTGTTCCAGCTGTGATGACGTCACCGCCGGCTGTGAGTGCTATTTTTACCGCATCTTTCACCGAGCCGGCGGTTACTTTTGCTGCGGATTCCGCGGCGGCAACCGCGGCGGCTTCTACCATGCCTCCGTCATCGGCAACGACGGCCGAACCTTCAGGTATGCATGGGGCTTATCGCCAACCTCTGCCTCCTTCCCATCTGCCTGACCTCTTGGACGGATTTCCCTTGGGTTCAGGTGATGGGTTTGGCGGCTATCGGCCTGTTATTGACCCTACAGGTGCGTAGGGTTCTTTTGGCCCATTTTATATATTTTTTTATCATCTTTTCCTAACTGCTTTATGTTTTTTGCAGTGTCGGATTCCAATGAAGTGTATGTTCCACGATGGAACATTCGCCGAGGAACAACCCTTCGCACCCCTGTGGAGTGCGTGGAGTGGGCTCGTCACGCTGCTCCCAGTGGTGCGTTGGGGGAAGCCATGGCTAGCTACCAGGAGGGTAGGCTAACCAATGAGCTTCGGGTTCTCCTGATCCGGATGCAGCCGCGCGTCGAGCTGCTTTGTCGTGAAAACGACAAGTTAAAAGCAGCTCGCATTAAAGAAGTGGCTCAGGCGCGGGCTGTCCGAGAGGAGAACCAAAGGCTTACCGCGGCTGCTGCGGAAAAGGAGAAGGCCTTCAAGGCCCTCGAGGTTGAAGTTCAGGCCCGGCTCGAGGCCCGTTCCAATGCTGCCCAAGCTGTTAATGAACAGCTTCGGCTGGCTAAGGAAACTGTAAGGAACGCAACCGAGAGGGCCACCAAGGCTGAAGCTGTTGCTGAGCCTCTACGCGTGGAGAATGAAGAGCTTAAAGCCAAATTAGAGGCTCTCCAGCAGGCTCATGATGCCTTGGCGATGGAAGACGCCAAAAAGCTCCAGGAGATCTTGGACCAGAGGGGGGTGCTTGACCATACTGAGCGGAAGCTAAAGGGCGTCGAAGAGGCTGCGGCTAAAGAAGTGTTGCTTGCCAACCTCAACAAGAGTGAAGCCGAACGCGCCCGTAACGAGGCTCAAGCTGCCCTCCAAGAAGCTCTGGTTGCCAAGGAATGGCTTCTTCGAGAAGCGTTGTCTCAGGTATGCTTTTCATGTCTTTACGCTTTTCTTTGTAAATAGAAAAGGTTCTGATACTTGAATATTTTCTTGTAGGTTGTGCATCGGGTCTTCACGGAGACGTCTTATGATGATGCTATGAGCGCAGCCCTCAACGCTTCTCATGAGGATGGGGAAAAGGCCGGCTTCCTGCTTGGTCTAGGGTTCGTTGAGAAAGGCATCCCGCCTTCCAACTTCCCTTTGTATAATGTTGATACTGAAGCTGTTTACGACCAAGCAGTGAATCAGTATGCCGCCTTCCCGCATCCGGTGGTGGAGAAGGTGAACCAAGTTGCTGCTGCTGATGATGGGCTAGCTATCCTTAAAGCTTTCCTTGAACTGCCACGATCTACTGATGGTGCTGGTCCAAGTGGAAGTGGCCCTGAAGCTTGATCCTGAAGATCCCTTCCCACTGCTAGGATAGGTTTAGCTTGTATAGATTTATTTTCTTGTAGGCGGGTAGTTACCCGGCCATTCTTGTAATGAATCATTGTGAAATATAAATCTTTGTGCGGGTAAGACCGCTACTTTCTCTGGATTCCTTGCTTTATAAACGTTATATGACTTGCATACTTTAGTTTAAATTAGCAATTTTCCAAGTGTAGAATAAGTTAACCTTTGAACGTGGTAGATAATAGGTTGAAGTTTTGCTTCCTCTTTCGTGATTGTGCGGGTAGGACCGTCACTTGCACTTAGTAGGATGGCTAAATTTTACCTACATCTGACCTGCGTGGAGGTTTTCCTCATCTTTTTTGAAATTTCTAAGTGTTTAGGATAAGTTAACCTTTGAACGTGGTAGATAATAGGTTGAAGTTTTGCTTCCTCTTTCGTGATTGTGCGGGTAGGACCGTCACTTGCACTTAGTAGGATGGCTAAACTTTACCTATATCTGACCTGCGTGTAGGTTTTCCTCATCCTTTTGTTAGAAATTCTGTTTTGAATAAGTTAACCGTTCGACGCGCGGTTGTCAATAGGTTAGTGTTCAGTTTCCTCTCATGATTCATGCGGATAGACCGGCACTTTCATTTAGTAGGATGACTGAACTTTTCCCCTTCAACTGACCTGCGTGAAGGTTTGCCGTTTTTTGGGTTTAAGCGGGTTTTGCCGCCTTCCCCACGCAACGACTTTCCACGTAATTATGCGGTGAAAACCGGCATATCCGTGTTGAATAAATTAACCGTTCGACGCGTGGTTGTTAATAGGTTAGTGTTCAGTTTCCTCTATCATGATTCATGCGGATAGACCGGCACTTTCATTTAGTAGGATGACTGAACTTTTCCCCTTCAACTGACCTGCGTGAAGGTTTGCCGTTTTTTGGGTTTATGCGGGTTTTGCCGCCTTCCCCATGCAACGACTTTCCACGTAATTATGCGGTGAAGACCGGCATATCCGTGTTGAATAAATTAACCGTTCGACGCGCGGTTGTTAATATGTTAGTGTTCAGTTTCCTCTATCATGATTCATGCGGATAGACCGGCACTTTCATTTAGTAGGATGACTGAACTTTTCCCCTTCAACTGACCTGCGTGAAGGTTTGCCGTTTTTTGGGTTTATGCGGGTTTTGCCGCCTTCCCCATGCAACGACTTTCACTTATGTATGCGGTGAAACCGGCATCAGTGTTAAAGTATAAATGTAAAATCATCAGCGTCGATGTTCTAAGGAGAATCATTTCCATTAGAAGTGGCTCTTGGCCTTTTCTTTACAAATTTGGAATTGATCTACATGCAAACTGTGTAATTGAGCTCCCTTCCATGTTGTTGGGATGGGAGTGCCATCGAGCCGATACGCACCTGGTTCGGGATCTCGTTCTTTACGCAGCATGTAGTCTCCACATTGAAGCTGGAATTTTTATTCGTGTTTTTCCCAGCTGGGGTTCTACACGCATCAGCCTGCTCAGCGTTCATTGCGCCACGAGGTGCGCGAGCGTCCCATCTCTGACAAATGCTTCGACCATGTCCTTTACGTCTGTGCATTCTTCAGTGTTGTGGCCTTTTGTCATGTGAAAGTCACAGTATTTGCTCCGATCGGCATTGGGACGATGTCGGATTATTGGAGGCTTTGGCCATGAGAGCTCCTCAGTGGCGAATATCTCGGTGACGCTTTTGGTGAGCGGCGTCCATCTGGAGTTCTGGTTCGACTGTACGTTACCCCTTCCGCCTAACCGATGTTGCAAGCCGGATGAGGTGTCAAAGTTTACCCTTGACTGCCAAATGCCTAGCTTCCGCTTTTTGTTTAATCGGGCGGTAAGGACGTTGTCTTCTCTTGTTTTCTGGGTGTAGAGGTTTGTGCTCTGTGGGAGATCTCTACCCAGTTGCTTCTCCGTTTCCGCAAAGCGTTTAGCTGCTGTCATGATGGCATCCCATGTGGATGGCATGCCATCTTTACCCGTTAAGGTGCGGATGAGCTCTGGGTCGTTCGCGCCCTGAATAAAAGCAGCGCGAACAAGATCTTCGCTAATGTTACCCAGACTTAGCTTCTTCGAGCTGAAGCGAGTGATGAAGTCTAGCAAAGATTCATCTTCCTCTCGAATGCATTTGAGGATTGTCCATTGCTACTCGGTATACTTTCTTTGCTGGCTGAAGTGTTGGCTAAACTTCTGTTGGAAGTCTGCCCAGTCGTAGATGTGGTTGACCGGTAGACGATCGAACCACGCTCTAGCAGCCCCAACAAGCGTCATTTGGAACATGTAACACCACGTAGGTTCCGTCCAACTACTGACGGTTGCCCCCGCTATGAATCTGTTCAAATGATCATCTGGGTCAGATATACCATCATATGTGCCTATGCTGGACATTTGTTTGGCACTTTTTGGGGCAATTGCTTCCGCAATGTCCCTTGCAAATTTGGACGTTCCCGCATTTGCAACGTTTGGTCTGAATGTTTTGGAGAAGTCACGTGGACTTCCACCTGTGTTTTTTGGTTTGAAGGCTTCTCCAAAATGCCTTCTCGGTTGGGAGTCCGTTTCCTTACGCTTCCCTTTTGCCGTATGGCGAGGGTTCGCGTCGGTGTCGGATTCCTCGAAGTCATCTTCCAAGTATTCTTCAAATTCGTCAGCCTGTTGGACGGAACGCAAGCGTTCGTCCAACTCAGCTTGGAATTCCCTCTGACGTGCCTCCGCCCATGCCTTAACTTCATCGAGTGTTTGGCGGGGGAGTCTTGTTCGTTTCTCTAACTGGGTATCGGTGAATCCCAGTGAGCGATTATTTACTGCACTTGCCCCAGCTTGGGTAACTGGGGTAGTGTTCGTAAAATTTACTTCACTTGCCCCGGCTTGGGTAACCGGGGTAGTGTTTGTAAAGACTGTGTAGCCGGTATTCCCCCCAGTAGCTGGGGTTGTGGTTACCGGAATTTCTTTAACCATCTTTCCAGAAGTTTGAAAAAACTGAAAAGAAATGAAGTTCTAGCTTTTATGCACGGATGGCGACAATGAAGAAACACTAACCGGACCCCAGGCAGATTACGGGTAACCTGGGGGTTAGATAGATGTTTCCCACGAGGGGTTAGACCCGGTAAAGATGGTTCTTCTGATAACCTGCAAAACAGACACCGTGAGCTTGTCACTGAGAAGGGGGGGGGGGGTTCCTCCTTGTGACCACCCTCCGGCGTGAGAATCAGACTAGATTGCTCTTTAAATATAAATGTATATTAAGAGATTGCTAGAGCAGATATCAGGTATAATATGATGATAATGTGATAAGATATGATGAGATGAGATGATAATACCATTTGGGGTATTTATAACCGAAGGTAGGTTTCCAAGGAGGTGTGGCCGGCTGCAATAGTATTCCTGTTCCACCAACAGTGGCCTACGCACGTGCCCTGCTGGTAGTTGGTGGGTAGGCAGCGGCTGATAGTGACCAGGCCTGCTGTGTACTATTCCTTTTCCACCAACTGCCGGCTATGCACGTGGTATGACAGGAGTTGGTGAGTAGGCAGCGGCTAATAGTGACATACAGTACAGGAGCATGCTGCTCGCCATACTGTTGTCAATAAGCTGTCGTATCTTTAGTCAGATCTTTTGCCCATACCTCGTCAGGTACAGTACAGAAGATCTTCCCGTATCGTACGGACTGGCTTAGTTGGGCGGGAGTATTCCCCCTCCCGCCTTTGTGCGGGATTGTTCCCGGCTTTGCTCATTCCTTCAGGTGACACTGAGTGATTGAGAGCTAAGTGCCTTGTGCGTGTAGCCTTGCTGTGCGGGTGGCCTTCCCTGATGGCTTGTATCCGCAGCTGCGGGAACAGGCAGAGTCCTTCACCATTGGGAGGCATTTCCTGCGGGAACAGCTTGCGTACTGCGCGTAAGGACGTCACGTCTCTGAGCATGGTTGGTCCTGCGGATCCAGTTGGTTTCTGCGCAGACGTCCCTCTTCAAGGTGAGTTTTGGGGGTCCAACTGGGCTCTGCTGGGACCTACCTCTTCAGAATCATTGTTGAAGAACAAACGAACCGATGGGCGAAACAGAGACTGAAATTGAGGTTCGAACGCTAACCGGTGAATCGATTACAGTTTCAATTTGTTCGAACCGGACGGTTCAGGACCTCAAGCTTCTTCTCAAACAAGTGTTTCCTCCGGCTGCATCATTTCCGAACTTCCACTTGTTACTCAAGGTATCTCAGTGTTTCAATCGTATGCATTTAATTAGATTTTTAGGGCTAATATATGTATAATATTGATTAACTACTGCAAAATGATTGTTTGCATTGCTTACTACATATGCATAATGTAAATTTTAATATTAGGACTAATATGTGTGATTTCGGTTTGATATATTTAATATTGATTAAATACTACTACATATGCATAATGCACAGTATAAAATTAGTATATTAGGGCTGATATATGTGATTGCTGTTTAATATTTTTAATATTGATTAAATACTGCAAGCTGATTGCCTGCATTGCTTACTACATATGCATAGTGTAAAATTAGAATATTAGGGCTGATATATGTGATTGCTGTTTAATATTTTTAATATTGATTAAATACTGTAATCTGTTTGTTTGCATTTTTTTACTACATATGCATAGTGTAAAATTAGAATAATAGGGCTGATATATGTGAATTTTGTTTAATATTGATTAAATACTGTAATCTGATTGTTTGCATTGTAATGCTATGTTCTAGGGCTCGAAACTAAGTTTGCAGAGTCGGATAAGTAGTAATATGATTTTGGACGGCGATTTTATTGTTCTTATTCCGTTCGTGAAGAAGGACAAGCAGAAGTTCGTGGATCCTTGTGCGAATGAAACTGAAACAAACAGTCAAAACACTCATCAGTGTTCAACCTCGAATTTTGCTGAATCGGCATGGTCAGATATGACGCAAGATCTGTCGTCTCTCCGTGAACGAGAGATTGGTGGAGACGAAATCCGTCCAAATATTGACTCTGAAGGCACGCGTTTGAACGCACGAAACGAAGCGTATTCTAATTTTGAGAGTTTGTGTGATGAGTCAGTATTGGTTTTGAACACGTTGCAGTTGTGTGATAACAATGAGCTTGATGAAACGGGTTGGGAGAAGTTTATGCAGGTTTTGGAGTTGGTTAATTGTGTATATGATTCGAAGTCCAAGAGTTGTATGTTGAGGAATACGAGTATGCGATGCAGTGAAACGGACGGTTATTCATGCTGTTGTCCTTCATGGCTGAAGGTTGTTTTGAAGGCATTTTATTTTTCGAACATTTACTGTAGTTTTCTTCAAGTGCAGCAGAAATTAGTTACTATGCTTAGTTTGGAGGGAGGACTGAACAGGCTAAGTAAATTCGGACCGGGATTTGGGTATGCTGATATTCAGAATCTTTCTGTGCTTTGCCCTAAGGTAAATAGTCTTGTCATAGAACTGTATGTAACTGTAAGCAATTACCGTCTCACACATATTAACGTGGTTACCGTGTTAAATTTTTGGTTTTATTCAATGCTTCCATTATGTTCTTGTACACATATACATTTTATACTTTGAAATGTTAGTAATAATGGTGAATCATAGCTTTGGTGATATTATCTTGAATTTTGACTAGTGTACAACATCAACATTTGCACTGTAAACATGCAGGTTATACAGTTTATTGATGATGAAACTGGGTGTAGAAAGGCAAATAACATGATTGTTGTCATCAAGTCAAAATTAGATACTGAGTGCCCAGTTAAAGGTAAACCGAACTGTTGCCAAATGTCAATCAAGATTGCATACTTTACAACCAAGTTAACTTTTTCTGTGCTGGTATAGGCAAGAGAAAAACGTCTACAGCAAGAGTTGTCAATGCAATGAGAAAAAGAGAAGATTCATTTAAATCAAATTTATTTGCAATTGTCAAATCATTTATGGTATGTGTAGATATTACATTTTCTCTTCTTTTTCTCAGTCCTTTATAATTTATTTAATCTTAGAAAATTTTGGTTAGTTGATATGCAAAATGTTGTCTTTCAGGAAAAAATGGGCAATGAGAAAATCATATCATGTTCAGTGAACGACCTTTTGCTACATATAAATGAGAAAAATCATGAAGAAACGAAAACTGATGCTAAGAAAAAAAAGAGAAGTTTGTCCGAATCCTCAAGTGCTTTTTCACCCGAAGCATTGTGTAATGTAAATATCATCATTTTCTTGAATTTTCAGTTTTGTAATTTTTTCTGTTTCACTAATATATTCCTTACAGGCGACAAATCCTTTGCTACCTACAGAAATGGTTGAGCATCTGAGAGTAGGCATTGGTTCCCAAGGACAGGTGTCATCTCTATTCCTACTCCTTTCATTACTTATATTTCTGAATTCATAAATATGATGCTGCATGTTTTATGATGAAATTTACAGATAGTTCATGTTGAAGAGATTAACGCCCGGGTAGCCAACTCTGTGGAGATTCTGAAGAAACACTAACCGGACCCCGGACAGATTACTGGTAACCTGGGGGTTGGAGAGATGTTTCCCACGAGGGGTTAGACCCTTGGAAGATGGTTCTTCTGATAACCTGCAAAACAGACACCGTGAGCTCGTCACTGAGAAGGGGGGGATTCCTCCTTGTGACCACCCTCCGGCGTGAGAATCAGACTAGATTGCTCTTTAAATATAAAAGTATATTAAGAGATTGCTAGGGCAGATATCAGGTATAATATGATGATAATGTAGTAAGATATGTTGTTGGATAATACCAGATGATCATACCATTTGGGGTATTTATAGCCGAAGGTAGGTTTCCAAGGAGGTATGGCTGCAACAGTGTTCCTGTTCATCAACAGTAGCCTACGCACGTGCCCTGCTGGTAGTTGGTGGGTAGGCAGCGGCTGATAGCGACCAAGCCTGCTGTATACTATTCCCTTTCCACCAACTGCCGGCTACGCACGTGGTATGACAGTAGTTGGTGAGTAGGCAGCGGCTTAATAGTGATACAGTACAGGAGCATGCTGCTCGCCATACTGTATCAGTGAGCTGTCGTATCCCTGATCAGATCTTTCGCCCATACCTCGTCAGGTACAGTGAAAGGTCCTTCAGTATAGACTGGCTTATTTGGGCGGGAGTATTCCCCCTCCCGCCTCTGTGCGGGATTGCTCCCGGCTTTGCTCATTCCTTCAGGTGACACTGAATGATCGAGAGCTAAGTACCTAGTGCGTGTAGCCATGCTGCGCGGGTGGCCTTCCCTCATGGCTTGTATCCGAGGCTGCGGGAACAGGCGGAGTCCTTCACCATGGGAGGCATTTCCTGCGGGACCAGCTTGCATACTGCGCGTAAGGACGTCACTTCTCTGAGCATGGTTGGTCCTGCGGATCCAGTTGGTCTCTGCGCAGACGTTCCTGTTTAAGGTGAGTCTTGCAGGTCCAACTGGGCTCTGCTGGGACCTACCTCTTCAAGTCCCCCCAGTCCAATGTTCTTCTCATGCGTGTTTAATAAAGTGAGGTGAACTTTTGGACTTAAGCAAAGGGTTTTGAAAAGGGTTTTGTAAGGTTTTCCATGGGAAGTCCTTGTCACTTGCAGAAATGCCCGAGTTTCCTGCTTGGTCTTTGGGTATGATGCGGGTAGGTCTGTAACCTCCTCGCAAGTCAGGAGCATTGAGTCCCAGTTGTGTGGATTCTCCATGAGGTTTTGGTAGTTTTGAACATAGTGATCAATTATGTTAAAACCACCAATTCCATCCTGGCGCTTCAAACAACGTAGTTCTCAACGTTCCCGCTATGCGGGGATGTTATTTCCGTTTCCGCAAGCATTGCCCAGAAGATCCTTCCTGGTTTCAATTCCCAGCGGAGCGCTAGGTATGTGAAGGGTTTTGCCTTAACACTGTACCAGCGCTCGTCTTACGGTTACTTTACTTCCAAGGTATTCCTAGCGTCAATTCCCTGCAGGTGCTAGGTACGTGAAGGGTTTTGCCTTTACACTGTATCCGCGCCTATCTTATAGTTACTTGGTTGCCGAGGAATATTTGGCTTCAATTCCCTGCGGGTGCTAGGTACGTGAAGGGTTTTGCCTTTACACTGTACCCACATCCGTCTAACGGTTACTTGTTTGCCAAGGTTTACTTGGCTTCAATTCCCTGCGGGTGCTAGGTATGTGAAGGGTTTTGCCTTTACACTGTACCCGCATCCGTCTAACGGTTACTTGTTTGCCAAGGTTTACTTGGCTTCAATTCCCTGCGGGTGCTAGGTATGTGAAGGGTTTTGCCTTTACACTGTACCCGCATCCGTCTAACGGTTACTTGTTTGCCAAGGGGTAAGGGGTATTTTCCCGCTTACTTTTTTAATATTTTTTAAATTTTGAATTTTGAAATTCGAAGAGTTGGTGGAAAGATAAGAACAGTCCAAACCTCTGAAACGTCGTGCGACGGTTTCTTCTGACTGTGTCAGGACGTGCAGGAAGTTATGGTGACGTGACAGAACATGGTCATTCCAGTCGCTTTTTCAGGCGCGTGGGCGTGATTTTTCGGGCGCGTGGCCGCGAAATTACTGGCACACGTCCTTTCAACAGCTGTTGCCAGCCTGCTTTTTGCCACGTGTCATAGTTTCATTGCACCTTTGATTTCTCTCTCCTCCGCATTAAATTCACCGCATTAATTGCGATTACTATATAAAGGGGAAGAGGGTTATTTGTAATTCACACTTTCACCTTTCTTCTTCTTCTTAGTGATTTCCGGCAAATACTCCCCTTTTTCAGGCAAGCATTTTCCCGAAATCACTTCTCTTTCTGCAAAAATGTCTTCTCATGATGCCGACGATCAGAAGACTGCTGGCGAGTGCCAGTGTTCTCTTCCTGTCGATCTGTACCAGTATATCGTCAGGAAGTTCATGCTCGAGTCTCTCGAGCCTGAGTTTCCTGAACCCCACCATACTGTGTACGATGCCCCTAGTGGCAAGATCGGGGTTTATGCTGCATTCTTTATCTACGGGAACCTTAGGTTCTCGTTGACAAAGTTTGTGTACCGTGTTCTTGAGAGGCACAGCGTTCATTTGACCGAGCTGCACCCCATGGCGATCGCCAAGATTCGTCATTTTGAGTGGGTGTGCCGGATTCTGGGCATCGAGCCCCATGTGGACCGCCTGATGACCTTCTACACTTGGAGGTGCATCCAGGGGTGGTACAGTCTTACAACCCGGATTAAGGGTTTAAAGATTTGTACCACCGAGCGGAGTCTTCGCTCGTGGAGAAGAGAGTTCTTCTTCATATCCGCTCGCGCCATCCCCATTGCCATGAAGTTCAAGAACGGCCAGGCACTTCAGAGCCTTCACGCCCTCAACTACGAGGAGGCGGAATGGTTCTCGAAGATATCCCGGGTCCAATCCCCGGTTTTCCGTTTTCCGGAGTCAGCGATGGTAATGCTGGGGATGAGCCGAGTGTGGAAGGTGGCGAATGCGCAGAAGGTTCCGATTGTCCTTGAATATGGTTCGAACTCTGTCCCTTATGGTATGTCTTGTTTCTTTTTGTTGATTTTGACTTTTTTCTAACTTTCCTGTTTATTTCAGAGGGGAACGACCTACAGTCGCTCCTGAATCCGCGGGAGGAAGATGGTCCCGCACGGATGGGTACTCGTGCTCTGGACGAGAACGAGTTGCCCATCCTAGAGCAAACTGCGAGTCGGTTCGTGGAGGTTTACCCGCCGGGTCAAGAGATCCTGAGCCACCGACGGCCTGGTAAGCCTATCTTCTACCCTGTACCCCTCAATGCTGTGCCTGCTGCTGGAGTTCTTGACATTTCTTCTTCTGAGGAATCCGCAGAAGGTCCTCCGTTGGTGCGGAAGAAAAAGACTGCTGCCGGCGTGAAGGGGAAGGAGAAGGCCACAGCTGATCCAGTGGTTCTATCTGACACGGAGTCAGATAGTGAAGAGGTGGCGGGGAAGCCCGGTGGTGAGAAGACCACTGCTCCGGAGGCTACGACCGTTACCTCCGGAGAACCAACGAAGACGACGGTGACCGGTACCAAGAGGCCGGCTCCATCGGGTTCCTCCCCGCCCGTCCGTACGTTCAGGGTCAAGAAAACCCGTAAGTATAATCATAATGCCTTTGTAGATTTGTCAATAATTTTCTTTTTAACACTTTCTTCTTTGTGCAGGCGTGGATGTTGACGCAATCCTGGGTGAAACGCAGGGGAGTACTTCCTCGCCAATGATGGTGGGCTCGGTCAGCCTTCCTGAGGCGTCGACCCAGTCGCCTGCGCTTGCATCCGCTGGTCCAGTTGGTCGCTCCGTCGAACCAACTGTTCCGGCCGAGATGACTTCACCGCCGGCCGTGAGTGCGATTTTTACAGCATCCTTCACGGAACCGGCGGTTACTGCTGCTTTTAAGGAGGCGGCGACCGCGGCGGAGACAACGTCGGCGACCACGGCAGCTGCCACCATGCCCGCGCCACCGGCACCAATGGCCGGACCATCAGGTACGCGCAGGGCTTCACGCCGATCTTTGCCACCTTCCCGTCTGCCTGACCTGTTGGATGGATTTCCTTTAGGTTCAGGTGATGGGTTTGGCGGCTACCGGCCTGTCATTGACCCTACAGGTGCGTAGGGTTCCTTTCTTTTTCCCTTATGTTTTTCATCATCTTTTCCTTACTGCTTTTGTTTCTTTTGCAGTGTCGGATTCCAATGAAGTGTATGTTCCTCGATGGAACATACGCCGAGGAACAACCCTTCGCACACCCGTGGAGTGCGTGGACTGGGCTCGCCACGCTGCTCCTCCGGGCGCGTTGGGGGAAGCCATGGTTAGCTACCAGGAGGGTAGGCTAACTAATGAGCTTCGGGTTCTCCAGGCCCGGATGCAGCCGCGCGTCGAGCTGCTTTGTCGTGAAAACGACAAGTTGAAAGCAGCTCACGCCAAGGACATATCTGAGGCGCGTGCTCTTCGGGAGGAGAACCAACAGCTGGCGGCAGCTGCCGCCGACAAGGAGAAGGCCTTCAAGGCCCTCGAGGTTGAAGTTCAGACGCGACTTGAGGCCCGCTCCAAGGCTGCCCAAGCTGTGAATGAACAGCTTCGGTTGGCCAGAGAGACTGCGCGAAACGCAACCGAGAGGGCTGCCAAGGCTGAAGCCGTTGCTGAGCCTTTGCGTGTGGAGAATGAGCAGCTTAAATGCAAATTAAAGGCTCTTCAGCATGCTCATGACGCCTTGGCAATGGAAGATGCCAAGAAGCTGCAAGAGATTCTTGACCAGAGGGGGGTGCTTGACCAAACCGAGCGGAAGCTTAAGGGCGTCGAGGAGGCTGCCGCAAAGGAAGTATTACTTGCCAATCTGAACCAAAGCGAAGCCGAACGCGCCCGTGACGAAGTGCAAGCTACCCTCCAATGGCTACTTCGAGAAGCGTTGCCTAAGGTATGTTTAGATTTATCTTCACGCATTTCTTTTGTAAGAAAAGGTTCTAATACTTGTGTTTTCTTTGTAGGTTGTGCGTCGGGTCTTTTCAGAGACCTCTTACGATGATGCTATGACCGCAGCCCTCAACGCTTCTCATGATGATGGGGAAAAGGCCGGCTTCATGCTTGGTCTAGGGTTTGTTGAGAAAGGCGTCCCGCCTTCCAACTTCCCTTTGTTCAATGTGGATACTGAAGCCATTTATGACCAAGCATTGAACCAATACGCCGCCTTCCCGCATCCAGTGGTGGAGAAGGTGGACGAAGTAGCTGCTGCTGATGATGGGTTAGCTGTCCTCAAAGCGTTCCTCGAACCACCCCGTTCTGACGGAGCGGGTCCAAGTGGTAGCGGCCCTGAGGCTTGATCCTGAAGATCCCTTCCCATTGCTAAGACTTGTATAGTTTTTTATTTTTTCTTTTAGGCGGGTAGTTACCCGGCCATTGTAATATTCTTGAAATATTAATCTTTTTGCGTATAAGATTGTTATTTCCTTCTTTGGGTTCCTTGCTTTATAAACTTATGACTTGCATACTTAGTTTAAATTAGCAATTTTCCAAGTGTTTAGAATAAGAACCTTTGAACGTGGTTGATAGTGGGTTAAAGTTTCGCTTCCTCCTTCGTGATTGTGCGGGTAGAACCGTCACTTGCACTTGGTAGGATGGCTAAACTTTAACTTTTATCTAACCTGCGTGCTGGTTTTTCTTACTTTTTAAGGATAAGTTAACCTTTGAACGTGGTTGATAATAGGTGTGAAGTTTTGCTTCCTCTTTCGTGATTGTGCGGGTAGAACCGTCACTTGCACTTAGTAGGATGGCAAAACTTTACCCTTATCTGACCTGCGTGTAGGTTTTTCTTACCTTTATAAGAATTTTGTTTTGAACCGTTCGACGCGCGGTTGTCGATAGGTTAGTGTTCATTTTCCTTTCATGATTCATGCGGATAGACCGGCACTTTCATTTAATGGAATAATTGAACTCCAACTGACCTGCGTGAAAGTTTGCCACGTTATTGGGTTCGGGCGGGTAGGACCGCCTTCCCATGCAATGACTTCACGTAATTATGCGGTGAAAACCGGCATATTAGTGTCCAGAAAAGTATTAAATGTAAAATCATCAGCTTCGATATTCTTAAGAGAATCATTTCCATTAGAAGTGGCTCTTGGCCTTTTCTTTACAAATTGGAATTGATTTACATGCAAACTGTGTAAATGAGCTCCCTTCCTTGTCGGGATGGGAGCGCCATCGAGCCGATACGCACCTGGTTCGGGATCTCGTTCTTTACGCAGCATGTAGTCTCGATTTTGAAGCTGGAATTGATTCGTGTTTTCCCCAGCTGGGGTTCTATACACACCCGCCTGCTCAGCCTTTATTACGCCACGAGGTGCGCGAGCGTCCCATCTCTGACAAATGCTTCGACCATATCTTTTACATCTATGCATTCTTCAGTGTTGTGGCCCTTTGTCTTGTGAAAGTCACAGTATTTGCTCCGATCTGCATCGTGACGATGTCGGATTATTGGCGGTTTTGGCCATGGGAGCCCTTCAATGGCGAATATCTCAGTGACGCTTTTGGTGAGTGGCGTCCATCTGGAGTTCCGGTGCGACTGTACATTATCCCTTCCGCCCAACCGATTTTGCAAGCCGGATGAGGTGTCAAAGTTTACCCTTGACTGCCAGATGCGTAGCTTTCGTTTTTTATTTAATCGGGCGGTGAGGACGTTGTCTTCTCTCGTCCTCTGGGTGTAGAGGTTTGTGCTCTGTGGGAGATCTCTACCCAGTTGTTTCTCTGTTTCCGCATAGCGTTTTGCTGCTGTCATGATGCCTTCCCATGTGGATGGCATGCCATCTTTACCCGTTAGGGTGCGGATGAGCTCTGGGTCATGTGCGCCCTGGATGAAGGCAGCGCGAACAAGATCTTCACTGATATTGCCCAAACTTAGCTTCTTTGAGTTGAAGCGAGTGATGAAGTTTGGCAGAGATTCGTCCTCCTCTCGTATGCATTTGAGGATTGTCCATTGCTCCTCGGTATACTTCCGTTGCTGGCTGAAGTGTTGGCTAAACATCTGTTGGAAGTCTGCCCAGTCGTAGATGTGGTTGACCGGTAGACGATCGAACCATGCTCTAGCAGCCCCAACCAGCGTCATTTGGAACATGTAACACCACGTGGGTTCCGTCCAATTGCTGACGGTTGCCCCTGCTATGAACCTGTTCAAATGATCGTCTGGATCAGATATACCGTCATATGTGCCTATGTTGGGCATTTGTTTGGCACTCTTTGGGGCGATTGCCTCAGCAATGTCCCTCGCAAATTTGGACGTTCCTGCATTTGCAACGTTTGGTCTGAACGTTTTAGAGAAGTCTCGTGGACTTCCACCTGTGCTTTTTGGTTTGAAGGCTTGTCCAAAATGCCTTTTCGGTTGGGATTCCGTTTCCTTATGCTTCCCTTTGCCCTATGGCGAGGGTTCGCGTCGGAGTCGGATTCCTCCGAGTCATCCTCCCAGTATTCAAATTCGTCGGCCTGTTGCACGGAACGCAAGCGTTCGTCCAACTCAGCCTGGAATTCCTTTTGTCGTGCCTCCGCCCATGCCTTAACTTCATCGAGAGTTTGGCGGGGGAGTCTTCGTTTCTCAACCTGGGTATCAGTGGATCCCAGTAGGCGATCATTTACTGCACTTGCCCCAGCTTTGGTAAGTGGGGTAGTGTTCGTAAAATTTACTTCGCTTGCCCCGGCTTCGGTAGCCGGGGTAGTGTTTGTAAAAACTGTGTTGCCGGTATTCCCCCTAGTAGCAGGGGTTATGGTTACCGGAATTTCTCTAACCATCTTTGCAGAAGTTTGAAAAAACTGGAGAAAAATAAAGTTCTAGCTTTATGCACGGATGGCGCCAATGAAGAAACACTAACCGGACCCCGGACAGATTACTGGTAACCTGGGGGTTGGAGAGATGTTTCCCACGAGGGGTTAGACCCTTGGAAGATGGTTCTTCTGATAACCTGCAAAACAGACACCGTGAGCTCGTCACTGAGAAGGGGGTTGGAGAGATGTTTCCCACGAGGGGTTAGCCAACTCTGTGGAGATTCCATCTTATTTATCTGAACGAATGCAATCTGCACTTAAATCTTCAGGGGTCTCAAAGTTGTACAGCCATCAGGTATTCACAATTTGGCACCTTCATCTATATATATAATTCTACATTTTAAAGTCCAATTTATGTTTCCACTTTTGGGGTATTTATAGGCAGAGTCAATTGAAGCTTCCTTAGCAGGAAAGAATGTTGTTATTTCAACCATGACATCTAGTGGAAAGTCACTTTGTTATAATCTGCCAGTTCTTGAAGTGTTATCTCAAAATCTTTCAGCTTGTGCTTTATACCTCTTTCCAACAAAGGTGCATACATTAAATTTCATCAAGCATCATTCACTTATATGGCTTCTTGAATTTACTCTACATTCAAATGTGTGCAGGCTTTAGCACAAGATCAACTGCGAGCATTACTATCTATGACAGTAGGTTTTGATGTAGGTTTGAACATTGGAATCTATGATGGTGATACTTCTCAAGCAGATAGATTATGGCTGCGCGATAATTCTAGACTGGTAATTTTGTAATTTGTGTTTTTTTAAACAATGTAGTAAATCTCAGATGGCAAATGGGTTCTGTCGACTATGTTCTTACAAACTTATTTGTAGTTGATCACAAATCCCGATATGCTCCATGTGTCAATCTTGCCAACGCATAAGCAGTTTGAGCGATTTTTGTCGAACCTCAGGTTATCTTTGAAGTTATTTATTGTCTTTATGCGAAATAATCTTGAGTTTTCTTTGTTTTCTTTTTTAATATTGGACTTAATACTAAACTTATCATCAGGTATGTGGTAGTTGATGAAGCTCACACGTATAAAGGAGCATTTGGATGCCATGCGGCTCTTATTTTAAGGAGGTTTCACCGCCTCTGTGCTCATGGTTTGTGATTTATTTACTTTTTCATATATAAAGTTTTCTAATCATATAAATGTGCTAATATTCGAATGTCTAACGCTAAGAAGTTGTACTATGTGTATATATACATTCACAGGCTGCTTTAATGTTTGCAGTTTATGGGAGTGATCCATCATTTATATTTTGCACTGCAACATCTGCCAATCCCTGTGACCATGCAATGGTAAGATAGAAACAAAGATTTATTAGACACAAGACTGTTATAATAGAAATGTAAACATCTAATTCTAATTTGTTTAGAAATTTGTTTTTTTTAGTTCTTTCTATACATTAACAGAATTGCCAGTTGCAGTATAGTAATCAATTTCTTTAACTGGCAGGAACTTGCAAATCTACCAACAATGGAGCTAATTCACAAAGATGGCAGCCCTTCTGGCTCCAAGTTATTTGTGCTCTGGAATCCTCCTTCACGCATGAAAACTGTAAGATACTAAGATTTGTTAATGCTTCTCTGTGTGTGGCGGTTTTGGGGGTGATTTAATTACAGGAATACAGGGTATCAACTGCTTCTTTATCTGACTACAGGAAATTAAGAGAACCAGAAGTAGGACAAATACTGACCAATTTGACAGAACAGTTTTTGCTGGTCGCTCGAGGTATAGGGCTATCTGTATTATACACGTGGCGTTTAAAATAACCGATCAATAATTGAAACATGTGTTCGTGCAGTCCAATCTTGGAAATTTCATGTCTCTTTGCAGAAATTATTCAGCATGGACTTCGTTGCATTGCATTTTGCAAAACACGCAAACTGTCCGAACTTGTATTGAGCTATACGTATGTATCTATTAATACATTACATTTTTCTTTCTATGATAAATTAATAATCATCAATCATCATTTATCTGATTTGAGGAGTTATGATTGCCTGTGATAAGGCGTGAAATTCTTCAGAAGACTGCACCCGGCCTTGTAAATTCTGTATTTGCTTATCGGGCTGGCTATACTGCTCAGGTTAGTATATACTAATATTATTCATTTTTGTATTTTGTTTTCCAAATAAATAGAGATGTGAGTTTAGGATATGACGATTAAGTAAACAATTAAACAGGATAGGAGAAGAATCGAGAGTGAGTTTTTTGGTGGAAAAATTTGTGGTGTTGCTGCTACAAATGCACTTGAGTTGGGGATTGATGTTGGACATATTGATGTCACACTACATCTAGGGTTTCCAGGTAGTATAGCTAGGTATGCCACTTGGTTCAGTTTATTTTTAATATCGTATATATTATCTATTCTAATCACTCCATTCGTTATTTGTTGTCGCTGAGACCAATTATTTGAATTTTTAGCTTATGGCAGCAAGCTGGGAGGTCTGGAAGAAGGGAGCGACAATCACTTGCTATATATGTTGCATTTGAAGGACCTCTTGACCAATATTTTATGAAATATCCTCATAAACTATTCAGAGGCCCAATCGAATGTTGCCATGTGGATGCCAACAACCAGCAGGTGCTTGAGCAACACTTGATCTGTGCCTCTTTTGAACACCCACTAAGTGTGGTTCATGATGAAAAATACTTTGGTCCTTCGTTAAAAACTTTCATACTGTCACTTAAAAGTAAGGGATTTGTTACTACTGACCCGTCTAGGGGTCCCGCTGCTGAAATTTGGAACTACATTGGGCATGAGGTATACAATATCTGAATATAATATTGATTTTTAATTTTTATTTTATTTTTTGCTATAACATGGTTTTTACATTTTACGTATTAGAAAATGCCTTCTCATAATGTTAGCATTCGCGCAATAGAGTCAGAGAGATATCAGGTAATTGACATGAAAGATGACAAACTTCTAGAAGAGAGCAAGGCTTTCTTTCAGGTAATTATCGTTAGCATGATATTCTTTTGATTTATGAAATAGATTTATATTTTTTAATCTTATGGTAATTATTGTTTCAGGTGTATGATGGTGCTGTATATATGCAGCAGGGGAAAACCTATTTAGTCAAGAATTTGGATATATCTACCAAAATTGCTTCGTGTCAGGAAGCCGACTTGAAGTATTACACCAAGACTCGTGATTTTACTGATATTGAAGTCGTAAATGGACATTGTAAGTTTAAGCCTAAATTATCTTATAATTAAATTAACATTAATTAACACATATCCACATCCTAATCGCATAATATCTTTTAGGCCTACCCAGTAAAGATTTGTAACCCCCAGAAATTGAAAACGAACGCCCAATCAAACCCGTGTAAAGTAACTACTACATGGTTCGGTTTTAGACGTATATGGAAAGGAAGCAACCGAGTATTTGATATGGTTAATTTATCACTTCCTAGTTATACATACGAGTCACAGGTACATTTTCAGTTTTTGCCATCAATCATGTTCATAATCAAGCTTTGTTGACCGTTTAATTATTCTAAGTTTCTAATTGATTTTGATTTGAGTTAGGCTGTCTGGATTCGGGTTCCACAATCAATAAAAACAGCCGTGGAAAGAGAAAATTATTCGTTTCGTGGAGGTTTGCATGCTGCTGGTCATGCACTTCTGCATATCGTGCCTATGTAAGTCTAATTACTTCATAGTTGTTAATTGAATATAATTAACGGTTCTTATTTAACACAGATATATAATATGCAACTCGTCTGATTTAGCTTCAGAGTGTGTAAATCCTCATGACACTCGTTATATTCCCGAAAGAATTCTACTTTACGATTCACATCCTGGAGGAACAGGCATTTCAGCACAGGTGAACTTAACCGTTTTTTAAAAACAAAATATATTTTTATTTTAAAAAGAGAATTGACGTATCGCATATGTATAACTAAATGTAGGTTCAACCTATTTTCACTGAACTTTTAACTGCTGCATTGGAACTTGTAACATCTTGCTATTGCTCTGGTGACACTGGTTGCCCTAATTGTGTTCAGGTTGGTTCTACTTACTGACATTCGTAGCTAAATTGTTTATTTTTCTTTTCTTTAAAAGTGTAGACTTAATATTAATTTGTTGTATTTTAGAATCTTTCTTGTCACGAGTACAATGAAGTTTTGCACAAAGATGCAGCAGCGATGATCATTAAGGTTGTTCTGAACTTAAAATATAAAATACAAGAGATATTGTTGTATATGTTCTATTTGCTAATCATGTGATGTTCTTGCAGGGTGTTCTAGAATTGGAGAAATCAAATTTCGGAGATCCTTGTAGTTCATCCTTATAGTCGGCAAGTTGTATTTATAATAATTTTATAAATATTATTCATTTTTATCATATAAATGTAACAGGGTCATTTAATATAAATTTAATTTTCGACAGAGAACTGTTGAATCATGTAAATAATTGTTCTTGTTGCCCTAATCACACACAAATTAATGCTGACCACCACTGCATTTAAATGCTCTGGTAAATCATGATGATGCTGACTGTTAACATCCAACTATACATTAGATATTGTTCGATTAAAATTGGAAAACTTTGTAGCATTGGGCCATGCTTAAATGCGAAGTTCTCTCACCCATAATTACGGCCCTTAAAACCTGCTGATGATATTTGCAGTTCGGTGTTCCTTATGAATGAGGGTGTTGAGTGGGATGCATTAGGCAAATCCTGCATCCATGATCGGGATTGTGGGGCAAACCATATTGAGGACGATGAGTTGTAACACCTTAGACCAAACACTTCGTAAACATGAGAGATGCTAGCTAGATAGGTGCATAAGAAATGTTAAACCTCAAATATCACTCAAATCGTTTTTGACGAATTGGGTAAGAGCAGAACTTTACAGTTAAGCGTGTTCAAGTGGTAGAAAAATACATGTCGGTTCCTTTGCATATTTTTGTGGTTCAACCCATTTTAATTTTTCGTTTTTCTAAGAAAGCCACTGAAACACGCCCCTAACACACAATTCCTTTACTATTCTCATAGACTTAATCAAACTCCACTTGTAGTTAAATTGTCCACATTCATGCATATGAAAAATATAAACTTTGTTATAAAGTTATAATTTCTAAAT
Organism: Bidens hawaiensis; assembly: GCF_021521415.1. Classification (NCBI taxonomy): domain Eukaryota; kingdom Viridiplantae; phylum Streptophyta; class Magnoliopsida; order Asterales; family Asteraceae; genus Bidens; species Bidens hawaiensis. Next base: position 427,358 of record NW_027492579.1, on the reverse strand, counting down.
AAGCATACAAACTTTATTATGCATAAAACAACTAAAGTTTTAATGCATATGAAATCAAAACACAAAGTTCATTTGGTGAGGCCTAACGTCAAACCCGAATCCTTCAACTTGTCACAAGTGATCAAATCAATCTGCTCTTTCATCTCCTGAGTCAAATAATTTTTCCAATCTCCGACCTTTCCTTTCCTGAAAAACTCATGGTTCTCCACAACTACCTTCTCCGTAAACTTTTGGCCGCCACCACCATCTTTATTAACATCCAGACGACTCAAATTCTCAAAACTGCACAACTTCACAATATCCTCCACCACCCCTGCGTTCTCTTCCTCTAAAGTAAACGGCATTCCCATGAACGTCGCCAACTTCTTCAGCTCCATCGTGGGATCCCTCTCCATATCCTCATACTTCAGAAACAAGATCTTATCCGGTGATTCCTAATATGCAACCAATTATATCAGGAAAGAATAAGTTAAATGGCCTCTTTTAACGAAATAAATAAATAAATAAGCATAAGCCATCTAACTTAAGGAATGATTTTTAATAAAAGGTGTATAGAGAGACAATATAGCATGAGAAGAAAATCCGTTTTTTGGTAATGACCGATGAAATTTAGTGTCGACTACGCAGCTAACCAAATGATATCACGTACCCATGAAAGTCATGTTTTTCAGTACTTCTTAAAAAAATTTAAGCTGCCAAGGACAAAACAACCAAAAGTTGTCGGGTCCATGAAATTTACACAATTTCAGGACCTCTTATCATGGGGTACGGTAGAGAAATGTTTTTCACCAACGTCGTTTTATTCGGTGCTAGAATGTCTAAATATCGGGTCAAACAATAAGAGGTCCTAACGGTTTTTCCGAAATCTAACGGTTTTGCGTTACTCATAAGATTGAATTTTATTTTTGGGATAATAAGATTGAATGTACTTCTATAGAAAAAACTAGAAAAAACTTGTAGTTTTTTTAAGAGAAAATAAGAAAATATTCATTTGGACCGAGGATATTAAAAAAGTTTATCTTGGCCTTTTAAATTACGAAAATAGTTGTTACATTTTTTTATTTTATATTCCAATAATTTTCATCAATCATAGGATGACATGTGTCATTGATTACTTGATTTCGGATAACAGATTAGACCCTCGATTAAAATCTCTAACGCCATTTTAATACAAAACAGTGCATTTTTTTTATTTTTTTTTTACTTCACGTGTATATATATATACCTGACTTGCTTTCCAATAGCCTAACACATGATCCCAAAAGGGTCCATACTCGGAAACTCCATTGCAAAACAACTCATAAGCTTCATTAAACGAAATAGGTGCCAATTCCTTAGACCTAAGCTTACTCATAAAATGCCACTTCGAAACCAATGCATCTTTCGGATCCCTACACACATAAACAAACTTGCATGTCGACGTCATCGACGTAGGCAACAAACCATGAGCAAAGTGTGTAGCAAATAGCCGAGGAGCCAATAAACGTTCAAAGTTTTCTATCGCATTATCAAGTAATATATGTGTGTCAAGAAACGGGAAAGCACTTTGGGGGCCGTTTCGAAGGAGAGGGTGGTCAGAAAACTTGTAACGTTTGCGGTTCATAGTGGCAAACATGAGAGCCTTGAGCCATGTGGTGCCACACTTCATGAAGGCCGCAAGAAAAATGTCGGTGGGTTGTGGGTTGAAGTGTTTGTGAATTGATAGTAGGCCTTTGATCACATCGGAGCTTAACCAGAAATCCTTGTAGTGAAATACGTGTTCGCTTCTCCATGCTTTGTCTTTGGGGAGATTTGCAAGAAGGTTGTTGTGTTCTTGATCATCTGTTTGTGTTTGGTTTTCGTTCATAATAATATTATTGGATGTGGGGTGGTTATTGTAAGGAGTTTGGTCGGGAATAAGGTAAGTAGACATATTAATGTGGATGCAAGTAAAACTTGGTATATGTCTAGCTTCTTTTATAATGCAAAAACCGGTGAGTTTTAAATGTGATAAGTTATTTACTATGAGAAGATGCACGTGTTGATTGTGGTGGAAATCCTAATTCGAGTTCATTGTATCTCATATATAAATATATAATGTATAGTACAAGGAAAACAAATGTGAAATGACTACATTAATAGAGATTTTATATTATTCAATATGTTACAATATAGTATAATACAGCCAGACTTTTTATTATCTAACATATCTTCTTGCATGCTCAAGAAAGAGTTGGTAAACATATCTATGAATGTAAACAAGTCAAGCAAATCGGCTCATGAAAATGTTGATCAAGCTGAGCTTAAACGAACTTAAACCTAAAATTAAGCTTGCTTAATAAGCTTTACTTATCGAACTAGAGCCAGCCTAGATAAGCCTATAATTAAATACGTAAGAATAATCTAAACTTACGCTCGTTTAAAAAAACATGTTTGCTACAAATCATATATATACAAATTATAAAATATATAATATTTTTCAAGAACACTCATGAAATAACTAGTAATAGACATTTTTAGAACCTTTTAAGGCTAACTTACTTGATTTAAACAAAACAAATTTGATTATAGTTTTGATTAAGTCATTTTCTGGATTAACACTCGTCCAAAAGGTACAACAAAACAAGAATTAATATAGTTGACTATATAGACAAAGCTGAACAACTATACCTGCAAAATCTGATAAACGAACAACCCAATAACCAAATAACCTATTTTAATTTGGGTAGGTTAACAAATTCCAAATAAAAAACCCGATTAATCGAAACTAAACAATATTAGTGTAAAGGAAAAGTCTGACAGCCAATGATCTGTAGGATATCGAAATTAAAGAATAAAGTTTTCAAGTAGGAAGAATAGAGCTAAGAAACGAGAACTTATGTGGAAAAGTTAGCCTAGCTTTCGATTGCAAAGGGCTCTCGGCTCTGTTTTATTTTGTTTGGTGATGTTTCTTGTTTGTCGATGATTGTACTAGTGTAGCTAGCGGCTTGCTATCATTTTGTTGGTCGTTAAAAAAGGCAGCAAACATAAAAAAAAAAGATAATATTTAATTTACCCCGATTTATATAATTTAGCATACGGCGTTTATCTGAATTGAAAGTTAACTATATGTATATATTATTTGTAGTTGTTGCTGATAATCATATCTCCGTTCATTTTTACACATCATCTAGGTTAATAAAATGAAAAAAAAAACATATTTAAATAAAAAAGATGACCGACTTTATTGATTGCTCAATCTAATACAAAATCCATGCTAGAATTGGTCAAGTTACTTCATCGTAATTATTTTTGAGGAAAGAGACACAAGAAATAATAAACACTCACACGCCATCTATTATTTTAAAACAATTTAAATGATACGCACAAATGTTTATAGTATCAGGATCAAATATATTTTATTCTTAACATGAAAACGATGACGATCAATTTGTTGTTATGATTAGGTTTATTTTTATAGGTGTTTGCTGCTATTTTTTGTTCGTATTTGCTAATTTTTTTATTATGAGACGTTATAAGTATTTGCTTATTTATATTTTGTTGTTATTATTAGATGTTGTCTTTTGCTGTTATAAGTATTTGCTGGTATATATTGTTATTATTTTGTTCTTGATTTTGATTCTTTTGTTGTGATTTTTAGGTTCTTTTCTTTGTTATTATAAGTCATCGTTTATGAGATTGGAATTGTAGTTGGTATTGTTTCTTACGTTCGCATTTTTAAATAAATTGGCATTATTTCTTACGTACTCATATTAAGATCAAAATGTACATGAACTTTCTCCAATGTTTATATGGTTTATATAATTTTCTACTTAAAGTTAATTATATATAAAAAAGATATATATGTATAGAAACTAAAAAGTAATTGTACAGAGTGTTTTTAACAACCCAGTGTATCAAGTAACTGGAATATTACGACACATGTCTTTGGTCGAAGATAAATGTGCGATGTAGATCGATACAATAATTATGCTAACACATAAAAATAATTATCCAACGTATATAATAATCACGAAACACATAAAATAATTATGTGGATGTTCAGTTAACTATATAAATTACACACAATTATTCCCCATAGTATTGTGCATACTTGCAATATACATGTGGGTAGTTACAAGCATAAGAAGTTTAGTTATAAAAATAGGTTGCATAAATTGATAAATATATATGTACGTTATGTAATACCATGCATAAGTACTTAATTATTAGATCTTGTGCGCAATAAAACCAAAAAGTTGATCAAAAGTATTTTAGAGTGGCTCAACTTGTTGGTTTTATTATGTTTGGTAAACAACAACCACAAACACACGTCATTTTCAGTTTTAAACTATAATTTTTCCAGATGTAATATTTGTCTATGTATGTATCGGACATCAGAAGTAGTGGAACCATCATTGTTGAAAAAATATTTAATTGTTGGGATAGTGACTACCAATTGATAATGTAATGATTAACTTGAATTAGTCAGATTTGAATTTATATGTAATTTTTGTAATATCAATTTGGACCTACACTGACCAAATAGTGATTCATCAGCAACTAATCGATGGGGGTACCATCTAATGATTAATTGACACCTAGACGATATTTTTTCAACCATGGGTACCGATGCACAATAAACCCGGACCCAAACCCAAAAAAAAATGCTTGGAATTCGGTTGTTAGGATCTGAACCCTGCCTGACGCTATCGTAGGGTACGCATAGAGTATGCATTTCAATCCAAAAACCCGGACCCGATCTATACTCGAAACCCAGTTCTCCGTCCCTACCTGAAACTAGGGTTTTCCAATACCCGATATATAAATGTATGTTTTTAAATATTTTGAATTTTATCTTTATAATATTTTTACTTTCTAATATACATGCATTTTTGTGTTATTTATTTACATTTACCATATGAATTTTGAAATTTTTATGCAAAAAAATGGACTCAGAACAAAATAAAATGCAACCTCTTCAAACGCCTAATTTGTACCTAAAAATAGAGATTTTTGTATACCTGAAAATAGGGTATTAACATACCTGGTATAGCGTACCATGTTCCATACCCTACCCAGAACCCGTGACACCGGGTATAGCCTTTTAAGCCAATAACCAGACATGAACCCAACCAAAGTATGACCAATACACATTTTCCAATACCTGATTATACCTAAACATAGTTTCATACCCGAAACCAAATATTAAAAAAACCCTTTCTTTTCACCTCTAGCCAGACGGCACAAACTACCAGCCCAACAATTTTTTGTTATGTTGTGCCAAGTCTCAAACTCTCAACCCATTAATCTTGAAACCTCTTTCTCTCCATTTCCTCTTTAAGCCATACTTTGAACTTAATTTATAACCCAAACAAACTTGATTCAATAAAATTTAATTCAAATTAAATTAAACTATTTTTTAATATTTATTTTAACAATGTTTGGAAGTTAGAACTACCCCCATTAACAAAATGAGTCTTCCTGATGCCAATCAATCATACTGATTTTAACGCTCGAAACGTGACTCACCTTGGAAACACCGACAACAAGAAAACTTATCACTGTAGAAAAATCCTCTCGTGTTAGATTTTCAACCTAACCATCACTCCAATACTATTGGACAAAAGGCCATCATTAGCCTCATTAGAGTAAGATACTAACAGTTATAAAAAGAAGAAAACTATGGGAAATTAATTATTACACAAAAATTTGCTTGTATGGCTTACAAAATGCATAAACAATAAACTTTCTTAAATATGGAAGTCTCCTTCAAAAAATATAACATCTAAATAATACAAAACTTTTCTACACTTTGTAACCCTTCTAACCCCCTCTCAATTTGTAACACAATCAATAATATAAGGGTGCGTTTGGTTCACATAACGTTCCCATAACGGCCTGTACCTTCCAATCCCAAACTCTAACCACGGCTTCAAGTTCCCGTTAAAGTGAACCACGGCTGCACTCTCTATGAGCCGGTTATCAATGTTCACATCATAACCCAACCCTAACACATGCCACCTCCTGTCAAGTGGCTCGGTCCTTCCATAAAACGCCAATAGACCCACCGGCAGGGTCCCTAACTTCCACAAACTTCCAGCACTGTTCTGTTCTTGCCAGTAATGGTACACATCTGTCACTTTAGCAGTCCTCCAAGCTACAAGGTCAAAAACATTCAAACCAAACGCCCACCCGCACGCCTGCGGGTCAAACTTGGAGCTCAATATCGGATTTGTAAAGTTGAAATATTTATAAAACCGATGGAACGCTTCCAGACACGTTTCAACTGCCCCATTTACGTTTCCGTGAAGGTCCAACGAGAATAATGGAGTCAAATCTTTTTGCACGATGACATCATCGTCGAGAAAAACGATCTTTTCAAGGTGAGGGTAGATTTCCGGGATGTAAAACCGAAGATGGTTTAATAAAGATTGATACTTTGGGTTCAAAAACTTCGGCTCGTTGTTTAAATCTCGAGACTGTTCAAGAATATTGCCGGTTTCTGTTAGTTTTTTAACAATGGGCGAATATGAAGCGTTTAACCAAGTAAAGTCTTCAACTTTTTGCACTTCTATTATTGACCCTTTAAAGTCATTACTAACAAACCAAGCTTGCATGGCTCCGTAGTTGGGTTCATTTGTGACTATGTGAAACACGAGCTGTTTCGGGTGGTCGGTGTTTGAGACGGTAGAGTTGACGACAGCGGAAACCGCTAGGAAATTATCTGAAAACACGCAGAAATGATAAAGATTATTATCTACCAATCTCGGTGAATTTTTAATCTCGTTTGTAACCTCGTGCAAGTTCTTGATCGTGAGCCAACGGGATAAAAGTTTAACGTTAACGCAATGAAGATTCTTGGGGACGGATTCGGCCGCCAGCTGTCCAAAATACGTGCTTTGAACGGTGGCTGCGTTTGCACGTTCTTCAAGGGCTTGTATGTGAGACTTCATGGTCATAATCGTGGTGGCAATGTCGTAATGTGCGTCTTGTGCTTTGAAAATGAGAGTTGATAAGCTTTTTATAAGCGGTTCCGCTTCGTTTTGTGTCATCGGGGTGTCTCGCATGGCGGCTTTTGAAAGGAGAAACTGACAGCTTCGGATCTTTGAAGTTAATTCCCAAGCAAGATGATGGTTGTTGTGTTCTTTTGCAATGACTATATATGCTTTTGCAAGTGTCATTTGATCTAATAACTGTCTGGCATATGAATTAGCAGTTGTTGTCTCTTTGGTTATATTTAGGTTGTTGTTAGCAAATTGCAATGCTCCACCATTTCTCACCTGAAATCGGTCCGCAATCGACTTAATTGTTTAATCCAGATGATATAAACTACTAATAATATAAGCATCTATATGGTAAGAGAAAGCTAAAAATATCTAGGGGTGTTTAACGAATCGAAATTCAAATACTCGAATTAATCAAATCAATTTTTCGAAATTTTGAAGCTTGATTTGAATTTGATTCGGAATTGTGAAGCTAGATTTGAATTCGATTATTGAACTCGAATCAAATTTCAAGTTTTTCGAGTCCCATTTATACACCGAACACCCCTAGTTGGCAAAGTGCTCTAGAAATCAAAAGAAAAAAAACGATAAATGAAGTAAAAAACTAAATGAACTAGAATTCAAAGAAAAATCGGATTTTATTAATCCCACTTTTTTTTGAAGTTGACCGACAATAATCCCACCTCAAAAAATAGTGTGAAAAGTGGGACCGGTGGCTACAATTTTCCAAGTTGAGATTATTATCGGTCAACCTTTAAAAGGTGGGATAAATAAAATCCAATTTTCCGAATTTGGATACAGAAACTTAAAGCAAATTACTTGATTATGGACTTTAAATTTTATTTTCCATAATCAAGTAATCAGGTTTAAGTTTCTGTATCCAATTTCCCAGATTTAAATTTCGAAACAAATCGAATCGAAAACAAAAGGTTGGTATTCGATTCGAATTCGCATTTCGAGTTTTTCGAGTCTGATTCAAATATTAAACAACTCTATCCAAAACATTACAGTTGCCTACCTAAAGCTAGGGTTTTTCATAACAATGGAATCAAAATACTATGCATTGATTCAGATGCATATAATAATAATAATAATAATAATAATAATAATAATAATAATAATAATAATAATATAAATAATGGGAAAGTAAAGAATAATGTTAATAATAATAATAATAATAATAATAATAATACCAGTATGGGATGCTGTTGATCTTGATGATATTCTTGATTCTGTTTAACTGCCAACAGAATAAACCCACCAATACAGAACAACCCAATTACACCCACCCAGATCCATATCGATACCCGCCGACGACCCGGCCGCCGGTACTCCGCCGCCCGCCGCCGCATCTCACGATCCCAAATTAACCAACACCACCAGATCAATAGCAACTGTTCATATTATTAATATCCGATCGAATAAGAAGATGACGGGGTTATTAATAAGTTGAAGAATTGAGTAAGAGTTGATTTGGGGGTTTATTATTATTATTTATTAATAATTTGTGGGAATTGAGGGGCCATACACATGAAAGCAAGCACGTGTAATGGTTTGCTCTTGAATGATATGAATCATAAAACAGTCTTATGGTTATTTCTAGGAAGCTGCTAACCAGATCATGTTTTGTATATACTACGTTAACTCCCCTACAAATCATGTTTTTTTTAATCTCCAGTTTAGCGGGTCAGGCTAAACGTACTCTCTCCCTTACTATCCATACACCCTCCCTGAATTTTCATCTCCCCTTGACTTTTGTAATTGACATGTTAGTCTATCTTATTTTATTTTATAATTCTCTCAAGATATCAAATAAAAAACAATTAAATTTTTATTTTTGTTTTACAGTTTTTATGTATTTTTGTTATTTATTTAATTATTATATTTCTTTAAGATCTTATCAAAAGTTTGTTTATTTTTTTTACATGTATTAAAAAGTATTGTATGTTTTCTCTAGCTAGTTTTTAATTTTTATTTATTTATTTATAAAATGTATTCATAACAATTTGATTTTATTTGTTAGGTGTGGATACATGAGATTAATGTTAACTGAGAAAAGAGTCAATTTTTTTATCAAGTTGTATGTTATTTAACCTTTTTATTTATAAAAAAATAATATTATTTTTATAAAAAAATGTAAACTATCTCTTAATTTAAAAAGAAAAACGCTCTCCAAAAAGATTAAAACAAGTATAGAAAAAAAAACTTTTCTTTGAAACAAAAAAAACAACGTTTTTCATATAAGAAAAAATACATTTTTCTAAGTAAGAAAAAATATGTTTTATTAAAGAATTTCAAAATATACATAAAAGGGTAAATAGAAAAAACATTGTTAAATAATAATGCTTTTATAAAAATAATAATGATAATAAAAGATATCAAAATGACAAAAGAAACAATAAAAGGCCTAAATTGTATTAGTGTAAAACTTGAAGGATAGGATATGTTTAGTAAAAATGGATGAGAGGGGGGTACGTTTAGCAGCACCCAAATAAAATAAGTAAATTGTCTCTGTGACTAGGGGTGCGAATGAGTCGAGCTGCTCGAGCTTGGATCGATAAAAAGCTTGAAATGAGCTGAGTTGTTTCGAGTTTGAGCCTCGAATAATGATCGTATAGTTATCTAGCATGAGCTTGAGACTTGTATATGAAGCTCATTGAGCCTTGACGAGTTTGGTGTATTTTTAAGTTCTACCTATATTGGATTTCTATGTATTAAATTAAAACTTTATACAGCTGAGCTTTGGCTCGCTTAAAGTACTAACTGAGCTCGAAAGACCATGAATACTTGAAACGGGTAATTATGAAACCAACTGTGAAATATGTTTTGAAAATGTTAGTAAATATTTCTCTTATTATATTTTTTTTTTGTTAAACTTGTGTGTAGTTATGCTTATGAACAGCCTTAAAAGTTATTATAAGTATATATATTTGCATGCATAAGTGTATATAATTGACAAAACGTTTTTGTGCTTAGATGTATATGTTTTGTGTTTAGATGTGTATGCTTTTGTGTTTAAATGGGTGTACTTAGGCTAAAGATTATTGGGTTAGTGGATTATTGATTAATGGGCTTAAAGGGTGGGTTTAGTAACTTTTTAGTCTAATGGTTTATATTGGATTAATGGACGATGTCACGATGGTCCAATTAATTAGTTTTTCTTTTTCCATTTTTGTGAACAACAAACCAACTTACTCTAAAATATACTATATAAACCATTAATATATCCAACATACAAAATTTGAACATCCACCTCTTGAGTAACGATATGGACACCTTACTACCATATCGCGTCTCTTAGTAACGTCTAATGAACTATCTAGTTTGTAGTAGTTTCATATTTGATAATTTGATTCTTAATGGTTTATATTGCAGAAACTAAAGTTTTAAATCAACTTTTTTTTAAATAGGTCATGAATTTCTTATGCAAAAGTAAAAGAATTATTGGGTGTCGCTCGAAATTCGACTATATACACACCAAATAAAAAGTTCATGGGTGTTGTCAGTCGTGCAACACCCAACTCGTAAGGTTGGGTCCATCCCCTAGTGGCAACGAGGGTGTTGAGTCTTGAAGATGATGAAGTGGTCGAAGGAGGGGTACAATAATGTCAATTCCACGTATATGTTGATAAATTTGAATACGACTCGTGCACTTGTCGTGTCAAAGACATTAATCCTAACCCAAACACAGATAAAACGCATCTATTTAATTGAGAGACTCCATCTATAAGGGTGTACACGGACCGGACGGACACGGACGAGACCTTGTCCGTGTCAGCCCGTTAAGCTTTTGACGGACAAACGGACGGGTACGAACACTCCACCGAACGAAAATTCATGTCCGTGCCAGTCCATTAATAAATTGAGCATGTCCGTGTCCATCCGCTATTGTAAACGGACGTTAACGGACACTAATAGACATTAATGACCAAACGGACACTAATTGACTCTAATGGACAAACAAACATATGAACATTAATGGACAACGAATATTAATACTTTCATTAACGATGAACGAACATACACAAACCTATCCATACAGACGTTACCGGACGAAATCGAACGGACGTTCCCGGACGTTCACGAACACTATTGAACAAACCTGGACTTTGTTCGTGTTCGTCCATTAAGCTTACCGAAGGAAATTTTTTTGTCCATGCCCGGGTCATTTATTAAACGGACAAACACAAACAAACTTCTTACCAAACAGACAACCCCGAACATCCAGTTTGCTTACAGCCCTATCTAGTTACATCACCAAATTTTAACACTTGATCATCACAAGGTTAACCAACCATAAAAGGGGACAATTATCCTTCCATAGAAAATGAATATGCTCCACTAATAAATTTATATTATGAAAGTGTCGGCAAGACATCCATGTGATGGATGGCAAATTTTTCAAACCAATTATAGGAACATGTCCCCTCAATAGTAAGACTTTTGTGTATATATATCTACATATGTAACCGAAGAAGATATACCATAAAAGTTACTGAATCATTTAATATCTTATTCTCTTGTTTTGTTATCTTCAAGTTCTCACACTACCAATAATCTTGTTATAGTTAGAGCTAATATTTTAACACGTTATCAGCACGAGCCGCTTATATCCTAACCAAGAAAGGTAATAAACACAAAGGTATCTACATAAGCATCATAAACACTTCTTTAATTATGTACATTAGATATATATCTATGCATATACATATACTAACTAATATACTGAGTAATAGCAATAATGTGTATAAACATTGTTATTAAAATTTGATAACTATTCTAACTTTTATTTATATATGCACACTAATATCTCATTTAGAAGTTAGATTTATTTACACTAACAATTCTATTCTTATTATTGTGCATACTAATTATATATATTTTATAAAATAAACTGTATTTAATATCTTATTTATTATCTTACTTTAAAATAATTAATATTATATATTATATATATACACACACACAAACGGTAATGTTACCGTTATAAACGGTAATATAACCGTTATAAAAGGGTTATAAATTTTCACTATAAATAACCAATCATTAACCCCATTTCATTTACAACAAACATTCTTCTTATTAAATTTATCCAAGATAAAATTCTCAAAATGATTCACCCGGTTTTGATGTTGGTCACTATAATGCTTATACTACTTCTCATTCTAATTTTTAATCTCTCATCTGAAGATTTCGGCATTTTCTTTTTCTTTTATATGTTTATAGCTCTACCAATGTATTGTATCTCATTGTTGATTGATATATATGGATTCTAATATTTATCTTATTATTTGCTCTATTATGTTTAGCAACAAAATGTCAAATATAGCAAAACTCGAATTCCCTGCACTCAACATTTCTGGAGAAAATTATATGTCTTGGACAGCAAATGTCAAAAGACATTTAAAATCTATGGATGTGTTAGACGCAATCCAAGAATACAATGATTGCTCTGACCAGGATAAAGCAAGAGCTGATGTTTTCATCCATAAACATATTGATGAATTACTACAGCATGAGTATTTTAATTATGATAACCCACATATGATATGGGAAGATTTGAAAAGTAGATTCGGTCATCTAAAGGAAGTTTTACTTCCAACTTCTAGAGATGAATGGAACAGTCTTAGGTTCCAAGATTTTAAGAGGGTAAATGATTACACCTCTGCTTTATACCGAATTTGTTCAAAGCTAGAATTTTGTGGGTATCCCGTAACAGAGGAAGAAAAGTTAGAGAAAACTTTCTCCACGTTTCATGCATCAAATATAAACTTGCAAACACATTATCGTTTGCAGAATTTTAAGAGATACTCTGATCTAAATGCATTACTCCTTGTAGCAGAGAAAAATAATGAATTATTGATGAAAAATCATCAATCTCGTCCCACGGGTTCATTAGCAATACCAGAAGCACATGTTGCTCACAAAAGTTCTCATAAAAATTCTGATCATAAATGGGAACAAAGTCGAGGACGAGGCCGTGGACGTGGACGTGGTCATTTTGACCAAAGGCATTTTAATGATCGTAAGCATCCATTCAAATGGAACAATAACTCTTACGGTCGTGGTCGTGGCCGTGGTCGTAACCAGAGAGCCAATAATTATCATGTCCCACACAATACCAATTCCAACCACCAAAATAAATGGAATGAAGCTGGTAGGTCCGAAAACAATGGCACTTCATGTTTTAGATGTGGAAGTACAAACCACTGGGCAAAGGCTTGTCGCACAGCTCCACATCTGTGTGAACTGTACCAAGCCTCTCTAAAAGGAAAAGAGAAAGAAGTGAACCATGTTGATAACTTTAATAATATCAATGCTGAGCTGAGCGTTGAAGACTTTGGGGTAGAACTTTGAAACAAAGTTGCTTGACCACTATAATTAGATGCAGTTATTAAGTGTGTTCTTATTATCTTTAATTATGTAGTTCCTCTTTCATGTACTACTTGTGTTTAAATTAAATAAAGTTCTTATTAAAATATCATATGTCTTCGTTATACACTTATTTTTTTTCTTAATATTTTTCAATATTTAAAATGAAAATCACCGGAGCACAAGATCAAACAAATGAAGAAGATATATGTATAGCGGATAGTGGAGCCACGCATACTATCCTTAGATCTAAAAAATATTTTTATAAACTGAAACCAACAAAAGGGATCATCAATACAATATCAGGTCCTACAAACTTGATAGAAGGAGTGGGAAAAGCTAATTTAGCATTACCAAATGGTACAAAGCTCAAAATAGAAAATGCTTTATTTTCCCCAAAATCAACAAGAAATTTGTTGAGTTTCAGAAACATATATCATAATGGATATGATACTCAGTCAAGGACTGTTAGTAATGAAAAATATTTGTATATCATAAACAAAGATCAAATATTGGAAAAATTACCAATGCTTCATTCTGGTTTGCATTATACATATATAAATGTGCCTCAAGCACATATGGCAGTCAAAGAAAATTGTTGCGATTCTGGTACCATAAACTTATGGCATGACAGATTAGGCCATCCGGGATCCACAATGATGAAAAGGATCATTGAAAATACACATGGGCATCCACTGAAAGGTCAAAAGATCCATAAAATAGATAAAATGCCTCAATGTACATCTTGTTCTCTTGGAAAATTAATTACAAGGCCTTCGCCATTAAAAGTCGATAAAGAAACACCAATGTTTCTTGAAAGAATTCAAGGTGACATATGTGGACCAATTCATCCACCATGTGGACCATTTAGATACTTCATGGTCTTAATAGACGCATCCAGCAGATGGTCTAATATCTCTTTATTATCGACTCGTAATGTTGCTTTTGCAAAATTTCTTGCTCAAATTATCATTACGTGCACATTTTCCGGATTATACCATTAAAAGAGTAAGGCTTGATAATGCGGGAGAATTTACATCACATGCTTTTAATGATTATTGCATGTCTGTGGGGATTGTTGTAGAACACCCTGTTGCTTATGTACACACACAAAAAGGCTTAGCCGAGTCGTAGATCAAACGCCTACAGCTAATAGCTAGACCATTAATAATGAGGACAAAACTCCCTGTTTCTATTTGGGGTCATGCAATTATGCATGCTGGATCATTAATCCGCGTGAGACCAAGTGCAAATCATAAATACTCTCCCACACAACTTGTTTCTGGAAATGAGCCAAATATCTCTCATCTTAGAATTTTTGGTTGTGCTGTGTATGTTCCTATTGCACCACCACAACGCACAAAAATGGGTCCCCAAAGAAGGTTGGGAATATATGTTGGATATGAAACATCTTCCATCATAAGATACCTTGAACCTTTAACAGGTGATGTATTTACAGCACGTTTTGCTGATTGTCATTTTAACGAGACAATGTTCCCGACATTAGGGGGAGAAATGAAAAAGCAAGAAAGAGATATATCATGGTGTGTGCCATCATTGTTACACCTAGACCCAAGATCAAAACAAAGTGAGACAGAGGTTCAAAAAATAATACATCTACAAGAAATTGCAAATCAGTTACCTGATGCATTTACTGATATAAACAGGGACACTAAATCTCATATACCAGCTGCTAATGCTCCAGCTCGAGTTGAGATTCCAAGCAAGCAAAACCATAATAATGCACCTCATGAATCTCAAAAACGTTTAAAACGTGGAAGGCCAATCGGTTCAAAGGATAAAAATCCTCGAAAAAGAAAGGGTTCTGAGAAGGATACTGACCCTAAGGAAGGAATGATTGACAAAACCTTCCCTCAGGAAAGAATAAATGATATAACATATCCTCAGGAAGAAATAAATGATTCCAATAAAGAATTGTCAATAAACTATGGTAAATCACATATAATGTGGGATCGAGATGAAATGGAAAATATTGATGATATATTTTCTTATTCTGTGGCAAGCGATATCATGGAAGAAAATGATGACCCTGAACCAAAATCTGTAGATGATTGTAAAAATCGACAAGATTGGAACAAATGGAAAGATGCTATGCAAGCTGAATTAAACTCACTAAACAATCGAAAGGTTTTTGGACCTATTGTCATTACACCAAAGTCAATGAAACCTGTAGGATATAAATAGGTTTTTGTGAGAAAACGAAATGAGAAAAATGAAGTTACAAGATATAAAGCAAGACTTGTAGCTCAAGGTTTTTCTCAGAGGCCAGGAATTGACTATGAAGAAACGTATTCTCCTGTCATGGATGCTATTACGTTTAGATATTTAATCAGCCTAGCAGTCTCTAAAAATTTAGAGATGCGCCTTATGGATGTTGTCACAGCTTACTTGTATGGATCACTAGATAGTGACATCTATATGAAAATTCCCGAAGGATTTAAACTCCCCGATGCAATAAGCTCAAAGCCTAAGGAAATGTATTCCATCAAATTACAAAGATCCTTGTATGGACTGAAACAATCTGGAAGGATGTGGTACAATCGTTTGAGTGATTATTTGATAAGCAAAGGATACACAAATAATCTTATTTGTCCATGTGTCTTCATCAAGAAGACAACATCAGGATATGTGATCATAGCTGTGTATGTTGACGATCTAAATTTAATTGGGACACAAAAAGAAATTAATGAAGCAATTGCTCTTTTAAAGAAAGAATTCGAAATGAAAGATCTTGGAAAAACCAAATATTGTCTTGGTTTACAAATTGAGCATATGCATAATGGGATACTTGTGCAACAGTCAACTTATACTGAGAAACTCTTAAAACGTTTCAATATGGACAAAGCAAATCCTTTAAGCACACCGATGGTTGTTAGATCACTCAATGTTGACAATGATCCATTTCGTCCTTGCGAAGATAATGAAGAGATTCTTGGTCCCGAAGTACCATACCTCAGTGCAATTGGAGCACTTATGTATCTTACTAACTGTACAAGACCTGACATTTCTTTTGCAGTTAATTTATTGGCAAGATTCAGTTCATCCCCTACTAAAAGACATTGGAATGGCATTAAACATATTTTTCGGTATTTAAAAGGAACTGTTGATTTAGGTTTATTTTATCCTAACGATTCAAAAGAAGGGTTAGTTGGTTATGCAGATGCAGGTTATTTATCTGATCCCCATAAAGCAAAATCTCAAACCGGATATGTATTTAAGAATGGAGGAACTGCGATTTCATGGCGTTCTCAGAAACAAACACTCATTGCAACATCTTCAAATCATGCTGAAGTCATTGCATTGCATGAAGCTTCAAGAGAATGTGTATGGTTAAGATCTATGTCACGACACATATTGATTTCTTGTGGACTAGAGAAAGATCGAATTCCAACTCCTATCTATGAAGATAATGCAGCTTGTGTCTCGCAAATGAAGGAAGGATATATCAAAAGTGACAGATCAAAGCATATACCACCAAGATACTTTGAGTATACTCGAGACCTTATTAAAGACAATCAGGTTGAAATGAGATATGTCCAGTCCAGCAACAACTCAGCCGATCTTTTCACAAAAGCACTTCCCACAGCAACATTCAGGAAACATGTTCATGATATTGGCATGCGCCATGTACGAACAATGTAACGACCTGCAATTTGAGGGGGAGCTATATACTGCACTCTTTTTCCCTTAGCTAAAGTTTTTTTTTCCCATTGGGTTTTCCTTTAGCAAGGTTTTTAATGAGGCAGTACTTCAAGACCCCGAAGTTTGAAAAATGTGTCATCCAAGGGGGAGTATTATGAAAGTGTCGGCAAGACATCCATGTGATGGATGACAAATTTTTCAAACCATTTATAGGAACATGTCCCCTCAATAGTAAGACTTTTGTGTATATATATCTACATATGTAACCGAAGAAGATATACCATAAAAGTTACAGAATCATTTAATATCTTATTCTCTTGTTTTGTTATCTTTAAGTTCTAACACTACCAATAATCTTGTTATAGTTAGAGCTAATATTATAACAATTTATTATTTTTTTATACACAATAATATAATATTGACACCTTTATTTAGGGGAAAACAAAACAGCTTCATCTTCTTCTTGCTCATCCTCCATTCATTTGTCTTGAAGATTGATTGATTGATTTTGCCCATGATGCTGATTCTGATTCTGATTCTCCGTTGCTGCTGAATCTTTCTTTACCCAAATCAGCTTTTGTCCGATTCCAGTAAACCCTTCAATTCCTTTCATTATTTATTATTATTTCGTTTGTTAGTGAGTGGTGTATTTGGTTCTTGATTTCATTAATTCATTCCATTTATTTTTATTCCGTAGATTAACCACCCTTTATTATGCATGTTCATTGATTGTGATTTTATGCAACCAATTTCAAATCTTGATTTCACTTTGGTGTTCTTAAATTAAGTATTCTGGATTCAGGATTTATTATTATTATTATTATTATTATTATTATTATTATTATTATTCTATACTTATGGTTGATCAACTCCAACTCTGCATTCATAACACTGATATTAGTCTGTGTTATGTTATTAAGCAATAGCCGAATGGCCTATGCGATTAAAGCGGAAAAATAGCATATAGCGGTCCTTGACTGATATAATATATATCGTTTATCGCAGTGAGATAGCGGTGGGCCTAGGCACAAAAAAAGCGAGGGCCTGAGGAAAAATAAGCCCACGTGAATAAAACATTTAAAACATATTATGTATATGAAAAATAATACTATTCTTCAAATAAAATAAACAAAAGCTATTATATAATATTTAATATCATCTAATTAGTACCAAAAGTTCTAAAATAGTCAAGATTCAAATGTGATTCCTAAACTTGAATAACAAAATGTATCAATATAATGCCGAAGCGCTCACCTAGGAACTAGAAGCGCATTTATTGAGCCTCACCTGAAAAATGGGCCTAGGCGCAAGAAGTGAGGGTCTTTAATAACTATGGTATATAATAAAATATAAAACACTAAAACTTATCTAATAATTATAGCAAAATCAAACGTCAAAATCCAAAATTAGCAATTAACAACTAAATGACTGGATGAGATGAATTGGAGAAGCAACTAACCGACTGGATGGTAAGGTGGTGGATCGGCGGCGTGGAGTGATCGACCGGATGAGGTCGTTGTTCACTCGTTCATTCATTAGATGTGATAAGTTTTAGGGTTAAATTTAATGGATCATCATCATCATCATCATCATCGTACTCAGTATATCCCACCAATAGCAAAGCTATGGTAGGGTCTGAGGAGGATAAGATGTAGACAGCCTTACCTCTACCCCATAGGGATAGAGAGGCTGCTTCCGGTGAGACCCCCGGCTCGATATTAGTTTTGCATCAAGCCTTGGACATAAGACACATAACACTCAACCATCGGGACACCGACCGATTGGTGCATGTACCCTTAAATTTAATGGATATGGGTTGAAAATTTTAACGGGTATGGACTTGGGCTAGTAAAACTAGTCATATTTGGGCAAAGAACTTTTCAACCGATAAACTCTGTGATAAAACCGATATAGCGGTAGTAAAATATCAGTAAATATCACTGATTTTATAGGAGCCGATATTTCGCTGGATGTCTGATAACTGCTATAGCACCGAAATTGATAGCATAGCGAATGGCTGAGATTAAAACAATGATTTTACTAGCAATTTGTATTATTAAAACAACTTGTCTTTTTGAAATGCAATGCCCCATGTGGACTTTTTAAAACCTTCTTAACACCTATAATACGATTGCTTCTTCCCTGTTGTCACTTCTGTTCATTACTCGCATTGGACATTAACGTGTTTGTTACTGTAAAGATTATCCATTTTGACAATGTTATGCATATTGAGTGACTATATCACTATATCAGTCAATAACACTTTCTATAACACATAGTCATAACTGCTTTTTAATTACTTTCTGCTACATTGGTTTTATTGCGATACTAAGCTTGCAGATGTGTAAAGAATAATGATTGTGACCTATGCTTTATATCTGATTGCATGTTTGTTTCACTCTGGTGAGATAAGCTACTGCTTGTACCATTAAATATGATTTTTTTTTATTGTTCATTGTTGTGGTTATTAAGTTGCATAATACTTCTTTTGCAGCAACCGTTCATTTTCATAGTTACAATAAGAATTCATATTACTTTTCTTAACATTTGAGCAACCAAATAACTAATTACCGCCTTTCTTTGTACCTTCTACAGCCATTCAACATAAAAAGGTTCAGGATGACAACAAAATCAAAGAGATTCTCTTCAGATTTCGTGATGGGAGGCACCGCTGCCATAATATCAAAAAGTGCAGCAGCACCACTTGACAGAGTAAAGCTTTTACTCCAAAATCAAGGTGAATTGTTAAAAAGAGGTCAACTCATAAAACCATATACAGGGGTCAGCAATTGCTTCAAAAGGGTCTTTAAAGAAGAAGGCTTTTTCTCTTTTTGGCGCGGTAATCAAGTAACCGTCATTAGATATTTCCCGACTCAGGTAACCCCTTCACTAATTAACCTCATAATAATATATGTTTCAAGAACTTGAGAATTAATTAATATCTAATTGTTAAACGTTTTAGAAGTGTTGTAGGCTTTCAACTTTGCTTTCAAAGGTTACTTCAAAAGTCTATTTGGCCGGTCAAAGGAGAGAGATGGGTACACCAAGTGGTTTATCGGCAATGTTGCTTCCGGGAGTGCTGCTGGTGCTACCACTTCATTGTTTCTATATCACATGGATTATGCACGGACCCGTTTAGCAACGGACTCAACGGGTATTTCAGTTAATAGAAAAAGACAGTTTAACGGGCTTTTCGACGTGTACCGTAAAACCCTTGAAACCGATGGCGTTAGAGGGTTGTACCGTGGGTTCACGGTTTCAATCGTGGGGATTACATTGTATAGAGGGATGTATTTCGGGTTATATGACAGCTTGAAGCCCATTGTCTTAGTTGGACCGTCTCAGGTGCGTTTCATAACCGTTTTTGTTGTTGTTGTTGTTGTTATTATTATTATTATTATTTATTTATTTATTATTATTATTATTGTTATTATTATTATTTTTATTAATATTTATGTATTCATATATTTATTATTATTATTGTTATTGTTATTATTATTATCTTTATTATTATTATTTATATTTATTATTATTTATATTTATTATTATTATTATTATTATTATTTTGTCCTTCTGACACGTGGCAATAACTTGCAGGACAATTTTGTTGCTAGTTTTTTCTTGGGTTGGAGCGTGACAACATTATCAGGGTTTTGTGCGTACCCGTTTGACACACTGAGGCGAAGAATGATGATGACTTCTGGGGAACCGATAAAGTATCGTAACGGTGTACACGCATTGCGTGAGATTATAACCACCGAGGGTTTCTGGGCATTATACCGAGGGGCTACTGCAAATGTGCTTGTTGGTGTAGCAGGGGCGGGCGTTCTTTCAGGGTAT
Organism: Bidens hawaiensis; assembly: GCF_021521415.1. NCBI lineage: Eukaryota > Viridiplantae > Streptophyta > Magnoliopsida > Asterales > Asteraceae > Bidens > Bidens hawaiensis. Next base: position 406,518 of record NW_027492579.1, on the reverse strand, counting down.
GATAAACTGTGTCGTTTAACATACGGGTCTTGAAGATTTATGTTGATTTCTGGTCTTTTGTAGTTTGTTGAATTTTTTTTTTGAAAGATGGAAAAATACACATTATATTGAAGTTGAAATGCCAATTTGGGAGATTTTTCCCAGTATTTTTTCGGGTTGAAATTGAAAATGTGCCTATACATTCTCATTGTTTTAATATATTGATAATAATGTATGTTTTATACAAGTAGAGGGGCATAAATAGGGTTTTTCCAATACCCGGGTTCGGGCATGGATCAGGGTTCGGGTATGGATCAGGGTTCGGGTATGGATCAGGGTTCGGGTATGGAGGTTGAAAGATCAATTTCAAATCGACAACGGCGGGATGTCAAATCTTAGGAAACCGGCTTGTTTCCTGGCAGTGTAAGAAGCAGACAACGGTCTCAACTTCAACAGCCGAAGCGGAGTATGTGGCGGCCTCATTGGCAATGCCCAGGTCGGGTTCGGGTCCGGGTATTGTCTCTAAAAACCATACCCTATGTATCGGGTTCGGGTCGGGTACAGAACCAGGTTTTTTAAAACCGGGTATTTGAATACCCTATTTCCGGGTATTGAAAAAACTCTATTTTTGGGGTTTTTTCAGGCTTTTTTCTGTGCATAGATTGGAATTTTAAGGAGTTGCACTTTTTAGGGGTATTTTTCGGGTATTTTTCAGGTATTTTTCGGGTATAAATCGCGTATTTTAAAAACCCGGTTTCGGGTAGTGGAAAAACCTGGTTCCGGGTATGGAGCTGGTTCCGGTTTTCCGGTATTACCGGGTACAAATCGGATTCAGTTCGGGTACAGGTTTTGGTACTGAAATGCATACCCTATCCGTACACTATGGGTAGGGTTGGGTACAGGTTCGGGTATTAAAAACCCGGGTATAAAAAAAACCGGTTCCGGGTTTTTTTTCGGGTCCGGTTCCAGGTTCGGGTTTTTTGTGCACCTCTATATACAAGTCTAGTAATAATTTCAAGTAATAGTAAAACACACAACCAAAATTAGTCATGAAGCCACCCATATGCCTGCCTTAAAACAGGTCAGAAAATAGGCTTTCATAACCATTTATAATAATTTGGTGGGAAACAAACTAACAGTAAACACCATCCATATTCGATGCAACTTATATACATACAACCCCAAAACCATACATATACCCTTTAACAACTAGTATGTTATTTAAAAACGAGCAACATAGACGGCGCTGAGACGTTACTGTCTCCGCATCCACATCTTCACTTATTCAGGTCTTGAACCATCCAAGGCGGCATTACTGTTAACGGTTGACCTTCGGTTGGGTTCTCCTCCACTTCACCACCACCTCCTGACTCATACCTGTCACTGTATTCCAATCGAACACCTTAAGTTTATATTTCGTAACTTTTATAAAAATATAAATTATAACGAAAAGAGTAACATTACCTGTTGCTTAACAAGCCCAAACGAATCGAAGGCGTCATCTCATTTTGTTCTATCTCTTTCTCCTTTTCTTTGATCTGCATGATGACGCGTTTTTCAGAATAAAACATGGGAATTTATTTATCATTTTATATAGTTTTTACCTGCTTAGACAGCAAGGTGTTTTGATCCTGCATATCCTTGTCCTGTTGATACATTTGATATTGGATCATAGCATACACTTTATCTTATCTTAAAACTTTGTAAGGTTTTGCTATGTAACTAATTAAACTACTTAACAAAAATCTGCTGTTTACCGAATATGAGATATGCGTGTACCTTTTTTTTGGAGCTGAGATATCGATTCGAGCATCAACTGGTTCTGCAAATTATAGAAGCTTGGTTAAAATTTAACCACTTAATATTTTCTTTTTATCTATAGATTTAATTTAACTGACATGAAAAGAAATGAAGATGCTACACATCCATATAACAAGAACAAGCATATAGCCATATATATATGTATGCATATAATATAATAATAATTATGGTAAACAAAATGTCATACCTTTGTTAATCTAATGTGTCTAAGAGCTGTATCAATTTGCTGCTCATAACTGTGAAGCTCTTTGAGACTCAAGGAATCAAGTTCTTCTCCCATTAAATGCCTAAAAACCAAAATCAATACATCATGTTTTTCCTCTTTTTTTTAAACTATATAAACATTAATAAAACATGACCTTTATATTATTATTTCAAGTACCTTTGTGTTTTCTGCAAAAGCTCAAGTTTAGCTTTAAGCTTCACATTTCCCAGAGTCCAGATTCCCTAAAAGAATTTATAAAATTCAGTCTTATTTTCCAAAAAAGAAAGTAAAAGTCATGCGAGATGTTTGAGGATTAAACACCCGACTTACTTGTGGATCGTTAGTTATTGAAGTATGTTGCGTCTCAGAAGAGTGTCGCTCCTACCTCTCAAGGATTCTTTCCATTCTGTTGCCAATAAGATGGTGTTATTAGAATAGTAAAATACATCAAATGAAACCAAGATTATATAAAGCAGCATTGTAAGTGAATTAATATATTATTGAAAGAAACAAGCCTAAAATTTGTCATATAGTTAGTGACATACTCAAACTTGTACATTGGCTATAACAATATGCATGTGCTACTACAGTTGCACTGGAAATGTAACATGTAACATGCAACATCCTGTATCTCATACTAGCCAATATTGTCCACTTCGCCCACAAGGAGTACTCACGGAACAATTCAAATATACTATCAAAACGCTTCCATATAGGATTAAGTTTTGCTTTAAAGTTTGTTTTTTAGCATGATATGTGCTTATGAAGGTAGACTTAAGTACAGAAATGTTCATTATGGGTTGATCTAGTACTAATGCACTAATCAGAAACTTATTGGTTCTTAAAGAAGGTTTAGTACTAATGTATTGACTTGCATCAAATTAATTACCATCAAAACCTGGTATGGAACTATGGATATAAAGCTATATCATTGAAGTGCTTAATTTTTTCCATAATATAATAAAACCAAAAAATAAATGATGTTGATGATGAACCTTAGAATTTTAGATAGATAAAAAGTGACTGTTGCTTAACAAGTTAGTATAATTAGAATAGAAAATATATCTTGGTAACTAATAATGTACAATTCTAATCCAAATATCATTACTACTCATTATCATAATATTAACCAACTGCATTATGAACCAAGTTATAGTTATCATATATTACAGTGACTTAAATCTGGCAATATACATGTTTTTCAGAAAGGTAGCTTTTAAAGTTACAATTATGCTGGCTCCCTATTCTCATTAAGACCCTTCAAGGTTAATCATGCAAATAATATCCTATAAGAACTTAAATGTAAATTTTTGCAGTAGCAACATAGTTCACGTGGTAGAGACTTTGTCTATTGGTAGCAAATAAGATGCAATAACATCTTGTTGATTATCGGTTGGATATTAGAACATGGGTAGCAACATAATGGAGTTCATGATACCGATGTGACTACCGAACCAATAGTCATACCTTTTCACAAAGCGTTGCAACCTTTCATCCAACCATTGTAATGGTTCAACCCCTATATAAAGGGATCATCCGGTCTAATTGCACAATCAAATTCATACTTCAATTTCACATATAAAAGTGCTGCTTTGAATTATTATTTTCCTTATGTGATTATTGATTTCGTTGTACGAAAAATATTTTTAATTTGAAAATAGTCTCATCACATGATTCAAAAAGTTGTTCAGTAAATACGAAATCCAAATCCTACATGCGAGTCTCATGTTGTCAAGGGTAAAAGGAAGATGAAAGAAACTTGGATCCTAGTAGAAGGTGGAGAAGTATATTTGTTTTTAGAGACTATACATGCTCATGGTATACACACTCACACACATAGTGTTAAAAGCTTTTTTAAAAACCAGGGATGAAGGATATATAATGGCACGAACGAAGGATATATAGTGGCACGAGTCCCCCATCCCCCACCTCGTTTTCATCCAAGTTTCGCCACTGTTAAAAGCTATGTACACCGAATAAGCAACATCATCTTACTTAAAACACTCATGTGTTATGTGTACATTTAATGTAACTAGCCAAGGTATGGGAAAAGCTTTTAGTAGACACTAGTTAATGTTTAGGTTAAACCATAAACCATATGTGGAAACTTGAAGGACGAAAAGATTGCAACATTCAAGAACAAGGTTCTAGAGGGGAACATAGGTGAAGTATATGACGACACTAATCAGTTGTGGGAAATGATGGCGTACATTGTTGAACGGGCAACAAAAGAAACTCTCGGGTTGCGACCAAAGGAGGTGATGGTTATAAAGAATCATGGTGGTGGGATTCGGACGTGCAACGCAAGTTGAAAGACATACATGTTGCGATTAAGGAATATTTTAGGTTTGTAGACGAGGGAGAGAAAATGAGTTTGAATCTAAAATATTAATATTAATAGTGTCAGACACAAAGACTGAGCATATGAAGGGATGTGTAAGAAAGTGGAACGTCGGATGTTCAAAAGTGCCGAAGCTAGGGAGAAGGAGATAAGAGACATTGGGGCCATAGAGTTTATAAAAGGAGTTGATAAGCGAGTTTTGGTGAAGGAGTAAGATATCAAAAGATATGGCAAAACTATTTTCACAACCTTTTTAGCTAAGGAAGTAGTCGACAGGGAGAAAGTGGCAGACCTACTATACGACATAGTCATTTAAATAACTATTATTGTCGGAATATCACATGAGAAGAGGTAAAGAGAGCTTGCAGGAAAACGGGTAGAGCCAAAGCGGTAAAGCAGGGCAAGATACATATTGAGTCTTGGAAATGTTTGGGAAAGGAAGGAGTCTAGTGGTTAACAACTCTGTTAAGACAAGTAAGATGCCTGATCAGTTGAAAAGTAGCGTTGTAGTAACTTTATACAAGAATAAAGGTGATGCCCATGGTTGCAATAACTATTGGGGACAAAGTTCATAAGCCATACTATGAAATTATGCAAAAGAGTGATTGATGTGAGAATTACATAGAACCCCAAGTTTTAGAAAACCAGCTTGGTTTTATGCCAAGGAGATCCACTACAGAAGCGATACACATTCGTAGGAGGTTTATGGAGAATGGAAAACCAGCGAGATTTAGATACAGTGTTTATAGGCTTAGAATAGGCATACAATAGTGTGCCTCAATAATTATATTAGAGAGCCTTGTAACTAGAGGGATTCCAGGGAGGAACATCCATGTTATTAGGGATATGTATGATTGCGCTATGACTATCGTGAGGACCCTCGAGTGGACTAAGATGCTTTCCTTGTAGATGTGTGGGCATGCATCAAGACTTGACATTAAGTTTGTTTCTCCTTACATTGGTCCTAGATGAGTTGTCGAAAAACCAAGTTTAAGCATTTAGGATCGTTCGTTCAAAGTGGCAAGCAAGTAGACGGTGATTTGACTTAACGCATGTAGGATGGTTGGTACAAGTGGAGAGCAGCCACATGTGTTTTATGCGATAGAAGGTTCTCGAAAAATTGAAAGGGAAATTTTATAGGGTAGCATTCCGACCGACTATGCTATTTGAAAAAGATTGATGGCCAATCAAGATGATGCAGGCATAGAAGCTAGAGGCTGCGGAGATACGGATGCTGAGTTGGATCAATGTGTGGATGCACGAGGTTAGACAGGAGAATGAATGAAGTTTTAGGGCAGATCAGGGATATCACATATCTAGGAGAAAATAAGGGAGCGAAGATGAGGTGATCTAGGCATGTGAAGAGGAGACAGCTAGCCGACAACGCCTGTGAGGTGGGTGAAAAACCTAAAAGTGGACGGGAGAAAGAGCAAAGGCAGACCAAAACTGACTTGAGAAGAGTAGATTATGAAGGATTTCATATACTTGCACCTCTCCGAGAACATGATCAATGATAGGAGCTCGCGGAGACGTAGGAAAGGTTCAAGATTTCTAGGAGAGTGTATACACATTAGGGATTATGTGCGCCTCTAGGTGTAAGGGAGCGCGTAGAGTTAGGTGTTATATCTTATGTGCTTCTATTTGCACTTGTTTTTATTTATCTAATCTTTGTTCTATGTGCCATTGGAGCCAAGGGTCTCGCTAGGAGCAGCCTCTATATCTAAGCAAGAAAGGGTTCAATGAACGTTGCAGTTCATGATGCATAGCTTCCAACTAGCTCGAAAAGGTAAGAACCCTACTTTAGGGGTTTAGCTTAAAAAACAAGAGGTTGATACTTATGTTGGAGAAAGTTGAAATCAGACGGGATATGTCTATTTATCTGTCTCATGACTCGAAATGGGAGCAAGTTTGAAAAAGAATCTTTGAGTGTTTAAGGTTGGGCCAGGATGGTCTCTTAAGTGTAAGACGTGCTTCCATCGAAACCATCCCAAAACGTACTCTATAGTTGTTATTTTACCGGGCATAATTGATTAATTAATTGAAAGCTGCTACTAGCATGCACTTCATTACAAATTTTAGTTTATTTACTTACTTTAGTTTATATATTTCTTTTTATCTTACAAATAAAGAGTGCAAATGGTTTTATTAAAGTGTGTACTAATTCCAAGTACTTATAACTTGTTGGAAAATAATATATCTTTATAACATGTGATACTAAAACATGCATTCTCTTTATTTTACTACTAGCTAGTATCGATCTTATTATTTAAGGATATAACATTATCCAAATTTGTTATATTATATTATATAAAACTTTCTTTTGAAAAAAGATTAATTAGATGATAAAAAAGAAACAAACACTGATTGGTATTTCCATAAATAAGTCAATAGATGAAATCCATAAAAAATTATGTCATATCATATATACATAGATACAGGATTATCATGTTCACATACAATTATTAATACATCATTTGTTTACTAATAAATATGTTTTTAGATATATTTTACATAAACATTTGCTATGGTTCGATAATATTTTATGATGAATTGGAACTCAAGGGTACTGTTGACGGTATGTTTAGTTTGAAATGGAGATAAATGATATGATCAATTAAATAAATATTTGTTTAGTTTGGATTGAAGTTAAAACTATGATTTAGTTAATAAAAAATGAGATTGACATGATGCTACCTAATCATGTCTAAACCCATTATCTTACATTGAGACAATTTTTTATAATATTAAGTATTAACTTTAAATATAAAGGCTAAAGCATACAAAGCTGCATAAGTTTAATGGTGCAATTATATAGTGTTAATCATAATATAATTAAATGTGTTTGGACAGTTTGGTGATGAATTATGTATGGGTTATTTACTGATAGTTGGCTCCTACATATCTAAATAAGTTTGGTGGTGGGATATAGATGGATTATATATTGACAAGCCACAAAGCTAAATAACTTTGAGATGGGAGATAGATGGAATTGTTTGTTTAATAAGTAGCCATAAATCAAGATAAGATTAAAGACAACACATAGATGGATTGTTTGTTGTTAAGTAGATTGGTGAAACTAGGGGTGTGTAAGAAACCGAAAAAAACTTATCCGGAACCCAAAAAATCGAAAAATTCAAACCGAAACAGAAACCGATGGTTTGGTTTTATGCGTTTGTAAAACCGAACTTTTGGTTCGGTTTTTGTTTTGCATGTAACAAAAACCGAACCGAATTTCAAGATTTTTACTTTTTTATTTTTTATTTTTAGTAATTTACAAGAATTTAGTAAATATGTAACACAAATATTTTTGGCCTAATGCATAATAGTCACTTAGTTAATAATCAACAAAATCATGTAGACCTAAATTCATTATTTTCGGCCTAAGATTTTCAAGCTCATATGGAAAAAAAACCAAACCGAATCGAAACGAAACCACAATGAAAGCCGAAAAACCGAAACCACAAAAAATCAAAACCAAACGGTTTCAAAAATCCAAAACTAGTTCTAAATAATAAATAAAGGGGGGGGGGTAATGAAAAATCGGTAATAAAATTACAGGTGAAAAGACTGCCGTAATGATACCTGAATGTGTAAAACAACACGTGTTGATTATAGATTAGTTAGTTATAATATGCATGTGAAAGTGCACTGTGCATATGTTGATTAGAAAAGTAGTCGGACACTCGGACTCATCCCATATGCCCAAGACTCGTGAAACACTTATGAGCATTGGCATGTTATGATTGGTGATATGATATATATCTTAGTTAAATGTATTAACCTTGAATCCGTAGCATTATAAGTAGAGAGGCCAATACATTTTTGCTCTAGGATTTGTGAAACATATATGGTTATATGATATAAGTCTTAATTAAGTGTCAGAATTGAGATATAATATGTTAATGAACTAATCTTGGTTTATTGAATTGCATTAGCATATTTAATCGATATGGTAGAATTTTGACGAAACTAGTCATGGGTCAAGTTATGAATTTGTTCCAGTCATATATATATTTATAATAGATTTAGATTTGAAAGGTTGGATTTAGATTTCTAATTATGAACTTTGATTTGGGTAAAAAAAACTGAATGAGTTGAAAATGCAGGGTGTCGTATATGTACATAGTCGTGCTATATTTTGTGAAAAACATAAAAATTTCGGGAAATACTAGACACGATAATGTGAAACTATTCAGAGAGTTATGTAACGTTTTAGATGGTGTTTGGATCTAAAATACACAACTATGTGATTTCATATCACGTATCCTTGATTCCTTGTGATCTTATGTAAGAAAATGGGATCTTGGAAACACAAGGGCACACAATCATGTTATATGATTTACATAGAAATGTATTAATGTAGGAATCACATTTAAAAGAATATGGGCATGGCTATATGTGAATCTTAGTCACATACTTGCATGATTCCAATAGTTTTAAAGATATTTTTGAGCTAACTAATTAATCATCAAATTGTTTGATGAGCACAAGTGAAGATCTTCATAGTATTTGGCTCATGTTTTTGGGCAGAAACCCATAATGATTGTGGTAGGAAGCCTAAATGAGACTTAAAAGACTATGTCATTGCTTATATGTTCCAACTGAGCTTTGGTACCTAATTAATGAATGTATGCTTAGGAAAGCAAGAGGCAGATATAAATGTAATTCTATTTCGTTTTTCGTTCGGTTATATACAGTTTAGAATAAAGAATTATAAGTTACTTAAATTTGCTATTTTGTTATGTGAATATTTATTATAATCAAGAATGTAATTATAGACGGTAATCACCTACGGACATCAACACAGGCAAACACAAGCATTGGTCGTGGATTGTGAGGACTGTTTAGTGGCGTTGGTGATACTTAGCTAGCTAGCCTAAGATTCTTCAGTCGTTTGTTAGTAAGAATATGTTGCAAGAGGCGTTTCCATGGATACTAACACTAATATGTTGCCAAGCTCGCTAATCCATGGTTAAAACTCCCACCATTAATCCGTCGGTGTTATTGCTAAAACAACCACTAAGTTATCTGTCGCTGAACTCCCGTATGTGACCTCGGTAAATAAATTACCCTGGCATGTTTTCGTACAAGTAACACATTACCAAGGAGACACCCTTTATATCTTTACATCCGTAAAAGTCATCGCTTAATTTATGTAATGTAATTTTTGCGATGTATGTTTTTTGGTATATATGAAGGTATAATTCATTGTTGGATATATTGCATAGATGCAATTTCATGTAATATTTTGATGTACTTGTCATTCTTGTTTTATTTTAAATTCATTGTACGGAATATACAAGACCAAAAGATGGGAGAACAAGGTTGAATGAATCTCCAGCACTTAAGCTAGTAATTTATAGCAAGATATAATTACTATCTCTTGCTGGTTTTTGGTACTGTTGTCTATTTCCACTTTCCTTATATTGTTTTTGGTATATATTTTTTCACATGGACACACACACACATGCTCAATCAACCTGTGTCAGCTAATTGAAGAAGTTATAAATTAAGAATAGTAGAGCATTCAATTTGATGTAAATAAAAACTAACGCTTATAGCATGTACTATAATTTCAGAAAAACATAACGTTCACGAAACCTATAATCCTTAAACAAACACATCCTTAAATTGTTTTATTATTTCCAACTTAATTCTAACACTTATTTTCCTCATATGAAAAAAACATGTCTCTATATCACTTGTACCAAATCCACTAACAAATCAAATAAACCGTGCATGAATTATCTTGATTTCATGTAGTGTTTTTCTTAAACTAAATAAAAACTTCAATTTCAACTAGCACAAAATAATATTAATATATAAACACCAAAATAAATGAAATTAGAAGATGAAAGAATAACATACGATGAGTCCGTAGTATACTCGCAGAGCTTGCCTTTGGTAGAGAAGATGATAAGAGCAACATCAGCATCACAGAGAACCGAGATCTCATGTGCTATCTTCAACAAACCTGATCTCCGTTTAGAGAAAGTCACTTGCCGGCTGATCTTGTTCTCTATCCTCTTCAACGTCACCTTTCCTCGACCCATTTTCCGGCAACCGGTTATTATTATTATTATTGTTATTAATATTATTATCACTCTCTCTCTCTTTATCTCTCTCTCTCTCTCTCTCTCTCTCTTTATATCTCTTTATATCTCTCTCTCTCTCACAGTTGTTAAAGACTTTGGTCTTCCTTCCACAAGTTATAACTGTTTTCAGCTAGATAGATGCTTTTACTTTCCTTCTAACTTTGGGGTTATAAATATATATAGACATATAAAAAACAATAAAAGTTTTGTTACTATTACTCATTAATTCCCATGTAAAAAATATGTATATATAACTCTTACAACAAATTGTACTTTTTTTAATCATATTATTATTTATTACATTAACAAAAACTATAACGCGTGTTTATGTTAGAGCATTCTCATCCCATTCTTCATCCTTATTTCTATAATTACACTAAAAAACACTACATTTCTCTCTCATGTTTAATTAAATAATATTTTTTATACCTTTATCATTACAGTTTTCTCTCTCCTCTACTCACAACCAATCCAACAAATATTAAAAAATAAATAGGGGCAAACAATGTTCCCCAAATGTTTCCCCAAATTTACAAAAAATCACTACATTTTTCTCTCCACCTTATAATTTACACTCACAACCACTCAAAACCTCACCCTATAATTTACATACTCTCCTCACATAAATTTAGGGGATGGGATGTGAATGCTCTTACGACGAGATTATAATGTGTCAAGATCTTATGATCATATACTCGAAACCTTATGTAAGATTCGGTGAACTATCAAGATGTTTTCCCTGAACAATATCGGAACTGTTATAAGATTAGAAATTTAGCGGTAACTGTGTCAGATAGAGTTTAAGTGTTTTTTTGATTGGTGAATACTTTACTTGTTTTATTTCTAAACGATAAGTGTGACTTGTTCATGAAGTAATATAAATGGAGATAAAAATCTATGAATTTTTTGTGTGTTTGGTTTTAATTTTTCACAAAGATGAAAGAATATGAAAAAGTAAGTAACAAATTATTTAAAGGTCTGCTATTTTTGGAAATCTAGTATATATTCATATTTGTGAGAAAATGTTTGATGATTAAATCTGACAAAGACATGGAAAACCGGAGTGGTATTGGAAACCAGGGTGGTTTTGCCAAAAACGTTGTCGATGCATGATTGGTCGGAGTACAATTTTGCGTAGTTGTTGTCTGGTTGAGCGGGGACCATATTACAAAACCTTGAAGGTGGTGGGATTGAGAGAAAGGCTAAGTGCCAAGTCAACAACAGCATGTAGTGTGGGTCCCACTCAAGTTTTAATTTCCCTTTGAAGTAAGCCAACATTCATGTCTTGAAATATAAATTTACTTCTTCACTTCCTTTTTAGTTTAGTATCTTCTTTGAAACACTTTGTTTTCTTTTCTTCTTCTTCCTTTTTTTTTACAAAATAAAAGGAATGGCTATTTTTAGATTTAGTTAACTTTTGAGAAATTGTGTAAGTGGTACAAGTTAATGAGCATATTTTGGATTTTTCATTTTAATTAGTGTTTTTGCTAAGAGAGATTTCACTCGATTAGGTTTAAGTGTTATCACATTGTTAGAGGGTGAGATGTCTTCTATTTGAAGTGACCTTATTGGTGCTATTGTGTCATTTCTTTCCTTTTTGAGTTACAACTATGGAGACAAATTCCTGATAGTGGTTCATGAACATGTTTAAAATTTAAAACCAGTTTTGGTTGAAATCGGTTTTGTTTGGTCAACAAAAGTTAAAACTGGTTTATGATCGGTTTTAGTATGGGTTAAAACTGGTTTATAATCGGTTTAGGTTTTGCTCGGTTTCGGTTAAGGCTTTGACTGGTTTGGAACCGGTTTTGGTGAGGAAAATTACAAACCGATTTCAAACCTATGGTTTCAATCGGTTAATAACCGGTTTCTACGTATTCAATTTCAAACCAATTCGGTTCAGTTAACTGGTTTATTTGCCCACCTCTCTTTCCTGATATAATATGAAACATGGCATGAAAATTAATAGGTGTTGGACCAATTAATATAACTTGTTTTATTAAACATGTCAATCCAAATACGACAAGTTTAGTAAATGATTTAACATGAGCGCGTGGTTTAATAAATGAATTAACTTATTAACTTGTTTAGTGTGTGAGCTAACATATTAACTTGTTTAAGGCTTTTTTTTAATAGAGTTTGTATTTAGGTTTTAGAGTGCTATTTAATAAACGAAAATTTTTAAGGTAATTTTTATTGGCCATTTTCCTTCTATTTATTTACATTTAACGTTAAGATTAGTTTCCATATGAAATCTTTTATCGTCTCTTTATTTCTAAAAATTTTATTCATTCATTTTAACTGCTAACGAGAACCTAGTTAAACCTAAAAATAGTTTCTTCATATTAAAAAAAAAACAAATAAAACATACTTAAAAAAAAACCTTATACAACAATCAATAAGTAGATAGATACTAAACAAAGCTAAAAAAATTGCTACTATGAGGACTCAAACTTGGAGTAATTATGGGGTGTTTGGCCTAGCTTTTTTAACCAAGCTTATAGCTTTTTTTAGCTTTTTTATATAAAATAAACTTAATTTGGTGTTCGGTTTAGCTTCTACAGCTTAAGCTTATTAGCTTATATAGGCTAATTTGAAGAAGCTTTGTGTGAAGATGTTTTTTTAATTTATTTGAAGAAGCGTATTTTTGTAAGAATATAAGCATAAGCCAAAAAATATAAGCTAGGCCAAACACCCCCTTAATATCTCAAGAGTTAGAAAACATTCCTTCTACCATCATACCAACTCAACAATTTAAATAAATCTTGAAAGTAATAATATAAATGCTCAAAGTAATAGTCCTAAAAACTTTATGGTATCAAGGCTCTCAGTTATACTAGTTTATAATTATCCTATCACCTCCATTCGTTTTTTCTAATCTCAAGATAAACGTGTAAAACCAATTTGTTAACTGAAGAAATAAGGAAACAAAATAATTAAAAGAACATCAATTACATGTTTCACTTAAGCCGTAATAGGTAACTGTATAAATTGTTACTTATTCAGTAGGTAGTATGTATAATTTACATTCACAAATAAACATTAAACGAGTCGACACAAAGCATGACTTGAACACGACACGATTTTTAAAAGGGCCCAACACAATATAACCCATTTGAACTGTTAGGATTTGTGAAGGCTTTGAGCTAGTTTTGGGTTTGAGCTCAAATTGGTAACAAGAAGAACAAGGACTTGACCTGTTATTGTTTCTTATTGATTAAGCCTTTAACCCTAGTTCATATCTTATAAATAACCCTGATATGTAATTGTAATCTTTGCACCTAATCAATGAAATAACCTAGTTGCAGCCCGTGGATGTAGGTCCCCCGCTGGGACCGAACCACGTAAAATTCTTGTGTCGTGTTTATTGTTATTATTTTCTGTTTTACCGCGTGTATAATCGTGTGTGCATGTTCGTGTGTTGTTCCGCTGCGCCGCTTTGTTCCTAACAAGTGGTATCAGAGCTTTGGCTCGTAACACACGGTTCGTTGCAATGGTTACGGTTTCGCAAGAGGTTTTGGTTTGAATCTGTTTTTGGCGATTAGGGTTGCGTGGGTCCGTCGCCCTGAATAACTCCTGAAGGTCGTCGGTTTTTTTTATTGGTTCAATAGAAGGTCAAAAGGTTTTTAGGCTCACAAGTTCATCGGTTTTAAGGATGTTGCCTATTGTCGGCTAGGATTGCCGACTGAGTATGTCGCCGGAAAACCGAGATACTGGTTCGAGTAACCAAGGTTCCTTGGATGTCGTCGGAAAACGAGACAGGTGGTTAACTGTTTGTGTTGCGAGGCAGGGTTTTGGATCAGTTTGGCTGGGTCTTAAGTCGCCGGAATTTGTGGTTGGAGTCGTAGCCTGGTTAATCGCCATGGAAGATGAGGATGACGACTTGATTTGAGGTCACGTATTTACTCTCTTTTGGTTTGTCATGTTTTGTTCTCTTGGGATGTGCGTGGTTCACCCAATAACTTTTGGGGGTGATGGTACGTACACACAAAAAAAAAGAAAAAAAAAGGGAAATAGTTTATTACTATTTTCATTATATTTTGGTTGTGTTTGACCAAGACATGTTATTTTACCAAGGAGTTAAGGTTTTTTTTTCAAGTTCAGGTTTTGGCGTTATTATCAATCATAGTTATTTTAATTAGTTTTTGTGAAGACCGTCTGGGTTCGAGTTTAGATTTGTTTGCAAGAGATTAGTTTGAGGTAACAGTTTACAGTTTATTTATAGTTACTTGATTTATTGGTCATTGTAGGAACAAATCAGTTTGATTGACAGTGTTCAGTAGAATAGGCGTCAAGTTCTGGCCCGTGTCCTTGTTGTGTTTGTTCACTGTTTCCGATTTGTTCTCGTTTTTTATTGTTATAACTGAAGACGAGATGCTTTATGATCGGAATGTTTGACGGTTATGGATTTCGGTTGAGTGGGTTGTCATGGGAACTTGGATGTGGTACTGATATGTGAGAAACCATGAGAAAATGGAACCAGTGGGTGCGCTGGTAACGACATAAGTGAAAAAAATGGGTTAGTGGCAAGTCATGTGAACTATTGCTCATTTGGATGATCTTTCGGTTAGGGTTTGTGTTAACTGATTGTGTGTACGGTCATAGAACCCTTGGTACCCGCTTGCTTTCCATGAAAGCTCAACTGTTGTTATAACCGTTTGCCTGTTAGCTGGTCTAGAACAGTGAAGTTTTACCTTGTTCGGTGGTGATCAGTGGTACAACATTTGAGGTGACCTGAATCTTGTGCTGGGTGAAGACGTTTGCAGGGTTAGTACAATTGAGGATTCATATCATGGAGTGTTGGTTTAACATGGGTTGGGATACACAGAGACAGTGGGAGCTGAGCATAGTTTGACTTGGTGGGGCTGCATGAAGGTGTGGGACATTCTTTAGAGTCAATGTCCATAGATGGTAAATTCTGCTTCTGAGAATGTGTCGATGGTGATGCATTGGGACTCATTGGAAGGCAGTGAAGACTCTTGGGTTTGAGATTCTGTTTTGCTTCATTTTCTTTGTTACCTACTTCAATGAAGCATCGGTGAATCAGTTATTTAAGACTAATCTGGAGTTGTAAAGTCTTGGCTCGTTACATCGGGTAGAGCTAAGTGGGTTCGTATTGCAAGAATGAATCCTGGAGCCACAAGGATGTTAGATTGAGCGTATTCGGAGGTTTAAACCTTGACGGGGATTTGGTAACAGTGGGAGCACGGGGTGTTCAAGTACAGTTACATAGTGACGTTGGGGTCTTGAGACCGGAATTTTGAATGAAAATTCTCTCTTTGGTGCTTGCTGTATTATGAGAGTGTTATTTCTTCTGGAAGTCTCTGGAGCCGGTTATATGAGTAAGTAGGTGCCGGTTGAGATTGAAGATGAGTCATAGGCGGGCTTTGCCATGACTGGGTCTGTGATGACCGTATTGGAGCTGGGGCGCTTCAATGGGCCTTTCGGGAAAGGCCAGGCACTGCAACTAGGTGGATTATTAAAATCTTAGCTTATTCATGAAGAACTGGAGGCTTGGAGAACTTCCGTTGTTGAAGTTTTAGCTTGTTTATGTAACTGGATGTTTGGTGATTTTTGTTATTGAAGATTACTTGAGTTACTGGGTATCGGGTTTTGTTTGAATGGCTGTTGCGGTTCGTGCAAAGCCTTCAAGTGGGGGATTGTTAGGATTTGTGAAGGCTTTGAGCTAGTTTTGGGTTTGGGCTCAAATTGGTGACAAGAAGAACAAGGAATTGGCCCGTTATTGTTTCTTGTTGATTAAGCCTTTAACCCTAGTTCATATCTTATAAATAACCCTGATATGTAATTGTAATCTTTGTACCTAATCAATGAAATAACCTAGTTGCAGCCCGTGGATGTAGGTCCCCCCGCTGGGACCGAACCACGTAAAATTCTTGTGTCGTGTTTATCGTTATTATTTTCTGTTTTACCGCGTGTATAATCGTGTGTGCAAGTTCGTGTGTTGTTCTGCTGCGCCGCTTTGTTCCTAACACGAACATCCATGCGATCGATCAAAACCCCGGGTGGACACTTCCACGATCAAGTTAACTGCTAAATGTATAGGAAAAAGGTATATCAATTAGGTATATATACAAGTATAGTAAGTATACAAGTGAGATGTGTGAGGAGTCGCTCACATAATTAGAATATTCTCTTTTTATAGTTAAAAAAATGATAAATCCAAAATAAACGTGAACCCACCCATCCTAAGATTTGAAATACTAAAATCTGCATAAAATAATGTACTTTGTATATATGATGTAAAACTGTTCACACAACGTAACTAATTTGATTTTAACTATATGTCACTTTTCAAAATTGAGGTGTTGGTGGAGTGTCCTTTTATAGGTATCATATTAAAGAAAAAAGAAATTATAGGTAGCTCTTAAAATATAGATCCACGTGTCAACTAGGTTTTTTATGCGGTGGTCCAACTCCCCTCCCATGGCTTTTATTTTTTTGTAACAATTTATGGTGCACAAGAAAGAGATAAATTTTGTCATTTGTGTTTGTTTGTATCGTATGTCAATGAGTCTTTAAAATTGACTAGATTCATACTTAATGTTTTCAAATGTTACACGTTTTGTCTTATAACTCGAACATTGTTGATTTTAAGCGTTAAATGAAGTCATGTGTCTTGCACATAATAGCGAATTAGTCATCTTTCTTAAATGCATTCGAAAATCATAACATATAGTTTTTACAAAAGTAAAATGTATACTCGGTACCCCGGCAAGTATACATCGAGTTTGCACTTATACAACTGAGTATGAGACTAAAACAAACAATATTTGTTCCAAACGTCACACTGCCATCCATGTTCATCCACGGCCCAAAGCTTTAGGTTTATTGGGAAGAAAACAATATATCGGATAAGATAAGGGAATGTAGATTGAGATTGTTTGAGCATGTGAAGAGCAGACACATAACAATGTCGGTTAGAGCCCTAATGCCCTGTGGAGGAAAAAAGGAGTAGTGATAGACCGCAACTAACTTGGGGTGACATGGTTAGAAAGGTTTTGCTAGAATTGCATCTCTATGAAACATTGAAACACGTGGTCGAGGATAGGACCTCGTGAAGATGTAAATTTAATAACTTTTACGCTGAGGGTATAGTTTTTTGACTTAGTTTTATCTTAAAGACTTAGTTTAATTCTTTACTTTTAGTGGCTCGTACATGTTTTTTTTTTGTTGTCTCTTTATGATATTAATTTGCTACTATTATACTTTTATTAATGCACACCATGCTTCTTGCATTTTCAAGTCTATGAATGGTTTTTTGGAGCCGAAGATCTTTTTAGAAGCAACTTCTTTGTCCTTTTAAATAGAGTTATAATTTACATACATCCCATCGTTCACATACCCTACTTATAACATGATAATGGTTGGGATTGTGCTTGATTTATTTTATTAAATTAGGGTGGTGGGAGTCATCCCACCACCTTCCCACATTCTACGCCATTTTCTCACACTCTTTCTCATCTACTTGAGCATAACATCATAACATCCAACAACCATCCTGATCCATCCCACAACCCATAGAATTATCCCATAACTAGGCATGTAAGCGACCCGAATATTTAGTGACATGTTCGTGAACCGTCGACAGAAAGTTAATTTATGTTCGTTTATTTAATAAATAAATGAACATGAACACATGTTTCGTTCGTTTATGTTCATGGACGTCCGTTTATTTATGTTCATTTACATATTAATATAAAATAATTAAATATTATCTGGATAAGCCATCTACTAATTAATAGTTTTATATTTGTTCATTTATGTTTGTTTTTGTTCATTTACATTTGTTCATATATGTTAATTTATGTTTGTTTATATTTGTTCAATTATATTCGTTTATGTTCGTGAACTGTTCGTTTAGCTTTTAAACAAACGAACATAAACAAAAACGAACATGTTTATTTTTTGAATAAAGGAACATGAACACAAAATATGTGTTCGATTAGGTGGTTGTGTTCATGTTCATTTAAAGTTAAATGAACGAACACGAACATGCCCTTGTTCGTATTCGTTCGGTTCGTTTATAAACCTACCCACAACCATCTCACTCCATCTTTAACCATTTTTTTCATTTAATTTATTTAACTAAATTTTTTATAATCTAAAAACATAAAACTAATATTACAGTACTAAATAAATAAAATATGAAATTAATCCTCAACTTCAGATACGTTGGAATCAGAGTTCTTAAGCGGGAGTAGCTTCCCGCACAAATCAGGGTTGATTTTTAAAACATCCCACGCCTCGAGGTTTAAAACCCTTTGTGAGTGACAAAGCTTCAGTAATCATGATGCGCTTGTGCATACACATCTTGTTCAAGCATCTCACTAAGTGCCCGTAGGTGGAATCGGTGGAATTAACCCCTTTTTTTTAAGATCTCGCCACTTTGAGCTGAGCTGATGGACTGCACCATCTCCGGTATCTCCAAATTGAACATACACGTTAACGCTTTAACCATATGCCAAAATTGGCTTTCCAATCTGACGTTGTCAATTGTATACATCCAAGAGTTCGACAAAGCAACCTCGTCTTCATAGTTTCGCGACGATGGTCCAACTCTAAGAGACAATTTTTTTGGGGTTGCGAGATTTAAGAAAGAATAAATTTGGATGAATGAATTAATGATTTAAAAAATGTTAGAAAGGATTAAATATTTTAGTGTAAAGCTAAAATGTTTGTTTATTTATTTATTTATTTAAATTTGACAATTTCAAACATTCGTCATATGACCGTTGGCTTCGGGAAGGACATCAGCAAGCACTCACCAAATCGATGAGTTTTTCAACAATACTATGTAGGATGGGGCGATGTTCCCAATATGGTTCCGTACCAGACCCCACTCCACATATCCTTAAAGATTGCAATCTAGAGAATGAGTTATTTTTAAATCTAACGTGGTACATATATTGGTATAATAATATTAATATAATAATGAAACGTTTATAACAAGTCGTTTCCAAGTCCAAATTTGCACACTTGGTTCCAGGACTCTAGGAGCATTTCCATTTGAAGAAATAAAAAAAGGGTAAAACAGTCTTCTTTATTATTTGTTATTGGTTATTCGGAGTACAGAAACCGTAGCCACACGATTTAAAATATCTTGGATATTTTATTTAAACTCGGTTTTTATATATTCTCATCATCTTTAATCCGGGTTCACTAACTTAGAAAACATGTCAAAAGTTTACAAATGTGTTGGAACTTGGAAGCATTATATCCCCGTAACTGTCAAAACCATGTTTAAATTTTTAATAAAGAAATACTGTAAAATTGAAAAAAAATGGTAATAAATATATAAGCTGTCTCATAAATGAACGTGGTACAAACAAAACCAAGTTTAATAAAGAAGTAAAATTCAAAAAAATGATAATACATTAGCTGTCTCATAAATGAACGTGGTACAAAATGAAAATTTAAGGTAGAACTTATTGTTATATTCATATATTTCGTAGAAAAATATCATTCAGTCATACGCAATAAATGTAAGCATTATTATGTATTAAGTTGTTTAATTAATACTAATCTGATTTAGAAATACATATTCAAACAAGTACAGTAAAATGGTAAATAAATGGACAACAAGCTGTGTCACAACTTCCTTTTGAATAACAAACCTGACCCTACTAATACGTTGAGTCAATATAACCATGCTATTATCTAATTCGGTAATTATGTGGTTTTAGTAAATGTTATTTTCTGAAATATAAGGAATATCATATACGGAGATGATTAAAGATAACTATGTTATCTTTTGTTCGTTTACTCATGTTGGCGTTAGAGGTGCACAAAAAACCCGGAACCGGACCCGAAATGAAAACCCGGAATCGGTTTTTTAATACCCGGGTTTTTAAGACCCAAACCCGTACCCAACCCTACCCGTAGGGTACGGATAGGGTATGCATTTTGGCACTAAAACCCGAACCGGACCTGATTTGTACCCGGTAATACCCGAAAACCCGATCCGGTTCCATACCCGGAACCGGGTTTTTCCAATACCCGAAACCGGGTATTTCAAATACCCAAAAAAACCCCCAAAAAAACCCGTAAATAGGGTTTTTTCAATACCTGATAATAGGGTATTCAAATACTCAATTTTTGAATACCCGGTTCTATACCCGACCCGAAACCGATGCATAAGGTATGGTTTTTAGAGACAATACCCGACCCGACCCGGACCCGATTATCAACCGTACCTGGTCATACCCGAACCCAGTTCTATACCCGAACCCGGGTATCTAAAAAACCCGATTTGTGCACCTCTAGATGTCGTAAGTATAATTTTATTTTATTTTTATATGTGCCGAGTAAATAAGAGGACTCAAATGACTTGAATGAAAAGTAAGATACCAAAAAGTATGTGTATTATCGACTAAAAACTCTCAATAAGAACTTCATTATAAACCTTACATTTAAATTAGCAATGGTCGTCGATGGATCTTCCGTAAACATTGTTTCCCCAAAACATGACCGGATCCATACTTACTTGGATTGTGTGTCGTCGGTAATGAACGTTTTCCCCAAGTTATTGTATCCGTCATTAATAGGTGACAAACTACTGAAGACTATTTTTAATTTATATATTTCCTATCTTCATCTTTTAGTTTTTACTAGACTACGCTACTTACACATCTTAATAATAAGTATAACTGAAAGAGAGAAACCTATAAAAGATATTATTAAAATCAGATTAAATAAAAAATATATATACATAAGGAAACTTAAAAGAATATATCTTTCTAGTATAAAAAAATCTAATCTGCTTTTTCAGTTTTACTAATGTTTTTTACCACCTCACATCACAGATACACCATCTACCTTTACCAGAGACTACCGGTCTACCACAGTTACCACTCCAGAGTCCAGACTACCAAACAATGGGCCTAACCAAAGTCTTTCTGTAACGGCCCACTTTATGCTTTGTAGGCCATTTAACTATTTGAGTATTACTAAACAATTGAACACAACAAATGTGTTGAAAATATTGAATCACACAATAGTATATGGATGGTACTATGATAACATCATATTTCACTTTTGGCACCTCTTTGAAAAGTTACGTGTTACATGATTTATTGTTTAACTTTTCAGTCAGACGAAGCATATTTAGTACTTGAAACAAACGGATGCCAACTATGCGTCATGCGTGTAAAGATTACCACCGGAGGATAAAGTGTGTGATTTGTTTTTTGCACTCAAAAGAATGGTAAAGTAACTGTAAATTTTGACAACATAATAGCATGCTAGTTTTCATAACCCTTAACCAAATTTGAATCTTTTTTATGTTTTATTGTCTGATTTGTATCCGTGAAACATCTTTAAAATCAATTTTAGTGACATTTATGATTTATGTGATTTAAGCTTGTTTGTTTATCTCAGGTTCCATATATTTTTTTAGAGTATTTGAACATGGCAAGAGGAGCTGTCGTAAGCGGCTTGCAGACCATTATGCCTATTGGTATGACTAGAGATGCTAACAATTCAGAAAGTGTATGAAGGCGACATCATCTTTTATTTGGCGTATAAAACTTGAAGATGAAACTATGGTCTTCAGTTCAGGCCATGAGCTCCATAACATAACAAACATTAAACATGTTATGGTGAAATCTTTTTATCAATCTTCGGTTCGGTATACAATGCGCCGTTGCCGGGGATCAAACCCGGGTGACAGGCAGGAATACTTACCACTATACTACAACGACATCTTTGAAGGTAGCATTTTTATATTTAGTATTCATACTTCCAACCAAAAGGCCAACACAAGTGCTATGACAACAAAGAAAGGAAAGACAAAGCCTGCAGGCCTGTTGTTCTCATCTGAAACAAAATCCATCGGTCTTTTCTAAGATCCGTGTATTCTTTTTAAAAGTGATGATTCTTCCAAGTTCCAACCTTTAAAAAAGAATATGCTCAAATTTGAATGATGATATTGATAAGCATTAGATTTTGGCATCATTCCACATGCCAAAACTTTATATGATCATTACAAGAAGGTTAAATGGTTCTCTATAGCTAGTTAGCATAGTATTGACGGGTATGTGAATTTTCTAGTATCAGGTTCTCAATTTCAAACAAAATACGTTCTTTTATTTTTGCTAAAAGTTACTTCAAATAAAGCATATATCAAACCATATAACCAAATTGAAGCAAAAAAGATATAATAATCCCCCATACTACAAAATGATTCATCGTCGTCACTCGTCACCGTCATCGTATTCAGTAAATCCCACCAAATATGGTAGGGTCTGAAGAGAGTAAGACGTAGACAGTCTTACCTCTACCCATAGGAATAGAGAGGTTGCTTCCGATTAGACCCCTTGCTCGATAGTAGTTTTGCATCAAGTCTTGGACATAAGGCACATAACACTCAAGTCTCAACCATCGGGACACCGGCCGATTGTTGCATGTACCTTTGTCTTTCGGCTATCAACTCACCACATGATGTCTAATTAACCTTCCGCCACTTTTAACGTTATTTTCACGAGATTAGTAAAATAACGTCAAAATTAGTGCAATTTCAAAATGATTCAAAATACTACAAAATGATTCAAAATGCTTAAATACCATACAAAAATAAAACAGATGCAAATAAATGCAACCTAATGAATTTCAGTTACTAATAAAACTACAACAAAACTCCTTTCACTTGCCATTAGGGAGTTGAGCAGCTGGATTAAGCTCATCCCAAGCTTCAATCCAAGTGAGCATTGCGTCCGCAAGCTTAATAAAATAGTCATCAACCTTCCCGAGCTTAGCCTTGACCTGTTTCGAGAGCTCCTTGTAGCAGCTCTGGACCGTGATGCACTCTTTTGGCAGACTCGCGGTTTGGAAAAACGGGATCAGTTCTTCCTGCCAGTAGATACCCTTGTATTCCTTTTTCAAGTTAACGAACGGATTGCTAGCCTTGCTGTGCCAGATGTATGGCAAACCCGTCTTCACACCCAACCCCAAATGATCACAAATCACCTAAACCACAACAACAACAAAAAAACATGCTAGCCAATATGCATTATGCATACCAAGTATTTGGCAATATATTAATATGACTCATTGAACCAAGATAAAGGTTTTCTTTTACCTTCATGCACCAGCCAGCCCACATGACGTCGTATCGACCAATTGGCTGACCGTCACCCATAAGACCAAAGTACATTGCAGGACCGACGAGCTCACGATCAAACGCAAGATTCATTCCACACATAGGGAACAGGGTTCCCTTAGGAATTGTCAAAACCGCATCCACAAACCTGGTTTAACAAAAAAAGATTCGTAAAAATATAATCTTGATGCACAAAATTGAAGATTATTTACCTAGTGTTTCATTCACGAGGCTTAACGAGTTGAGTTGGGGCGTCATAATCAGGGATGTTAAGCCAGAGCCCGTGAGACACAGCGGTTGGGACGCCTTCACGAAGGCTAAACAGGTAGCCACGGACAAAATCGATGCCTTCTCTGTATGGATCATAAAGAGTGTTGAAGAAAAATGGAGTTGCTGGAGTCAATAGGTTCTGAATGTGTTGCTCAAGTGCATTGATATCTTTGCCAGATGTTAGCAACCTTTAAACCAACAACATGCAGATTATACACCAAAATATATAATCATACAAAACATAGAGGTACATTATCAAACACAAGTGTGCATGATCCGATGATCTAACAAAAACCGGAGGCATGCGTAAGTTTATAGAAGCAGTAGCAAGCTATTATAGTTGTAGAGGTCGCTACGTGCCACCAGGTCAGTTGTTGGGGGAGTTGCGAGTACTCTGCCTAGGTAAGGACTACTCAGGGAGTCCTCGAACATGGTAAATTATAAAGAAATTAATTTACAAAAAATTATATACATCTCAAATATCATAATTAAAGTTATTAATATTTATAACAAAATACATGAATATCAGTATAAATCAGAAAACATAATGTTCAAAACTTCAAATACTAAAATTTCTCAAAGTTTAATATTCATTCTTTAATATTATAGACATAGTAATCATTTAAATCTCGTCTACCAAAGTATCTTCGTGAAAAAAGCAAAAATCAGTAAAAAAAACACGAGAAATACAGCGAAAATCCGATTAAACTAAGTTGTCCGAGATGGACTACTAGCTCCGGGTTTGACCAATTCCAACTAAGTTAAAGAAACTCGCCTCGGCACCCTACTATGTACCAATAACTCAGCCACCTAGACCAATTTTTACAACAACTAAACATATATGAAACCAATACAACCTTAAATTCTAAGTCCAATTAAAGCACATGGGGTGAATCATTAAGGGCAATATAGTAACTTACAAAGCAATCATCATCAATTGTAAATATGTACTTCTTCTTAGACACCAAGTAACCAAAGCACCGACACGCAGAATCCTTATACGAGATGCATGAAGCCTTAGGACCCAAGATTGTACTAATATCGTTACGGTTATACAGTTCATAGTCGAACCCATGTGGGACCTTAATAACCTTTGAAGGATCACCATCTTGTACGATGATTAGATGGTACGGTTGGAAGAATGGTCTCCACATCTCGAGGAAGTCAAGGTTTCGAATGGTGGTATGACAATGTCGAGTTCGTCTTTCAATAGTGGTGTTGAAGCCATTGAGTGTTGTGTGAGTGAAAGCATGCGATTGAAGATGGTATATATAAGGTAGAAACAAGACTTTAGACTAGGATGTAAAGTGAAGAGAATTTAAGGGGCTAAAGGAGTAAATTTGGATTTAGTTTTTTTTATAATAATTTTGTTTCTCGGTATTGTCCTCACCTCGTGATTTCCCTCTTCTTGTATTCTCTAAACAAGGAATAGGAGTGGATTACGATCGAAAGTAGGTTATGTATTGCCAAGTATCTCCAGATAGATGAACGGTTTGCTGTTTTTGTGTATGTTTTGACGCGCCAAGTGAAGTATCGAGTGTGGAGTTTTAATTTCGACGGTCAGGAAAGACTGTTAGTTTACATTTTAATAGTTTGTGAATGTTGTTATACGACTAGAAATGAACTACTTAAGAAGTTGAAGTCGGTATCAAAAACTTTAAAGAATGAAAGATGGAAATGATTTGTGGATGATTAGGAGTAATATATGGGACATATCTATACTATATATAATACACCAAATAAGGGCAAATTAAGACACTCATTTTTAAGTAATTTACAACACTTAAAGCATAAGGTACATGTGTTAGTAAGGATAAACATGTCTTTTAAACACAATTCATTCTACTTACAAGTTTGGTCCCTCATCTTTAATCATATCATGTTTTTAATTTAACTTGTAAACTAACTTCTCACCCATGATTTTTAAACGACTATAGCCTTTTCATACGTTAATATTTTTATAAACAAATTGCACCATAAAAACGAGTATTTTATTCTCTTTAATTTGGATATGATATTGTTGCAATATTTTTTCATTTTAAATAAATTAATTTATTACGTAGGGGTGTTCAGTGTCGGTTTTGATGGTTTTTAAGTTAAAATTGTGAGTCCAACCGTTAATACTGATTTTTTGTCGCTCAAAACCAAATTCAACCATTGAAAGTTGAATCCGAATCGTTACTAACGAGTTCCAGTTTGGTTTCACAGTTTAAACTTTAATAATAAATTTAGTTTAAAATAATTAATAATTTAAATGTACCATCAATTTTAACTAAAAACCAACATAATATGATACTTGATATAATTATAAATAAAAAATGATAATTTTAGCCACATAAATGGTAAATATTAATGGAAGATCTAGGACATGAAATAACAACAACAAAAATTACAAATTGAATCATATGGCAATTAGGTTAATTTACAGTCTTTTCTGGTTTCATATGGTCGGTTGCCGATATAAACCGCGAACCAACCGTTCACTACGTTTTGAAAATTTTGAAACCGGCCAACAAACCGAAAGTAAAAAAGAAAAAGAAAAAAGAAGTCAAACCAATGACCGATTTAAACGATTTCAAGGTTTTAACTGAACCACAAACACTTATATTTATACGTGATTAACATGTTCAAACTCCCGCTGCATCGCGCGGACACCCGTCTAGTATAACTATATAAGTGTACAAGTAGTAGAGGAAGACATATCGATTGCCTAATGGGTTTACTTTTATTTTATCTTATGGAGATACTAGTTTATCGCTAACATTTTTACTTTCCTCCAAACATGTTTCGAGTTAAAGGATTAGGAAGACTTGGAGAGATCTTCCTTATAAATGGTCATAATCGTTGTACTTGGCGCCAATCGAAGATGTTTACTTAGCTTCTTGAAGATGGACCTAAACAACTAGTTAGTGATACCACACATCCAAAAGAGATCATAAGGCAATTTAGTATTTGACTTCAAATATAATATAGTACTAGACGGGTGCCCGCACGATGCAGCTGGAAAAACATAATTTGGTAAACACGTAACAGATTTATGCCCGTTTATTGTTCTATTTGAAACAGTGAAATCATTTGTTGGTATATGTAGACTAATAATTCTTATTTTAAACTCAATTTATTATCGAAATCGGAACCAAATCGTTGGTAATGATTCAGTTTGGTTGGTTTCAATTTTCAACGGTTCGGTTTCAGTTTTCAACAATAAAATACCATTACTAACGATGTGGCTCACATTTTAATTCAAAACCATCAAAAGCGGACCACAAACACCTATACATAAACTGTTATTTTTATAACTTAAACAAACTATGGCAATATTATACTCAAAATAAAGAGATTAAAATACTCGTTTTTATAGTGTAATTTTTTTAGAAAAATATTAACGTATGAAAAAGTTATGACCGTTTAAAAAATCGTGGGGGATGTTGGGTTAAAAGTGAAATTAAAAAGAGTAGATATATAAAAGATAGAGGTTGAATTTGTAACTATTCTTTACATTTGCATAAAGTTGGTTAAAGTAGAGGGACTAAAATTGTAACTATATTGGTAAAATAAGAAATTCACGTGATATTTGTGTTTAAAATGACCACTTTGTCCCTCTTCAAAATTGTACTATATGCCTAAAGAATTGTAAAACCCTTAAAATCATCATCTTAATTTGCCCTTCACTCGTATTATAGGAAAATTGGATTTTAATAATCCCAACTTAATGCAGTTGGCTGATAATATCCCTATTTTGAAAGTAGTTGTCACTGGTCCCAACTTTCACACTATTTATTTTCATTGGGCTTCCGTTAAAAAAAACTTAACGACGTTATGTTTTTTTCCAAATTTCAAACTGATATTTTAGGGTTTTTGATCGGAATGAGAATACGAGTCGATTGATGTAAAACTTAACTCGAAACGACGCTTCAAACAGCTTATTTTTGTTAATTAAAAGTTTAAACACCGAAATTGAAGCTTCCTTTAGTCGTTTGGACCACCGTTTGGAAGTAAGTTTTACATCAATCGACTCGTATTCTCATTCCGATCAAAAGCCCTTAAATATCAGTTTGAAATTTGGAAAAAACATAACGTCGTTAAGTTTTTTTTAACGGAGGTCCAATGAAAATAAACAGTGTGAAAGTTGGGACCAGTGACAACTACTTTCAAAGTTGGGATTATTATCAGTCAACTGCATTAAGTTGGGATTATTAAAATCAAATTTTCCTATATTATATATAGTAAAGATAGGTATTATTTTATTACTTCCTTTTTTATCTAATATGTCATGTTGGCGACTTGACCCGGCCCAACCCGAATATGAGGCGTGTCACACAACCGTTTTAGACTAAAACAATTTGCTTTTAGCGGGAGTCAAGCTTGAAATTTGTACGCAACCGTTTTACACCCAAAACAATTTGTAACTAGTGAAGTTTTCATTCATCCTCTTTATTTTTAACTTATAAAAGTTATAGTAGATGTGAATTGATTAAAGCTAATCCTAAAACGAGTTAAAAGAAAGTTGAAGGAGTTAAGTGCAAGATTAGTTTAATTAATTAGTATTTTTAATGTTTATAGTTATCTAGTTTGGTGTAATTATTAGAGATAATGTTAGTATACGATTATAACCAAGATAAGTATTTGAGTAGGATTAGGATAATTTTCTAGTATAAATTGGTGATCTAGGGTAATTGACTTATTGTAATTCTTTTTAAAACATTTGTGTTCTCGTGTTTGATTATCGGTCTTGATTTTCAACAGAAGTTACTAATATTAACATCAAATAATATGATAATAGTTTTATGCTTCTAACTTCTATAGCTTATATACGTTTATTTACGTATGTATTATAAGTTATGTTTTTTAATTTACCAACTACCCTTTGTTTTTCAAGTTTATCAAGTCTTTATTTATTGAGATAATAGTGGGTCGTTAATAAATTCGGAAAAAAAAATGCTTCTCGTGTTTGATGTTTCTTTCTTGAACTTTTAGAAAAAGCAAGTCACGTTTATATGTTAAAAGATGTTTAGAATGATACAAATAATAGATAAAAATAATACACCTAGTTTGTTCTTAAGAAGGGTCCCACAATTTCTTGCTGTTAAAATGGGAGCAGAGTAAGTGGATGGCGATGATTGGCGAGATCTAAGGGAAAGGCCTTTGTCGGTGGTATCAAACAACGTACGAGCAGTGCTGTCGGTTATATTTATGCCCGTGTTTATGTTGCTGTCCTAGGTTCATTACCCTTTGAAACACATCCAAATCCACGTCTCACTTTCCAGTAACATTTTCATAACCCTTATGTTAAAGTATTTGTACCTTGGTCTCTTGTTGCTGGCTTGAGATGCTTTTGTTTTTGTTTTTTTTATTACAAGCTCGCATTTAAAAATAAATATGATTAAATACTTAGACGCAGGAGGGGGGGGGGGGGGGGGGGTTAAGAGTTGTGTTTAAAGGGGGAAGGGAATCAAGGGTGTGCGGCCACTATCAAATTCAACCTACATACATTTTTATAAAAGTTAAATATAAATAGTAATTGTGTTGTTAATTAAACCATTACGTACTTTTGGTTGAAAAGTTGGCGAGAGCCCCCATGTTTACATAACAACGATTTCGTATGACGTTTTTTACTTTCTAGTTAAGCCGCTACACATAGTTTTAGATCGAAAAAAATGTATACGTATATAAAATCATATCAATGCTGTTGAAATGTATGCAGTATACATTTGTATATCAATGCAACTTATTTTTAAATAAGCAATTATAAAACAAATGTATTTTTGAAAATATAGTTTATTGTTTAGTGTGTTGTTTGTTTTGTCGGGTGAGCTGGGCTTGGATGAGCTAGGTTTTAGGTTAATGTTGCTGGCAAATAAAGTTTTGGCATTGGTGTTTTCATATTAGTTTTCCGATTATCACGAAGGTAAACAAATAAGTCAAAACATATTCCCATTTTCAAATTAAATTTTATATATAGTGATAATAATTAAAAAAAGAGAGCATGTTTCTTCATCATATTTAAAATGTATTTAAAAAACAAAACCATAGATCATATCCATAAAAATTGATAAAACAAAGATTTTAACGCAAAATGAATTTTATATAAAGAATCACACAAACATTTATATTTGTTGCTTTTGTAAATGACATATGATACAGTTTTTGTGATTCACTATTTCACAAAATGTTGAACTCCTTAGGTAGCGTTGTAGCAATGAAGTAACGAAGGAATCAAAGAACGAATATGCTATGTGTGAGTTATTTTATTACTTGTTTCTTGAATCCACCCTTAGTCATTGTCATATTAAAACTATACATTAAAAAATATATTCTTTTTTTCTTTGTGAGAAAATAACAACAAACTAATGAAGAAAAATATAAGTACCGATATACAAGTGACGACACATTATCGTAACCTTTTGAAGTTGTTAGGTATGACAAGGTGACGACATAGCGTACCACACTTGAGCAAAAGATCATGTAATTCATCGTAAGATATGAAGAGAAAACAAGGTGGTGCTTAATCGCCTTAAACCCTTATAATGCAAGATTTTAAGACGTGTATAAACTATTGTATTTATCGGGTGGTGTTTGGTGATGGTTAGTGGTATTGAGAGTAGTAATGATGAAAAATTGCTATATAGTAAAGAACATTTGCAATTGTAAATTGAAATAAAAAATCAATATATGTAATTTTCAAAATATAGAAAAGACAATAAACTTTTACAAATAAAATCGAAAAATGCATTGAAAATTTTATGGGAAAATTACTAAAATAGACAACTTTGACCTATTTTTTTTTTTCAAAATAGACATATCTATTTTAGCTTACATCTCTTCAATTATTGATTTTTCGACCAATAAGTAATTGACACGTCACCGAAGCCGGCTAAGCCTTAGCCGTCACTTTATGGGCACGAAATTTTTTGAAAAGTTAACATGACCTACCTTTAGCCAATAAAAATTCGACACGTGTCAAAGCCGGCTAAACTTAGCATACATCTATGATTACTTAGCCGGCATCATTGACTTTTAGCCAGCTTCGGGAATGTGTCTATTCACTTAGCCGGCTCAAAGTATTCCTTTTTAGCTGGCTCCAACTTGGCTTGTAGGTTAATGCTTCACTTAGCCGTCTTTTTTTTTTTTTTCATTTAGCTGTCAAAATTGAATATTTTACCAACCTTACCAACCCTATTAAATATTTAGTCGGCTTCTAACTTTTTATCTCTTAGTTGTTTTCTTAGCCGGTGTAAATTTAGCCCCCGAATATCGACTTATTTTCTATTAAATTTCGTGGGCTAAATTTACACCGGCTAAGAAGACGGCTTAGAGATAAAAAGATAGAAGCCGGCTAAATATTTTATATGGTTGGTAAAATATTCAATTTTGGTGGCAAAAATTAGACGAATAAATGAAAAAAAAACAGCTAAGTGAAGCCTTAGCCTACAAGCCAGGTAAACGACGGCGTTAACAAACATATTTTTTGAAACATGCCGGCTAGGAGAAAAAAAATGTTGGTTAAGAGGGAAAAAAAGTAAAACCAGCTAAATATTTAATTGAGTATGTAAAAGTTGGGGGCTAAATTTACACAGGCTAAGAAGACGGCTAAGAGATAAAAAAAAAGATAGAACCGGCTAAATATTTAATAGAGTTGGTAAGGTTGGTAAAATATTCAATTTTGACGGCTAAAATTAGACAGCTAAATGAAAAAAAGAAGACGACTAAGTAAAGGCTTAGCCTACAAGCCGATTTGGAGCTGACTAAAAATGAATATTTTGAGCTGGCTAAGTGAATAGACACGTATCCCGAAACCGGCTAAAAGTAAATGATACCGGCTAAATAATCATAGATGTAGGCTAAGTTTAGCCGTCTTTGACACGTGTCGAATTTTTATTGGCTAAAGGTGGGTTTCATTACTTTTCATAAAATTCCGTGCCCATAAAGTGGCGGCTAAGGCTTAGTCGCCTTAGCCAACTTCGGTGACGTGTCAGTTGTTTATTGGTCGAAAAATTAATGATTGAAAAGATGTAGGCTAAAATAGACATGTCTAGGTAAAATTTTGGTCAAATATGCGTATTTTGATAATTTTCCCAAATTTTATTGAGGGCGCAAGCACATGTAGAAAATGGACAAAATTTTATTAAAGGAACTCTTTTGAGCCCATAACGAAATGAAGTTTTTTAGTTTTAGAACCGTTATGAGCCCATATCAAAGTGGGCTGAGTTATATTCATTGCACCTTTTCCAGCACGTATCAAAACGAATAGACATTGATAAAAAATTACGTTAGGCGTAAAGTGTGTTTTGTTCATTTAAAAAACACATCTTAGTATTTTATTGAGCCTTTTATCTATACTATATGTGAAGTATGAGTGAAGGACCTCTTAAATTTTATGAGGTACCAAACTCAGTGCTTTATGTACAACATTTAATGCATCAAAAATATGAAAATTAAGGGTAATTAAGTCGTTTCATTCCTTTAAAATATACTTATAATTTTGGTCCATCAACTTCGCTACTTTTTTATAAACTTAGATAATAGTTACACATATGCCCCCTAATTCAAAACCAACTACCCCTCGACTTTTTAACGGCCATAACTTTTCACACGTTAATATTTTTATTAAAATAACTACATCATAAAAACGAGTATTTTATTCTCTTTAATTTGAGTATGGTATTGCTATAGTTTTTTAGTTTTAAAAAGTTAACATGTTACGCGATTACCGTATAGAACTGGTAACAGGTCGAGTCGGGTGATCTTGGGTCATTTGTAAAAGTGGATTATGATCAGAACAAGTCGATACAAGAAAAATGGTTAATTTGGTTCGGGTTCGAGTAGATAGGGCCCAGGTCATACCGATGTCGAGTCCGAACGGGTTTAGGGCCAAAACAGGTTGGTTTACAAAAGTGATTTATTTGAAAAAACTGTATATTTTGGGTTTGCTTCTTGATTTTCGTCACCGGTTATGCAGATGTCGTTGTTTACATGTACCGGGGCCGATAAGCGCGTGTTCAGCACCACGTAACGCAAATAACCAAATATTAGAAAGCGCTCAACATAGGGCCCTGCACCGGTAATCGTTATGACTTACACGCGTGTGTTGGTTAATAATGTTTTAATGTCAGAATCGTGCATTCCGAGCCGGTTACGCGTGTTCAATCTTCGATTACACACAACTGGCTTTGCACGAGCGACGTGTCAAATTTTGGGCTACGTGCACACTGTCATTAGATGACGTATGTACTAACACATACTATACGTTCAATGTCGAGTTACGTGCACACCCCGCTGCATTGCGCGGGCACTCAACTAGTTTTATTTTAATATGTAAGTTTTAGAAATATGCTTAATGATTCAGAAGCTACTTCTTAGTTAGTCGGATATGTTAATTAGAGATGTTCAACGAAACCGGTTCCTGGAACCGACCCGAACCGGACCCGAACCGGTTCCTACCCGTTTTTTGTAGGAACCGGACCCTATCTGATTCAACCCGATGATCCGTGACCGGTTCTTGCATTTCTGAGTGGGGGCGGGTAGGAACCGGAACCGAACCGGAACCGGTTCTGGAACCGAACCATCCGGAACCGGTTCCTAACCGGTTCTAACCGTTGGATCAAATATAGCCGTTGGAAATCGTTTTTTTTGGCCGTTTTTTGACCGTTGTGGTCAAAAATAGCCGTTTTTTGGCTCCCCCAAGCACCCCACTACTAGTATAAATAGGTATTTGGTGTCATGGGTTCATCACAACACTCAAAACGCAAACCCGAAGGCAAAAAAATACAAAAAAACGCTATTACAACGTTTTGAGTTCTCTAATCTCTTGTTTTCTCTTCTTCTATATTCATATTTGTTGTTATGGCTACCTCACAATCATCGGTTGGTCAAGGTTCCAACGCCGAACCAAGTTTCGTTCGTATTGTACCTCATAATCGTAATTAAGAGATTTGGTGCAATTGGGATTTGGTTGAATTGAGTGACCATTCATTGAAGGCTCGGTGCAAGTTTTGTGGGATTTATTTAAACCCACTTTCGAATTCAAATTTGAAGAAACACATCGAAAAACCGTATTGCAAGGCGTTGAAAAAGAACGTCGATTCGCAACAAACGCAAATGGATAGTGAAGGCGGAATATTTACATACCAAATTGATCGAGTTCAAGATCGTATGGCGAAGTTTGTGATTCAAGAAGCTTTGCCGTTTAGCCACTTCGACAACCCTCGCTAAACCACCATGATTCGAGATACGCTTCAACCACAATACACTCACGTAAGTCGTCATACTCTTAAACGTTATTGTTTAAAATTGTGGAAGAATGTCAAAGAAGTACTAATTGCATATTTTGAAAATATAAATACGGGAATAAACTTAACTAGTGATGTTTGGTCGGCTCCACATGGTCTACCCGAATCTTATCTTTGTGTCACCGCTCATTGGGTAGACCCGTCATCGTGGGAAATGATGAAACGCACCATTGCTTTCGAACTCTTTGAGTATCCACATACGGGAGATAATTTGTTTGAAATTTTAGATTATGTTATAAAAACTTATAAACTAGAAAATAAAATATTTTCAATGGCATTTGATAACGCGTCGAATAATACATCGGCGGTTGATAAATTAAAATTAAAATATACGCCGATTTGCAATGGTGTATATTTTCACTCAAGGTGTGTTACACATATCATTAATTTAATCGTGCAAGACGGACTTGCTTCGGATGAGGTTACATCGGTTATAAACGATTTTAGACTAATGATACATGAAGTTTTTAAGAAAAGTAAAAAAAGACAAATGGAATATAGAAAATTTTGTAAAGATACGGGAAGAAAAGCTTTGGAGCTAATTGGGATGTACCTCATCGATGGAATTCCACTTGCATAATGTTTCAAAGTGCTTTGAAACAAAGAGAAACTTTACAAATGTTTCATTCTAGTCTTGCCGAGAATGATTGGGCAATCCCCTTTTCAAATGAGAAATGGGAAATTATCAATGAATTATCGACTTTTCTTGAAGTTTTTAAAACATCAACCACGAAACTATCGGGAACGTATTATCCGACTAGTCCCTTGGTTCTTTCGGAGTTATTTTTAATCGTTAACAATCTTAAAGAATTTGAAAATAAAAGTCCAATGTTTTCAAACATCATATTACCAATGAAGTTTAAATTAAAAAAATACTTTCTTGAATTGTAAC
The DNA here is from genome assembly GCF_021521415.1 of Bidens hawaiensis. NCBI lineage: Eukaryota > Viridiplantae > Streptophyta > Magnoliopsida > Asterales > Asteraceae > Bidens > Bidens hawaiensis. Next base: position 371,512 of record NW_027492579.1, on the reverse strand, counting down.
ACCCCGACCAAAGGCGGATTATACATCGGGGCGCCACATATTGTTTCATTACTCGTGACACTATTGGGTGTCAATATTTAATAAATACATTCATTCGCGCACGCGCAGAGTAAACACAAGATAACATAAATCATCATAAATCAATATATTATAAATCATAATATTCAAACAGCAAAAACTTGTCTTGATACATTTTAATCTAGGTCCAAAATAAAGAAAACTTCCTATGTGTCCACAAGCTCCAAACAGCTACTGCAAACCTGAACATGTGTTAAAATAAACGTCAAACACTTGCGTGTTGGTGAGAAATCAAGTTTAATACAATACATAGATAACAATAAATCTGCGCGCAACATGTGTATGTCTGGTTTTCAACAAGGGTGTAATCTGATCGGGATCAACTCTAAGATTCATAGACTGCCAGTGCTCACAATTGAGCTCACAAACATGACAAACTGTGCATGTGCAAACAAAGAGAAAATCATAAACGATAGTTCTCCCGTGTTCATCTAATGGTACCATGAGAACTGCGGAATAGACCGACAAGACGGTTAATGATCCACACATACAAATAAACAGCCAAGTCTACGTCCTCAACACATGGGATACTGCGCGACTAAAGTTCATAAACAAGTTTAAGACTCTTAAGTTTGTATGAACACATGAACATCCCAAAACATTAAAAGCAAAAAGGGATTAGGTACGAGATTACTCACTTGATAAACGATGCGGTGTAAGATAAAGCAAGAACCAACTTTAAACAAGCACAAGTTAACCTATAAATAAGATTATTGTTTTAATGATCGGTTTTAAGTCTTGGTTATAAGTTAGCATAAGTAAATTATTATATATATATATATATATATATTACCGGAAAAGCAGGACAGAACAGGGAGGAAGACGGAGGCAGAGAGGGAGGCGGCAGAGAAGGCAAGGAGAACAGGAGAGATTAAGTGTTTTGTGTGTGTAGTGTTAGGAAAAATAATACTATTATTTATAGAGAAACCCTAGGGAACACAATCCCTAGAAAAAGGGGAAAAGATCTCAAAAAGCAAAAGATTCCAAAAGCAAAAGATATCAAAAAGCATAAGAAAACAAAAGCAAAAGATATGGAAAGATATGGCAGCTGCAGGGGGCAAGATACAGCTGTCAGGGAACAGTAAAAGCATGGGCGGGTCAGATAAAGGTACAGGTCAGGCATGGAAAAAGCAGATCTCAAAAGATAATGTCAGTCACTTTTTCTGCCAACCAATGGGGTTGGTGCGCATGCTGCGCCGAAAGTAACTTTTCAGACATAAAGCAGATTAGGTCAACAGCACAAAAGATAAGACAACACAAAAGCAAACGGCTAGATTTAAACAGAAGAAAACTCAAAGGGTTTAGCGCGAGGAGGCTCGAGCGCGAAGGCAGACACAGAAGGTCAAGAGAGCGCGAGCGCGAAGGCAGACGGAACCAACCTTAACGCGTCGCGGAAAGAACTACATTTCTAAGCGCGCCGCGGGAAGAATCACATTTCTTAGCGCGCCGCGGGAGGAACTAAAATTCCTAGCGCGCCGCGGGAAGAACTATAATTCTTCGCGCGTCGAGGGATGAACTACGATTCTTAGCGCGCTGCGAGAAGAACTACAAATCCTTAGCGCGTCGCGGGAAGAACTACCGTTCTTAGCGCGCTGCGAGAAGAATTACAATTCTTAGCGCGCTGCGAGAAGAGTTCGTCTCGCGTATCGCTGAAACAGGTGGTCTTCACGCAGGATTCCTTGTAAGGGGTCTGGCGCGTGGAGCTGCGCAGACAACCTTAGGCGGGAAGAAACAAAGGACAAGCAAAGAGTTAGAAGAAAAGTGGGAAACAAGGCGTAAGGGCGGGACGGCGACAAGAGGGAAAAGAAGGCGGAAAGAGAGAAGGAGAGGGACGGGACGGCGGAAAGAAAGAGAGAGAAAGAGGCGGGAAGGAAAATATATATATTATTATTAAAATATAATCATAAATAAATACTAAATCATAAAAGAGATCGGGTCGGAGAAACGGGTACCTGGGTCAGGTCGGATCGGGGCAGATGTCACAGTCTCCCCTACTTTAAGAAATTTCGTCCCGAAATTTATCTCGAAGTAGGTTGCGCAGAGAACAGGTGCGGGTACTTGATCTTCATTTGATCTTCCCTTTCCCATGTAAACTCGGCTCCGCGCTTGGACTCCCAACGAACTTTCACGATAGGGATACGACTGCGCTTGGTTTGCTTTACCTCGCGATCCATAATCTCAACAGGCTTCTCAACGAAATGCATAGATTCATCAACTTGAACTTCATCAAGTGGAATGTGAAGGTTCTCGTCAGCTAAACACTTCTTGAGATTGGATACATGGAACGTTGGATGCACATTACTGAGCGCGGGCGGCAGGTCAAGTCTGTAGGCAACTTTTCCTACACGCGCGAGAATCTTGAATGGACCAACATAACGAGGAGCAAGCTTACCTTTCTTCCCAAAGCGGACAACACCCTTCCAGGGCGACACCTTGAGGAGAACAAGATCACCAACTTGAAATTCGAGAGGCTTCCGCCTACGATCTGCGTAACTCTTCTGTCGGCTTCTGGCAGTCAGCAGATGATCACGGATCTTGGCGATTTTATCGGTTGTCTCTTGAACAAGTTCGGGTCCTGTGATTTGAGTTTCACCCACTTCGCTCCAACAAATCGGGGAGCGGCACTTACGACCGTAAAGTGCTTCAAATGGGGCCATACCGATACTGGAATGATAGCTGTTATTATAAGAGAACTCGATCAAAGGCAGGTGCGAATCCCAATTACCTCCAAAATCAAGAACACAAGATCGGAGCATATCCTCAAGAGTTTGAATAGTTCGCTCAGACTGTCCGTCAGTCTGAGGATGATATGCAGTACTCATGTCCAAGCGAGTTCCTAGCGCAGATTGGAGAGATTTCCAAAAGCGAGATATAAAACGGCCATCGCGATCGGATATGATGCTCAAAGGAGTACCATGGCGGCAGACAATTTCCTTGACATAAAGCTGCGCGAGTTGCTCAACACGGTAGTTTTCACGAATGGGCAGAAAGTGAGCAGACTTAGTCAAACGATCCACTATTACCCAAATGCTATCATGTTTGCTTGCTGTCAAAGGTAACTTGGTAATAAAGTCCATCGCTACACATTCCCATTTCCACGTAGGAATTTCTGGTTGTTCGAGCAAACCAGATGGGCGTTGGTGTTCAGCTTTTACTTTAGAACAAGTCAGGCATCTAGCTACGAACACAGCAATATCCTTTTTCATACCGGGCCACCAATAAGTAATGCGCAAATCCTTGTACATCTTATCAGCGCCAGGATGAACGGAATATCGAGATTTGTGTGCTTCACTCAGGATATCAGCGCGAAGATTCTCATCAAAGGGAATCCAGATGCGACTGAGATAGCAGAGAATTCCACTCAGATTAGGGACAAAATGCGCTTCCGCGCCACACGCTAACTCGGCGCGAATGTTACCATTACTGATGGATGCGCGCTGCGCGTCACGAATGCGCGATTCAAGGTTACTTTGGATCGGCGCGAAGTGAAGCTGGGTGCGCGGCAAGATACAGTTAAGTTGGCAGGGTTTTCGGCTGAGCGCATCGGCTACCACATTAGCCTTACCAGGATGATACCGGATCTCACAATCGTAATCGCTGATGAGTTCGTTCCATCGGCGTTGCCTCATGTTGAGTTCCTTTTGATCAAAGATATGCTGAAGGCTTTTATGGTCAGTGTAAAGGATACACTTAGTACCAAAAAGGTAGTGTCTCCAGATCTTCAAGGCAAAAACAACTGCACCAAGTTCGAGGTCGTGAGTTGTATAATTCTTTTCGTGAATCTTGAGTTGCCTTGATGCGTAAGCGATAACCTTGCCTCGTTGCATAAGAACACAACCGAGACCTTGGTTGGAGGCATCGCAGTACACGACAAAATCATCATTACCCTCAGGTAGCGCAAGAACAGGAGCTTCACACAACAATCGCTTGAGCGATAGAAATGCTTCTTCTTGCTTCGAGCCCCAAATATACGGTTTACCTTTGTGCGTTAGAGCTGTTAAAGGCAATGCGATCTTTGAGAAGTTCGAAATGAAGCGCCGGTAATAACCAGCTAAGCCCAGAAAGGAACGGATCTCGGAAGGAGTGGATGGCGTAATCCAGTTCTTGATTGCTTCAATTTTGGATGGGTCGACATGAATACCCATCTTGTTCACAACATGGCCAAGAAACTGTACTTCATCCGACCAAAATTCACACTTGGAAAGCTTAGCAAATAGCTGCTCGGCTCTAAGCTTTTGCAATACCAACCGAAGATGTTGCTCATGCTCGGCCTTGGTCTTAGAATACACCAGAACATCATCGATAAACACAATCACGAATTTATCCAGGAAGGCCTACACACCCGATTCATTAGATCCATGAAAACGGCGGGTGCGTTGGTTAAACCGAAGGACATGACCAAGAATTCAAAATGGCCATAACGAGTTCGAAAAGCAGTCTTCGGAACATCTTCATCGCGGATGCGCAACTGGTGATAGCCAGAGCGGAGATCAATCTTGGAAAAACAAGAGGCACCTTGGAGTTGATCAAAGAGGTCGTCAATACGCGGTAAGGGATACCGGTTCTTAATGGTGAGTTTGTTCAACTCGCGGTAATCAATACACATGCGAAACGATCCATCTTTCTTTTTAACGAACAACACCGGAGCACCCCAGGGCGAAGAGCTAGGGCGGATGAATCCTTTAGCAGTCAACTCTTGAAGTTGACTTGCCAATTCTTGCATCTCAGCGGGCGCAAGACGGTAAGGAGATTTAGCAACGGGGGAAGCACCAGGGACAAGATCAATACGGAACTCGACTTCACGAGCGGGAGGGATACCAGGAAGATCATCAGGAAAAACTTCAGGGAAATCACGCACAACAGGGATATCGCGAAGCTTCTTTTCTTCAGCAGGTTTAACCACATGGGCTAAGAATGCAATACACCTTTTCCGCATGAGCCTTCGGGCTTCGGCGCAAGACATAAGCTTAAGACCACTGGAGGGTTTTTTGCCGTAGATATGAAGATCACCATTTTCTCGAGGTATGCGAATCAACTTCTTGGCGCAAATAACTTCGGCGCGATTATGCGAAAGCCAGTCCATACCAATGATAACATCAAAACTTCCAAGAGGCATGGGGATGAGGTCGATCAGAAAATCGTTTTCGTTAAGGTTAAGCGTGTAATCTTTAATCACAGAGTTAATTAAAACAGTTTCACCGTTAGCCAATTCAACTGAAAAATCTTCTTTTAAGTTATCGCGTGGTCGCGCAAGCTTCTGCTCGAAGGCGCGAGAAATAAAACTTCGATCGGCGCCAGTATCAAAAAGTATAGAAGCGTAAAATCCGTTAAGCAAAAATGTACCATTAACTACGTCATTATTCGCTTGCGCTTGGTGCGCGGTTATGTTAAAAGCTCGTCCACGCGTCACTTGGTTCGAAATCTGGTTCACCGGATTCGCTTGTGTAATCTGAACTTGTAGTCTCGGGCACGCGTTCCGGAAATGACTGGGATCACCGCAGTTAAAGCACGATCTGGGTCGTGGGTTTTGGTAGGTTGGTTGTGGGTTCTGCGGGTAGACTGGTGGTGTTGGCGCAATTGGATTGGCGGGAAGGACTCTACAGTTCTCAGCAGTGTGACCAGTACGGCCACATCGGTTACAAAGTCGACACGGGGTTTGGGTTGGGTGGTGAAATCTACAGGTTGAGCAAAAGGGATGGTTTCCTGTGTAAGGTTTCTTAGTTGGCGGGGCAGGGAGTGCTGGATTGGTTAGGGCATAGTTGTGGACTACAGGAGGTGTTGGGTAAGCTGACAGAGGGTTAGGCGCGTAAACTGGGGGTTGGTAGATGGGTTGCTGGACAATGGGCGGGTTGGTAAGCGCATAGGCCTTGCGCCTGCGCTTGAGGTTGTTACGGTTTGAGGGTTCAGGTTTGGTTTCTGTTGGTTCAGGGGCAGTCTTGGTGAGTTTGGTCTTTTCTGTTCCCCGCAGGAACAGGGTTCCTGCTCTGACATGGTTGTCGCTGAGCACAGCGGCCAACTCGATGGCGTCAGAGAGGGTTACTGGGTTTCTGGCCCATACAGAATCTTGAATTTCCATGGGGAGACCCCCAAGGAATTTCTCTATGGCTCGGCGGGAAGGGGTAACAAGGTGAGGGACAAGCAGGCTTAGTTCATGGAAGCGCGTCGCGTACTCGCGCGCTTCACCACTGTACTGCTTAAGATTCCAAAATTCCTCCTCCAGGCGCTTAACTTCGTTGGGAGGGCAGAATTCTCGCGTAAGAATTTCCTTGAATTCCTCCCATGTCATGCTAGAAGCAGCCTCTGCGCCACGCGCATGAGCTACTCCATTCCACCATGTAAGCGCTCTGGATTCCAGGACACTGGAAGCATATAGGGTTCGTCTGTCTGAGGGGCATTGGGTGTGGAGGAAAGTGTTTTCTATCTTCTCAAGCCACTGGAGCATCACGGTGGCTCCTTCAAGACCTGTGAACTTTGGAGGGTTACCCGCGTTAAAGGACTTAATGTTGTAACCAGAGGTGTTGGTATTGTTTTGGCTCAAAGCTTGGGCTATTGCGGCGGCCATTTCCTGGGAACGTTGCTGTCTACGCATGCGCGAGGCTTCTCTTCTCTGAAATCGGCGAGATAGCGGAGGCATTCTATAAAAGTTTTAATTTTAGTTAATATCTTGGTTTTAGCACAAAGTATAACCTCGAAAAGCTTGGTTTCACGGAGTCAGTTACTGTCAAAAGTTAAAGTAAAATAAATGACCCTAAATGCAGACTTAATAAAGGTAACGAATTCGAATCAAGAATCGACAATTCATGTATCACCATGACTTTCCGAATTCCCAATTTAAAATATACGAGCAAACGAGTATTGGAGATTGACGATTCATGTATCACCATGACTTTTCAATCTTCAATATAAAACATACAAGAAAATGAGTATTGGAGGTTGACAATTCATGTATCACCATGACTTTTCAAGTCTCCAACCTCAGAACATAATCGTAAAGGGAAATTGAAAATCAACTATTCATGTATCACCATGACTTTTCGGATTTTCAAATCCAACAAACGAGTATGTAAGTAAAATCAATAAAAATCGAAATTCAACAAAAATCGAAATATCGCGGAATAAAACATAAAATCATATACTGCGCAAGCGCGAGCATATTCATAAATAACGAGTAATTAACAATAAGCGCGCAAACATGAGATTTCTCTCATGCGCGAGAAGTGACTCTTAGGTATTCTAGGCCGTTACGTCTAACCACCTATCCTAAAGTCAACGAGCTCTGATACTAATCTGTAACACCCCGACCAAAGGCGGATTATACATCGGGGCGCCACATATTGTTTCATTACTCGTGACACTATTGGGTGTCAATATTTAATAAATACATTCATTCGCGCACGCGCAGAGTAAACACAAGATAACATAAATCATCATAAATCAATATATTATAAATCATAATATTCAAACAGCAAAAACTTGTCTTGATACATTTTAATCTAGGTCCAAAATAAAGAAAACTTCCTATGTGTCCACAAGCTCCAAACAGCTACTGCAAACCTGAACATGTGTTAAAATAAACGTCAAACACTTGCGTGTTGGTGAGAAATCAAGTTTAATACAATACATAGATAACAATAAATCTGCGCGCAACATGTGTATGTCTGGTTTTCAACAAGGGTGTAATCTGATCGGGATCAACTCTAAGATTCATAGACTGCCAGTGCTCACAATTGAGCTCACAAACAAGACAAACTGTGCATGTGCAAACAAAGAGAAAATCATAAACGATAGTTCTCCCGTGTTCATCTAATGGTACCATGAGAACTGCGGAATAGACCGACAAGACGGTTAATGATCCACACATACAAATAAACAGCCAAGTCTACGTCCTCAACACATGGGATACTGCGCGACTAAAGTTCATAAACAAGTTTAAGACTCTTAAGTTTGTATGAACACATGAACATCCCAAAACATTAAAAGCAAAAAGGGATTAGGTACGAGATTACTCACTTGATAAACGATGCGGTGTAAGATAAAGCAAGAACCAACTTTAAACAAGCACAAGTTAACCTATAAATAAGATTATTGTTTTAATGATCGGTTTTAAGTCTTGGTTATAAGTTAGCATAAGTAAATTATTATTATTATATATATATATATATATATATATATATATATATATATTACCGGAAAAGCAGGACAGAACAGGGAGGAAGACGGAGGCAGAGAGGGAGGCGGCAGAGAAGGCAAGGAGAACAGGAGAGATTAAGTGTTTTGTGTGTGTAGTGTTAGGAAAAATAATACTATTATTTATAGAGAAACCCTAGGGAACACAATCCCTAGAAAAAGGGGAAAAGATCTCAAAAAGCAAAAGATTCCAAAAGCAAAAGATATCAAAAAGCATAAGAAAACAAAAGCAAAAGATATGGAAAGATATGGCAGCTGCAGGGGGCAAGATACAGCTGTCAGGGAACAGTAAAAGCATGGGCGGGTCAGATAAAGGTACAGGTCAGGCATGGAAAAAGCAGATCTCAAAAGATAATGTCAGTCACTTTTTCTGCCAACCAATGGGGTTGGTGCGCATGCTGCACCGAAAGTAACTTTTCAGACATAAAGCAGATTAGGTCAACAGCACAAAAGATAAGACAACACAAAAGCAAACGGCTAGATTTAAACAGAAGAAAACTCAAAGGGTTTAGCGCGAGGAGGCTCGAGCGCGAAGGCAGACACAGAAGGTCAAGAGAGCGCGAGCGCGAAGGCAGACGGAACCAACCTTAACGCGTCGCGGAAAGAACTACATTTCTAAGCGCGCCGCGGGAAGAATCACATTTCTTAGCGCGCCGCGGGAGGAACTAAAATTCCTAGCGCGCCGCGGGAAGAACTATAATTCTTCGCGCGTCGAGGGATGAACTACGATTCTTAGCGCGCTGCGAGAAGAACTACAAATCCTTAGCGCGTCGCGGGAAGAACTACCGTTCTTAGCGCGCTGCGAGAAGAATTACAATTCTTAGCGCGCTGCGAGAAGAGTTCGTCTCGCGTATCGCTGAAACAGGTGGTCTTCACGCAGGATTCCTTGTAAGGGGTCTGGCGCGTGGAGCTGCGCAGACAACCTTAGGCGGGAAGGAACAAAGGACAAGCAAAGAGTTAGAAGAAAAGAGGGAAACAAGGCGTAAGGGCGGGACGGCGACAAGAGGGAAAAGAAGGCGGAAAGAGAGAAGGAGAGGGACGGGACGGCGGAAAGAAAGAGAGAGAAAGAGGCGGGAAGGAAAATATATATATTATTATTAAAATATAAGCATAAATAAATACTAAATCATAAAAGAGATTGGGTCGGAGAAACGGGTACCTGGGTCGGGTCGGATCGGGGCAGATGTCACATGAATTGCCACCGGTTTTTACTTGCGCCGCCGCTTTAAACCCAATGTTAAATGTTACGGGGGTTGAATGTGTGATAGACGAAATTTTTTCAGCCTTAGATATGCATGAAGTTGACCCAAACTTTTCAACAGAGGCAAAAAATGATTTTAACTTGAATTTTAAATTTATGTATGACTTTTATTTAAATAAATATGGGTCAAACATACACATGCCTATGCTGGGGGGGTCTTCATCAAGTTCAAGTGCTACTAGAGTACGGGATCCCATGATTAGCCTTATGAACACCGTTCGCAACGTAACGGCTAAAAAACAAAGGGGGTAACACCCCTTCAAGCGAACTAGGAAGGTATAGTGCAAATGATTACTCTACCGGTTTATCCGAAGAGGAATATGGCACTTTTGATGTTTTGGCTTGGTGGAAGGTAAAGGAAACCGAGTTTCCGATTCTTGCCACCATGGCCCGTGATTTACTAACCGTCCAAGCTTCTACGGTAGCTTCGGAATCCGCTTTTCTCTTAGTGGCAGGGTAATATCGGTGAGAAGAACAAGACTAAATTCGGAGTCAGTGGAGATGTGCATTTGCTTAAAAGATCACTTGGACTCAATCGATCGTATTCAACACGTAACCACTCTCGAAGATGAAACACCACTTGATGTTCGAGTGCACGACGAACAAGAAGGCATTTCTACAAGTAATTCCGAGGAAGAAGTCGCCGCTCAATAATTACGACGAACAAGAAGGCTTTTCTAGAAATAATATGTCACAACTTTATATTTATAAGTTTAATGTTTTGTTAGTTTGTTTTTGAAGATTTTAAAACATGTAACCTTTTTTTTTTGAACTTCTTAAAGTAAATAAAATGAATTTTATGTTAATTGTTTTGTTTATTTTTCATGCTATACAAATACGAATCGTAGTTTAGAATCCAAATCGCAAACGAAAAACGAAAAAAAAAACTAAATGCACTTGTATTGCAAATCCAATGAACAAGTTTACATTGTACAATGGTTACATATTTAACTGATGATGTTCCAACTGATGAAACTCTGCAACTGATGTGTCACTGATTCATATTTTGCATCAGTGACAACAAACTCTGCAACTGATGAATGTTCCCACTGATGAGTATTCCTCATCAGTGGCAACCTTCAGTAGTTGTCATCAGTGGCAACATTCAGTAGTTGTCTTCAGTGGCAACCTTCAGTAGTTGTCTTCAGTGGCAAACATCTTCAGTAGTTGTCTTTTCTTCATCAGTTAATTGTTTATTTTTATGTTAATTGTTTTTTTTTTTCATGTTATACAAATACGAATCGTAGTTTAGAATCCAAATCGCAAACGAAAAACGAAAAAAAAAAATTTTTTTACACTGTAACCGGTTGGAACCGGTTACGGTACAGGAACCGGGTTAGGAACCGGTAAGAACCGGTTAGATAGGTTATGGGTCCGAGGGTGGGAGAACCGGTTCGGTTCCCTAACCGGTTCGAGCCTGGAACCGGTTTAATTGAGGGTTTTGACTAACCGGTTCCGGTTCCTAGTCCCAAACCGTTTTGAACATGCCTAATGTTAATGGCTCAGCATAAAGTTGTCAAACAACCCATTTATTCACTGCATTTTTTTGAGCCCATATAAACGAAATTTGTTTTTATTTAAACTTCAGAGAACCGATACAAGCCCATATAGATATTTACAAAGCCATATTATTCACTGCCTCTTTAAGAGCCCACATATTAGAGGTGCACAAATCGGGTTTTCTAAATACCTGGGTTCGGGTATAGAACCGGGTTCGGGTATGACTGGGTACGAGTATGACCGGGTATTGGTAATAATCGGGTAGGGTTCGGGTCGGGTATTGTCTCTAAAAATCATACCCTATGCATCGGGTTCGGGTCGGGTATAGAACCGGGTATTTGAATACCCTATTATCGGGTATTGAAAAAACTCTATTTACGGGTTTTTTCTGGTTTTTTTCCGGTATTTTTTTATATAGATTTGATTTTTTAAAAGTTTACACTTTTTAGGGGTATTATTCTGGTATTTTTAAGGTATTTTTCGGGTATACATCGGGTATTTGAAATACCCGGTTTCGGGTATTGGAAAACCTCGGTTCCGGGTATTACCGGGTACAAATCGGGTTTTCGGGTATTACCGGGTATAAATCGGGTCCGGTTCGGGTTCGGGTTTTAGTGCCAAAATGCATACCCTATCCGTACCCTACGGGTAAGGTTGGGTTCGGGTTCGGGTATTAAAAACCTGGGTATTAGAAAAACCGGTTCCGGGTATTTATTTCGGGTCCAGTTCCGGGTTCGGATTTTTTGTGCACCTCTACCACATATTACATGTATCTAAACAAATTACGGTAGCTTTTCCTTTTTTTAATACTAGATATAGCTAGAAACTCGAATTTGTAAAATGTGTGTTTGCTCTAACTTATGAAACTATGCATCTATAAAAGCTTGATAATAAAATTTATTTATAATATAACTCAACCTGAAACATATATGGTTTGTAACTCAAAAGGGTTGATACGCTTTGATTCCTTTTTAAAAAATGTCTCTAAGTTCAAGTCTAGTGGCAAAATATGGGAGAGTAAAACTAATGCTAGTAATAATATCCTATACAAAATCTTAAACCTCATGTATACTTTTTATAATTGATCGTAGTTTGTTAAGTGGTATCCTTAGCAGTCAGGCCTGGCCCATGGGCCAGCTAAGTCAGGCCATCGCTTTGGGCCTCCAAATATTTTTTAGTGTGTATATATAGATACAAAACACATGTAAAAAATAAATATACGCTATTTTGTATAGCGTTGTTTCTTGTCCCAACCGGTAGGCCATGCTCTCTTTCTAAACCGTTTCCCCCACCCATGTTCGATTCTCCCTGTTGCACTTATCTAGCAGTAGTTAGTTTTTAATATTGCTTTTTTATTCACCTTGTTTTAAGTTTATTTCCCCTATAATATGTATACCTTGTTTTAAGTTTTTCTTATGTATAACTTGAATTTGCATTATATACAAATCATATTTATTTCTTAAAATTTTAAAATAAATTTTTTTAATTTTATAATTCATCTACAGATTAAGTGTGTTGTTATATATGAACATGAAAATAGCTTGGTAAATTCTTAAAATAAAAATTATATAACATCATCTCTTTATAACCCATTAAGGGTCCCAAATTTAACCTTCGTTTTAGGTCACCAATATGGTTTCTATGCACGCCCTTCATTGCATAACATTTCTTTACATTAAAGGGGACAGCCCATTGGTAAAACCTTAGTATATCGAACTAGATTCGTTACTCCCATTTACGACGTGATCTTTAATTAGAACCCTTTTGGCAACGTTCTTTCGGTGACAAAAGTTGTCATTTTTTTAACGTTTTAGCACCTTAAATACCTAACTATAAAGTGGTCAATAGAACAAAATCTTGGATCATAGGATCATAGGACATTACAATATGTTTCTAGCTAGGAAGTGGATGCAAAATACATTGTGCTTATAGGCATAACATGACTTTTATTACATTAACTATACCGTCATTATATGCCTTTCATCATCATTCTTTTTCTTTAAACCAATCACAATACTCGCATTTGTTTTTCGGTGAATCGATTCTTATATACGATTATATGAATCTAATATCACAACCCAAATTTGGTCACGTACAAATTATCAAATCAAAGGTGGCATAACTAATAGTTTGCATGAATATTATCTTCATTAATTTAGTCACATAAAATCAAAGATCTCAAAATTTTTCTCTTTTTCTTTACTAGAGGTTTATTTAACTTAATTAAACCGAATCGGGACCTGAATTCCAGAAAGAAAAGGAAAAATCGCGTGCCGAAAGCTTAGAACTAATTCTGGATATTGTGATCATGTCTAGCACTTGTGTATATATTGCATACTGTATGCAGCCGCATGCAGGTTGTAAAGAAGCAACCTTTTTTAGACCTGAAAATGCTCACAAGCTTGAACAGCAAGCAACTAGTGATTAATTTATGTTATAATATTTGTTCATATTCTCTAGAAAAAGAGAACAAGAATCTGGCATACGTATAGGCTTACATCCTCATGGTGTCATCTTTTTTCATCCTGTTTATTATAATTAAGGTTAGTATTAAACTTATAAGAACATCCACCTACAAAAAGGCATGGTAAGGATGTGTACATCGGGCCCAAGTCGGCCAGACATCAGACGAATAAGAAGAGTGTCTCATGTTGGGGGTATGGCGAAGGTGAGGGTATATCAACCACGACGCGTGTGTTAAAAGAGATAAAATACTTCATTGACAATATAGAAGTTATATTCAAGCATATATGCGGTTGAGAGTCACAAACCCTAATAATCCCTACACCACCCCCCGGGCATTATATGGACGTGAACAGGTATGAGCGTTTCTACAGTAATGTCATATGTGGCTTGAAGTAGTAACGATTGAAGGGACATTAAGTCATTAACCATTACGTACACATGTTTTTGGCTAAAAGAGATGATGATGTGATGAAACATGCACCCCATAAAGGATACTAATCGTTACGTATGATCTAAGTAACTGATTCTTATGTAAAGTAAAGCAATGATGATTATGTATATAATGGATCTAAATCAAGCTTTTGGATTAACATACTAAAATATAAGAACAAGTGTCATAAGCATCATTAGCAAATTAGTGACCACTTTGATTCCATGCATGCTAGTAGTAATCACAATCAATTTGGTAGAGTGTTGCTCTCGTCTCATTGGGTATAATGATTGGCTTATTTATGATTGGATGAGACCTAGTAATGATTCACGCATGATATTGCATAATTTTATTTTAAAAATAATCCTAATCAAAAGGTTAGATCCTTTTGTAGGAATAGTTTCTATTAACTCTATCTACTCTAATTTAGGAGCATTTATTTTATTTGTAAGAGTATTCGAAACTACATCCAATACCTGATTGGGTATTTTTAAGAGAATATGTCAACTATTCATACTGATTTTAACGTTTCATAAACAATTACACAAAACATATATATGTTTACTAAAATGATCCCCGTAAATATACATCTCGTTTTATTTCTAAGTAAAATCCACTAAATCACTAAATTTAGTTTTTTATATCTTTTTTCAGGTAAAGGTAATAAAACTATCACACAAATTCTATGTCACATTTTCACAATGCGCCACTTAAGGTGAGTGGTAGGGTTTGAATTATTCTAATATGAAAAACTAAACTACTTTGTGATCTGGCTTTTAGTTTAAGTTAGTAAGCTCTTTAGCATGATGCAAATGACGCGACATGAATTTTGTACTTGTATATGTAGGAACTGATCTTAATAAAATGAATCACCCTTTATTAAAATTACAAATACAATACCATTATCAAAAGAAAGTAGTAAATTACAGGTTTAAATTACAACTTGAAGATGGACAAAAAAAATCAGAAGATTCTTATAAAGCGTTGTGTATTATGTGAATATCTGTGTATCTTTAACAAAGGAGCCCCTTAATAATTATCAGAAGCAGGCTACAAAACTCGGTCCTGACATAGTCGCGTTTGAGTGGTAGAAGCCAGTAGCACAACAGTATGCGTGTTAATCATGCCGCATTGGTGAATTGATACATATATATATATTTATTTATGTCATGTCCATTTAAATTCATGTCATGTTCCATATCAACCCATTTATTAATGTTTATTTATGAATGTGAAAAAACTAGTTGCTTCGAAACAATTAACAATCATTTAATTACTTCGACTCAAATTTAACTTCTTGTAATTGGTGTGGTTTAACTATGTGTTTTTGTTACCTTATCTCTAATTATCAATTAACTTGGATTTGAAAATTTTAAAATCAGTTTCACTTTGTAGAAGTTAGTAGTTAAAAGGAAAAATTGAAAATCAAAATATTTAATTTTGTATATTTACAATTTTCATCCTTATATCTAATGTGAACATTTTTTAAACATAAAGAATCTTAAACGAGTTGATTGGTTAACCCACATTTAAACAGGTCATATTCAGGTTAACTCATTTATTTAACAGACCCAAAACATGTTGTGTTGTGTTTGAGTCGTGTCAGTAATTGTCACCCTTACTCGGCAATGAGATGGCAGTTTGGTAGTGACCAAGACACTCTTTGGTTTATATCTCAGCAGAATGAGTGGAGTTCATTAGTGGCCTATACCTCGATACAGGGAGGAGCGTTTTTGATATCGGTTTGTTACCGGTGGTATCAAATTTTGAATTTTCTGTGCCGGTAATATTATTTCCCGAATTTTGTATGAAATATCGGTATCGTACTGGTACCGCTATCAAATATTTCAAATTTTCGGGTTCGGTATGGGTACCATCCCGAGCACATCCCCACCTCAATAGCCAACCGAGATGTAGAGAATCCAGATAGGCACCAAGCTCACACCGGCCTTCAAAATACAAAGGCAACACTCAAGAGGCTTGCGGTGTATGAGATTCAAATTGTGCCACCAAAGGACCACATCGCTCGTTGTCAACGCCAACGCAAGCGTTTTTGAGAGTGTGACTTTTAAGGCCGCTCGTTCCCACTAATTATAAAACACTCCAGCGTTTTTCTTCCCATTAATTTGGGATAAGGCCACTCGTCCCCTTCCAATTTTCACAACTTTTACAACTTCAAACACTTAATTTAGGTTATCGATATCTCATTCATCATAGATCAGGTTTAAAGGTGATTTGGCTACGCAGCTCTCACTTAAAAGTAGACTAACTCAACAAATAATTCTTATATTAATAGCAATATTATATAATTATTTGCGTTCAAGTTGGTGAATAATACATAATATACATTTGATCAATTGATAAAACTCCCCCCTTTCCTATTTTTTCCCGATAATCCCCAACATGAATAGATATCAATTCATAGTTTCATCATCAAGATGCAAATCCAACGGTTGAGTATTGCATGATAGGTAAGTGTTACCTTTAAATCCACATTTGTAAAGCATTATTCGTCTCTTAGTGGTTAGTAGATATGATGGCGTTGACCAAACCACCATTTACTTAGACATTATTACATCATTACACTTCACACAACATTCTTCCTAGTTTGTCAACCACTCAATGTTGTGTCCATTATGATCCTAGAACACAAATTTGCTTCTATGAGAGCTCTAAGATTTGTGTGCCTCACAATTCCATTTGAAACGTCACCACTTCATTCTCAAATATGTGATTTTTCATAAATCATTAAAAGTTACATGCTTAACATTGACTTAATAGGAATGAACTAAGAGTTATACGAACCCTCACCCACAATGCAAAGTTGATCTGTGGGGGTGGTTTGTGATTTTGGACCGGTGCCACATAGGAATGTTTTGGATGCTCTAAGACCCTAACCACTTAAATGGTTTTCTGTTGTGTTATTCATCTTCGAAGAAAAAAAATATAAAGTATAATCCTAAATTCAAAGAAAAGTGGTGATAAGCAATTTCAACTAAAATACATACCTTGAAAAAATAATTAGAAGAGAAAAATATAATATGCCTATATTGTACAATTTATTATGTTATATTACCTTTTACGTCTCAACCTTGATTTGGAACCCTAATGAAACTTAAAACAAAAATTCGTTACAGTTGACATTTTGGATCCATGTATAATAAAAAAAATGACAACATATGAGAAATGATACCGAATTCAAGCCACACCCGAATCCGAACCAAGCAAAAGAGAAAACACGCAAAAGGAGAACACTCTGGCTATGCGCATCCCTCATATGAATACGTCCAAAAGAGTGTGTGCCTGAAGGTACATGGCAGGATACTTGTGAATGCATGGGTTGTGCATAGCAAGGCAGTGAAGGCACCAACAGGGTGGTGACACCTGTACACCCGACATGCGCAAAGCCACTAATGTAAATTTGCGGATGGAATAATTGTACGAAGAGGTGAAACGACACCCATGATCTCCATTATGACAACCACAAATGGGACCACCCAATCTGACCTCGACACCTGGTCAAGTGATAGGTCTCCATCAGCAACTTCATCTTATCTGGCTATATAAATAGGAGGTCTCATCCAAACCGTAAAGGATGTCCCTCAGAATCTTATACAATACACTCTTTGTCCTTACGCCGTACGCACGGAAAGATCTCAATGAAGGCGATGATGACTCTTTCCCGAGATTAGAGCATCTCTCCATTTTAACCGTTCACCCACATTCGATCCTATTATTTATTTGCAGTTATCCTTTTTCACATCCAACACGCAAAGGTTCAAGACTCTCGTGGCCAACCCCTGTTAAACTACCCGTTCGAAGCCCATAACTCGTGCTTCTTCAAATACCTAATCCGAATATAGACACAGTTTTCATGGTTGAAACCAATAAATGGTCTAATCTCTCTAATTGAATTGATTATCCAAAGAAAAATCACTTTGGCCTCATGCCAAAAGAAATCATTATGCCATGAATAAAAAATACATCCTCTAAAAAGTGTCTAGCCCGGATGGATTAGTAGATCATTAAGCCGTTAAGCCCTCGCAACGACAGATGAGCCGATCATATTCAAATGTAATCTTTAATTTTAATTTTTAATAAATCACAAGTAGCGCGTGAGAGAAAAAAAACTATTGGGATTTTCATAAAGATGAGTTAGTTTTTTCTTATCATGTAAAGATTATAACATATAGATATGTTACGTACCTAGAACATTTATAAAGTACGGCATTTAGCATTCATATTTACTATGCGTATGTTATATTCCACCATGATAACTCCAAATGACTTTGTTTTATACCTTCAATATGATTACTTTGTTTAATCTGTTCCACACAACGAAGTCGGGTGACGCTTACTACATAACACGAACATTGATGTTTCATGCGCAAGAAAAAAGATCAAAATCCATTAACATCATAACTTTACACTCACAATAAATATACATCAAAGTGGGCATCCATATTCCATCTTAATATACCCTCAAAACAAGATTGGAAATGTACAAGTGCACTTATATCAGTACCGGGTCGATAAATATATATATTGTTACAAGAATTTGGCATAATATGGTAAAGTAAAGATAATGGGAATATAATCATGTTAGAGTGGCAAGTTGTGATGTTACTCGTGTTACATTTTTGGATAATAAAATCCCAAATGCATAAAGAAAGGGCCCTTTAAATGGGGCCAAAAGGGACCTATATGCAATTTTCTTAGGGTCTTTATGTTCTTATTCTTCAATCATCTAGGGTTTTTATGCAATTTAAATGTGAAAAAAAGAATCTATCTTGGCCTTTGATTTGTTCATTACTTCATAAGTAATCTAATACAGAGACATGAGAAACACATAATCTATTTAATTATACTATTAAAATAATATTTAATTATACTATTAAAATAAAACTTATTGTACATATGACATTGAACTTGGCTCTTTATAATGTATACAAGTTTCCGATTTAATAAATTTCACTTTATTATATATTTTGATTTAATAAAATTGTTAAAATGAAAAATATATTGTTAATAAGAATCAAACTCAGTACCTTACTTAAATTGTTTATGGTTTATTAACTCAACTAAGATATTTGATCCTAACTTTCTTTTTATTTCTTAATAAGTATATATTCACAATCTTCCATTTTGGTTTCCTTTAAAATACATATACAAATTATTTTTACTAATCCATGTACTTTAGGAAATATGCAATTACCAATACATTAATATTCATTATATAGGGTAAAGTTAAAATACAAAGGACAACAAAAATGAAATTGTGAGAAGTAATCTAGTCCATTGATCTTAGATTTGAATGACTGAGATTAATTTAATAAATAAAAATTAATGGAAATGCATGAAGATAATAACCAACCTTTGTTGACTTTCTGTCTCCACATGCAAGACACATGTCAATTCCTCCATCATTTTAAAATGTTCATAACTTTTTCATACGACATTATTTTTTTTAAAAAAATTCACCATAATATTAAGCGTTTTTTTATCTTTAATATGAGTATCATATTGTTATATAAAAATAAAAAAAAATAATTGGTTTTTTTAATTGTGTTTTTTTGTTGTTCATTGTGTCTTTTAGTTGATTTTTCATATCAATTGTATTATAGATTTTGATCATTATATTTTTCAATTGGTACTCATATTAAAGACAAAAATTAAAACAAAGATTACGTCATTGTGTCGTTTTGTTCATCATTAACTTTTAGTCATTGTGTAATACGTTCATTGTCTTTTATTCGGATTGACATATGACAAATTCATTTAATTTGAGAAAAATAGTATTGCGTACATTGTATATTACGTTCAAGTCATTGTGTAATATGTTGTTTCCATTGTGTTTTATGTTTCAAGTCATTGTGTTATATATATTCACCATTGTGTCTTACGTTTTAGGTCATTGTGTTATACGTATTGACAATCGTGTCTTATGTTTTAGGTCATTGTGTTATAAGTTTCACCATTGTGTTTTACGTTTCAAGTTATTGTGTAACATGTATTAATCATTGTGTTTTATGTATTAGATAATTTGTTGTTATTTTATCATTATTTTTACATATTATTATTACACAACGGTGTTATTAGTATTTAAAAAATCATAATGATGAGTTGAAAGACACAATGACGAAAAAACACAATGATGAAAAAAGACACAATGATAAGCGAAAATACACAATGACAAAAAAAGACATAATGGTGTGCGAAAAGACACAATGACGAAAAAAGACACAATGATAAGCGAAAAGACACAATGGTGTGCGAAAAGACACAATGACGAAAAAATACACAGTAGTGTGCGAAAAGACACAATGGTGTGCGAAAAGACACAATGACGTGATTTTTGTTTAAATTTTATATAACAAAACTCATACTCATATTAAAGATAAAAAAACGCTTGTTATTATCATGAATTTTTTTTTAAAAAAATATCATACGAAAAAAGTATAAACGCTCTAAAATGATGGGGTATTAACACGTGCATTGCATGTGGAGAAAGAAAATGTGTACAATTACCTCTATACCCTATGGCTTCTCACACTTCTCTCGTTTTTGTTATCCTTTGTAGAATATATTGACCCTCATTATATAATTCGTATATGTATATTTGACATTTTATATGTTTTTTCAACTGTGTGTTACACGGGACACTATCCTAGTATACAATACTAGTTAAGAACCCAGTGTATTATTGTAACATCCCGAAATTTCTAAAGTAATATTTATTATATTATTTTGTCGGGTGAAATAAACGAGTTAGTGGAACGATAATAATAATAGCAAAATATGAAGACTTAGTAGGATAATTAGATGGGATTAGATATGGACCAAAAGGAAATATGGGCCTTCGGTCCATGGGCTTAAGGGAGTATAAATACCCCCTAAAACCCCTATCCTTTCCATTCCATCCATTTATCCATCCTAATCTCTACACACTCCAAAACACACACAACCCGAACCAAGATCCAAAGGCGAGGATCCGAGCTCGTTGGTGCTAGATCGTCGTGACGAACCAAAGCAACAAGACCAGCTCGTGTTCGTAGTTCGACTCATTTACGGTACGTTTATATCGAGAACTTGTTCGTTTAGGTTTGGATTAGTATAGAAATGATAGATCTGTGTTTGTATGGTAAAAACGAATCCAACAAAGCTAAACTTACTGAAAATGGATATGATTTGATGGATTAATCGATTGATAAAAGAACCCGTAACATATATGCCTAAATCGCACCCTTTAAACATCGATGTTAGGTCGATTTGATGGTTGGGGTTTGTAGGCGCTGGTCAGACGATTCCGTGGATACCTAAATCGAGTTATTTGGTTAAGAAACGAAGATGATTAAGGGATTTAAGGACGAACAGTACCTGCAGCTGGACAACTTCGCCTGCAAGCTAAGTTCGCCTGATGAACTTCGCCTGCAAAGCTAAGTTCGCCTGATGACAACTTCGCTGCAAAGCTAAGTACGCCAGATGACAACTTCGCCTGCAAAGCTAAGTTCGCCTGATGAACTTCGCCTGCAAAGCTAAGTTCGCCTGATGACAACTTCGCCTACGGCCAAGTTCGCCTAACTGGTAACTTCGCCTAAGGCCAAGTTCGCCTAACTGGTAACTTCGCCTAAGGCCAAGTTCGCCTAATTGATAACTTCGCCTACGGCCAAGTTCGCCTGACTGATAACTTCGCCTAAAGCTAAGTTCGCTTAAGGTTTAACTTCGCCTAAAGTTAAGTTCGATTAGAAAATAAATTAAAAACGATAAGTAAAAGTAAGCTAATACTAGGCCACCAGATTAAATCAGGCGAGTATTGATTCGTGTAACTTATACAGTCAGCCGAGCTCAGTTAAAGAAGGGATTTACAACTATCGGAGGAAGAAGCAGAGTTCAGGTGAGTTCTAGCCCCATTTATGTGTTATGTTTTCGGGGCTGTGTGCATACTCGATATGTTTGTTAATACGCTTATCCTAAGAGATAAGTGTATGCCTTATGTGAATGATGTGATATGTATGAATGATTGCTTGATGGTACGTGAACGATCTTCGGATATTGCATGTACTGTCAGGTTGTAACGCTAAGTATAAGGTAAGTATGATATGTATGCTTATGTGTATGAATGTGATAAAGTTAATAAAAGCAGGAAAGGATGGATGTACGGTAACGAAGAGGGAATCGAACCCTACTAATATTCGAGAACTAGGGAACCGAACCCTACTAATAATCGAGGAAAGAGGGAACCGAGCCCTAATAATACTCAAGGAAAGAGGGTACCGAGCCCTAATAATACTCGAGGAAAGAGGGTACCGAGCCCTAATAATACTCGAGGAAGGAGGGTACCGAGCCCTAATAATACTCGAGGAATGTATGGCGTAATGCTCTTTATAACGTAAGATATGAAAGTAAGTTAATACAAAAGAAAGTATGAAAGTATGAATGAAAGAATATAAGTTTATGTGTATTGTATAGTGTATGATTAACTAGAACTCACTCAGCGTAGCTGACTTTTAGTATGCACGCAGGTGAGTAGGATGAGGCAGCTCGCTTGAGGAGACACGTGGCACTGAATAAGAGGCTGGCATCGGAAGACTCAAGACGTTTAAGTTTAATGTTTCGTTTATTTTGAAAGACAAAATGATGTTTTAAGACAAGACGTGTTTTATTATGAAATGTTTTATGAAAGTTTTTATATTCCGCGAAAGTTTTAATGAACTCTGATTTGTAAGAACTGTGTTTATGAGTAAATCCGACGCTAAAGTAAGGCTACCGGGTTTGGGGCCTTACAATTATACGGGTTAAATAAGGTGAAAACTATATTAATAATTTTCTTTTTTAGCTTTGCAATTAAGTTATAAATTTATATATTAAGAAACGTTGAATTGTGAAAAATAAGTGAAGCGATAAAATGTTGGTTGGAGTTGCAAAATTGTGACACACATCAATAAATAGTTACTTAATATTAGGCATAAATCACTTTAATATATAATGAACTCTAAACATAAAAACGTTACATGAAAATTAGAGGTGGGAATCTTGACCTAAAACATTTTAAATGGGTCATTGTTTTAAAAGTTAAATGGAGTTGATTTGGGTAAGAGCTTGTTAATTAAATTGGTCAAAATAGGTCATCTGAAATTCCATCTTGTTATTTTCTGGTCAAAATAGGTCGACAAATTTAAATAAATGGGTCGATGTGGGTTAGTATCCTAAGAAAATGTGGTAGAGTTTTGGATCTCTTCTCTATTTTGGATCTTATTGTCCATGATTGCTAATTCTATAGGAGTATCTATACAATCTTTAAATGTGGATTTTATTATTATTTGACGGAACGATTTCGCACGAGACATGTTTCGGCATGGAACAGGTTTAAGATTGGAACGGGTTCGGTTCATGCTTCAAACCAACACGAGTTTTCACACGAGATGGGCTGGTTTTGGTTTCTTTTGTTTCTTTTTGGTCGATTTCGTACTCGTTTTTTTCAGTTTCTTTTTTGTTCGGTTTCAACTTTTTTAGTTTCGTTCTGCTCATTTTTTTCAATTTTGATTGATTTGGTTCGATTTTGGCTTTTTGTTTCATTTTCTCCGATCTTTCTGGTTTCGATTCTCAATGAGGTTTTTTTTATTTTACGGAACGAGTACAACGGAGGAAACGTTTTAGTTTATTTACTTTTTTTGTATTTTGATTTATATTTTGAGTTATTATTATTTTTATTATTAATTTTGAATATTTTTAAGTAGTTTTTTCTGTTAATCGAAAACCTCTCAAAAAAATATTCAAAAATAAAAAAAATCATAACTCAAATTATAAATAAAAAAAAGTAAATAAATTAAAATGTTTACTCTGTTGTCCTCGTTTCAAAAAAAAAAAACAACCGAAACCCGTTGCGAGCCTAACTTGTTTCGACCCAAACAAAAACAACTTTTTTTAATTGACTCATTCTGACCCAAACCATTTAGACCCATGATTCATTTCAACCTCTGATCCGTTCGACCCAACCTATTTACCACTCTAATGTAAATGTACTGTTTTTTATTTGGTTAGAAATAAATATATTGACGTTTACAGTATTTGGCACATTTAAAATTATAAGGTACCTATGGATTGGATGATCAACAATCCTTCAGTTTAACTTTTAGGTCAATGAGTATATATTTATGCCTTTTAGGTTCATAAACAAAAAAAAAAGTAAATAAATTAAAATGTTTCCTTCGTTGTCCTCGTTAAAAAAAACCAGAACCTGTTGCTTCCCTAACTTGTTTCGACCCAAACCAAAACAACTCTTTTTTTAATTGACCCGTTCTGACCCAAACCGTTTAGACCCATGATTCATTTCAAACTATACCGGAAGCAGCCTCTCTATCCCTATGGGATAGAGGTAAGGCTGTCTACATCTTACCCTCCTCAGACCCTACCATAGCATTGCTATTGGTGGGATATACTGAGTACGATGATGATGATATTCATTTCAAACTATGACCCGTTTGACCCAACCCATTTACCACTCTAATGTAAATGTACTGTTTTTTATTTGGTTAGAAATAAAAATATTGACATTTACATTTTTACTTCATTTCATTTACAGGAAATGGTTTAGCCCCTTTAACTAGACGTGCATAAATCGGGTACTTGTAAAAACCCGAACCGGTTTTTTTAACACCAGGTAGAAATTAGGACCGGTTCCAGTCAGGAACCGGGTCGGTTCCGGACCCGAACCGATGCCCAGAAATGCCAACTTTTAGGAACCGGGTAGGGTACTAACCAGGACCGGGTATTACGAATAAACCGGTTCCACCGTTTTTTTTAAATTTAAATAAAATAGCCGTTAGAAACCGGTTCCAACGGCTATATAGCCGTTTTTGACCGTTGGAACCGGGTTTTTTACTATATAAAGCTTCAAAACATACTATAAATAGCATGTGTTGTGTGTTGTTAGTTAAACCACTTTCAAAACTATATAAGACACTCTAAATCACAATTAAGGTTAAACCGACAAAGAAATGGCAAGTAATGACGACGTTGTTATAAGTAAGTCCTTGCTCGGCTTACTAGTCGTCGTTTTTTTTAATAAAAGACGATCTCGTGCTTGGACCATAAAGTTGAAAATAATGGTCATAAAGGTCTTGAAGGTTTTTGTTAAATTTTTCACACGCTTCCGTCGACAACTTCGGGTCTTTCTCGTGCATACCCATGTTGTCGAATATTTCTTCGATCGTTCTCTCAACCCCATGAACATTCCAATATGGGTTTAAAGCGGCGGCACAAGTGAAGACCGGCGGTATGTTTTCAAAATATTTTAAGAACTTTTCCTTCATAACCGCAACAAACTCTTTAAAAGTACAAGACATGAAGTACAATTCTTGCAAAACCCAACAACTAGTAGGATAATAGACTCCCGATAACTTTGTTGTTGAGGTTTTGAACACGTCAAGATATTTCAACAAAAAAACCGACATTGACCCAAACACTTTCGGGAAGCATATCGGCCTCGCGTACGTCAACAAGATTGTTATGAAAACTTTGTAGAGTTTGGCGTTGGGCAAAAGCACACTTGAGCATATGACAAGTTGAGTTCCAACGGGTTGGAACGTCCCAATTCGGCCCCAAATACTTTCTTTCAACCGACTTGCAATAGTTTTTAAATTCAAGATGTCTTCTTTTACCACTTTTGAAAACATCTTGTAACATAAGTCTAAAAAATTTTAAATCGTCACAAATGTTTTCATTGTCGAGACCTTTTTGAACGACCAAGTTGATGATATGTGCAACACATCGAACATGAAAAAAATCCCCGAAACAAGGTGGTGAATATTTAATGATAAATTTATCGGCCGCCTTAGTATTGTTTGATGCGTTGTCAAAAGAAATCGAAAATATTTTATTTTTCAAGTTGTAAGTCATTATAACTTCATCAAGCAATTCAAACAATTTTTCGGCGGTATATGGGAACGGGAAGTTTTCAAAAGCGATAGTGCGTTTCATCAATTGCCATGTCACCGGATCAACCCAATGAGCGGTGACACATATGTATGATTCGGGTAACCCATGTGGTGCCGATCAAACATCGGTAGTTAAACTAACCATCGATTCTAAAGAATTAAAAAACTCGATTAACTCTTTTTTAGCACACTCCCACAAATTGATACAATGACGTCTTAAGGTAGTACGACTTACGTGTGTGTATCGCGGTTGTAGAGTTTCTCGAATCAACGACGTCAAATCCGGGTCGTCAAAGTGGTTAAACGGCAAACCTCGTTGAATAACGAACTTTGCCATTCTATCTTGAACTTTATTCGTGTTGTAACGAAATAGTGTACCATCTTTACCCAAGTCGACTTGATCGGTTGCGCTCAATGCCTTTCAAGGCCTTGCAATATGGCTTCTCAATGTGCTTTCTCAAAGTCGAGTTGGAATCGTGCTTTAATAGTGTTCCACATAGTTTGCAACGAGCCTTTTGATCACCTTCGACATTGATAACCAAATCCCAATTCTTCCACACATCTTGGTTGCGGTTATGGGTGACGACCGCAATAACTTGTGGGTCCTCTATAGCAATAACTGGTTCAATTAAAATGCTCATTTTAGCCTTGTTGCTAGTTTTTTTGTGGGTGCCATAATATTATTGAGTTGAATGGTCGGGTTTGCTAAACGAGAAGGTTTTTAGTGTGTTTTTGAGTTTGGTGTTGAAACAAGAAGTGGAAAACAATTTATATAGAGTTTTTGGACATCAAGAACCGGTTCCAAACGGCTATATTACCGTTGGAACCGGTTTCAACGGCTATTTTCCTCTTACAAACCGGTTCCAATGGCTATATTACCGTCGGAACCGGTTTCAACTGCTATATTTCTCTTACAAACTGGTTTCAACGACTATATTACCGTTGGAACCGGTCCCAACGGCTACTTTGACCTGCATTTGAATTTTTTTTAAAAAAAACCCATAGAACTGGTTAATTCGGGTTGGAACCGTAACCGGGTACATTTTGGAACCGGGTAGGAACCGATTGGAAATATAATATGGGGAACCGGGTATGGATATCGGGTATAAAAATACCTAGACCGGGTATAAGGTTAATCGAGTTGGAACTGGAACCGGTTCCGGTTCGGTTCCGAAACCGGTTTTTTTGTGCACCTCTACCTTTAACCCTCAATTTCATTTAAAACATTTTCTAATTATTGTGTGTGATTGTGAAGGATTATAAAGCCTGTTAACTTTTAACCCATCTCGCATTTAACGCACTTAACCCATGAAGAGAGTTGTGTCTTACTCGTTAATCTTTATCAAATCAGTTAATGATATACAGGTTAAAGTATTAAACATGACTCAAATCAAAATTAATTTATGAAAAAACACAACGTAAATATTAAAGTGGTCATTATGCGTTATTTAAATATTATTATGACGCAGGATAATAAAGCGAAAAAATAAAACATGAATCGATCAAAGGCTCATGCTACCTTAACTAAATGATGGATGGTATGTTTTTCTCGAACGGTATAGCTTATATGTGCATCTTTGTACTAAAAATTAGATAGGTATATTTTAAATTATCGTTTTAGTCTACTTTTTGTCAAAATGTTTGCTTAAATACCTTCGGTTAAAATTTGACGGAATAACCAACGTATCTTTAATATTAGTAGGATACAAAACTTCATTCAATATTAACCAAGTTATTTTAAATGATTTACTGATTCAAATAATTCTATATTTAACCCATTCAACTTAATATTTCAGTTTCTAGAAACCTTTTAAAACTATAACATATTTGATCTTTCACTAACATTAAAAACTGTTAGAATTTTGTGAAATAAACTAACATATCTTATCAAAGGGTTTGGCATGATGACACCAAACAGTTGGATAAGTGTTTTCTTAAAGTTCCGCTTTTTAAGAAGTGAGAGTTCTAGCTCTTGTGGTCATAAAAAATGGTGTAATTTATGATCAAGTAGGGTAGAGTAAAGAGTGTGTAAGTTGTGAATAAAATAAAAAAAACTAAAGCAGTAAAGCATCTTTAATATTAATAGAAAAACTTTTATCTATTATTAACAAAGTTATCAAATAATTTGCTAGATTTAGAGTTTTTTTTTCAATTTAAGTCATATAATAGTCTGATTTAAATCATTGCTCAATCTCAGCTATGTTGCAAACGAGCTTAGCGACTCGATTCACGGTTTTTTTTGTACTTATTTTATTTTATGTATATATTTATTTTTTTGTTAAACTGTTAAATAATGAATGAATAACAATCTCGTTTAGCTTGTTTCATATGTTTTCAGTTCAAAACCGAGTCGTTTGGTTATAAGCCAATCCGAGTTCGATAACTAACATCTCGCTTGAATTTGTAAATTCAGTTCGAGCTGAGCCGCTTGGTTTATAAAAAGGCCAAGTTTGAGCGAACCCTTGCTTGGTTTGATTCAACTCACGAACAACCGTACTGATGATTTTCCTTCTCATTAATTGTTTACCTTAACACTTTTCTTGCCATACTTACTTATAATCAAGATATAGGAACTTTTGAATCTTGCACCATATCGATCTCCCTCAGATTATTTGTCAAAATACTAGGTCCTCAACAATTACTTTTTTGTTTGCTTGTTAATGATAGTTTTTAGTCTTTCTAACTAGAAAAATAACAATGGGTACTTCTATGTCACCGATATCTCATCGACCATTACTTTAGAAAAAGAATGGCTCAAGTATCGATCTCATACTCAAGACGGATAACAACTCGTACACCTTCTTTGTTGACGACATTTAACACTAAGTTTATGAAAGTTTTAATCTACGACCCTAACAATTTTGTTACTTAAATATTTAGGCAAAAAACATGTGTAAGCGAACGAAATTTAGATAAACTGAAATGGTTAAACTAGAGAAGTGATGCACCACCGAAACAACATAGAAATAACATAGGACCATACGATCATTAGTTAAAATGTCACAAAACCAAATGGTTTGTGCATGTTAACCAACTTTTTTAAAAGCTAAAAACAACACACTTACTACAAACTCACATGCACACTACAAACTCACATGCACGCTCTTATTTCATGACCCCATCAAACCCTAGCAACAACCTTGCACACCAACGGCTTCTTCATCTCCAAAGAGAGCTTCAAACACTCGGACAAGTCAACTGAACCGGCTTCAACCCATTCAAACTTTTGAAGAAGCTGGGCCAACCAAAGATGAACCGTGGTTATGCCCAACGTCTTCCCCGGACACACCCTCCTCCCAGCACCGAAGGGAGCCAACCTCAAGTCCGAACCCATTATCGTCACATCCTCATTCAAGAACCGGTCAGGATTAAACATATCTGGTTCAGACCAAATTTTCTCATCATGAGTTATGGCCCACATGTTCACAATGGCAGTGGTCCCAACAGGAACCACATGCGGGCCCACCACAGTGTCTTGAGTTGCGAGACGAGCCCAAGACAAAAGTGGGCCGGAGGGTGCATGCGTAAAGTCTCTTTCACAATTGCATGAATGTAAGGAAGGTTGTCAAGATCTGAATCATTTACAGATCTGGCACCTCCGGTCACGCCATCAATTTCGGCTTGGGCCTTGGCTTGAATATCTGGATGTAACACCATCCTTGCAAGAATCCATTCCAACAAGATTGCCACAGTATCAGTTCCCCTAAATATCATTTCCTATAAAATAATAACAACGATTAATCAACTAAAATGTATCAACAAAAAGTGATAACAAAATAATAACATAGATATTATTCCTCTTATAACAAACACTAATTATAAAACGTACCCAAAGAACCGCGATCATGTCAGCATCACTAAACTTATTCTCCAACTCCAAATCAAGCAAAACATCTACGAAATCGCCAAGTTTCGTAGCACCACCGCGAGACCTATTTTCTCGGTGTTGCATGATAATATCCGCAACAAAAACATTTACCTTAGACACCAAGTTTCGGCACCTCTTCCTCACACCTTGTAAATCAAACCAACTAACAACCGGAAAGTGGTCACTCCAGTTAAATATTCCCAAAAGCTCGTAGCCTTCACTGACAAGTTTTTCAAGCTCGTACCCTTCACCATTTACACCAAAATCATCATACGATCTTCCGAACACGGACATCATGACATTGTTCAAAGAACCAAAGTGTAAAATCTTTTTAACCTCCACAACTCCATTCACTTCCATATTCGACACGACTTGACTTATCATTTTCAACCCGATACTTTGTCGAAAGACCCCAAACCCTGCCACCCGTTTCGGGCTAAACAAATGAGTCGCAGAGATTCTTCTTAAGCTACGCCAATAGTCACCATAGGGAGCAAACCCCATAGCACGATGAAACAATAGCTCATATGCGGACTCTTTAACAGGCCAATCAGCAAAATCGGTGCTGTTTAGAATCTCTTTGGCAGTATCCGGGTGACTCGAGATAACAAAACGAGTCAACCCGACAGAAAAGGCCATGAGAGGCTTAGCATTAAAAGCAGTGGAAAGCTTTGCTAGGGTTCGGTGTGTTAACGAACGTGTGAAAGCAAAAACAAGTCCTAACAACGGGACACCAGAAGGGCCAGGAATGGCGGTTTTTGGTCGGGGTTTGGAGAGAGCCCATGCGAGACCGCCAGGAGCGATGAGGAATGCAAAGATGGAAACAAAGACGACAACACAAAGAAAGACATTAAAGGTAAGAGCGGAAGAAGTATCAGGTGAGGTTGGAAACCAGATGGTTGAAGAAGACATGTTTATCGTTAACGGTGGAGAAATGCAGTGAGTGAGTGAGATAATTGGGTGGCATTGCAAGGGTTTAAATAGAGTGTATGGTGATTGAAAAGATTTGATTTACTATTAAGTAATAATAATCAATTATAAGTGACACAGTACTATTAATAATATTTTATCTTACCTTTTTTCCATAAGTAATTTATATCCATAAGTTATTTATAAATATTTAATTAGTAGCCGGTTTTGAATTCCTTCATCACATATAATTTTGATATAATATATGATTTTTAATTATATGTTATTTTTTTAAGTATATAACTTGTTACCACCATTTTTATTTGTTTTCAAGGAATGATCTTGAAACATACGAGAGTTTTAGAAATTGAAATTACGTTATGCCTTATTTTTATTAAAAATGACAACTTTTGACACGATCCGAACACTATACGTAAGTAATCAGATTTTAGGTTGACATATCTTACTTGTTAAAATGACTGTGTTCGTGACTTCGGGTAGACCAATTTGTTTAAACAAGGTTGTGCTCGAATTGACCCGCTTAACTAAACAAGTTGACGACATTTAGTTATCGTCTTTTCCCGACTGACCCGTTTAACCAACCTTTTTTTACAAACTTTTGATTAGCATGCTTTATGCTTACATCTTAGTTATCATCCGTCAACCGTTCAATACGTTTGATATTTTTAACTCTTAGTTATCATCCGTCAACCCATTCAATACGTTTGATAAATGTGTTAACCGAGTTGTATTAAGAAACATGATTTTAAATGTGAGTGGGTTAGACGTAGAATTGGCCAGATCGAGCCTAGAAGTAGAGGTGTGAGAACTTGTGTTAAGTGTTTGGTGCTTTCCAAATGAGGCCAATATCCTCTATTTATACTAGTTAGTTACTCGTTCTAGACATTTCTATATTTAGATGTACCCATGCAAATATCATGCGTTCTCTTGATTTTTTGATTTTATATTGGAATGATCCAGAGTTTTACATGCCTAGACAATTCTAGAGAATTGCTTAGAAATATGTTGAACTATGTTTGAATTTGCAAATGTGTAACTAATGATATACATTTCAAATGGTAAGAAAATATTGAAAATAGTAATGACACTCTAATCATGATAAAGTCATCGTTTATGATATTATATATTCTTTGTTAGGGCTCTCAATTTTTATTCGAACCCCATTCCGAAAACTATTAACGTGAATCAAACCTGTGCTCATGAATTGGCCAGATCGAGCCTAGAAGTAGAGGTGTGAGAACTTGTGTTAAGTGTTTGGTGCTTTCCAAATGAGGCCAATATCCTCTATTTATACTAGTTAGTTACTCGTTCTAGACATTTCTATATTTAGATGTACCCATGCAAATATCATGCGTTCTCTTGATTTTTTGATTTTATATTGGAATGATCCAGAGTTTTACATGCCTAGACAATTCTAGAGAATTGCTTAGAAATATGTTGAACTATGTTTGAATTTGCAAATGTGTAACTAATGATATACATTTCAAATGGTAAGAAAATATTGAAAATAGTAATGACACTCTAATCATGATAAAGTCATCGTTTATGATATTATATATTCTTTGTTAGGGCTCTCAATTTTTATTCGAACCCCATTCCGAAAACTATTAACGTGAATCAAACCTGTGCTCATGAAACCCAAACCCAAATCTAACAAACCCTGAACCTAGCCCGTACCAATTTGATTTGACTCATAGAATTGTTGAGAGTTTTATATGCACACAAGTGGATTCAAAACAATTATAGTTCAATCATAAAACTTCATACCGAATAAGATCGAGACACAATTCAAGAAATTGATAAAAATAAATTTATTATTATTTTTAATGTTTGTTTATGATATATATAACAATTCTAATAATGAATTTATATTACTTTCTATTTAATATAGCGATGGAAATGAAGAATTAGGTGTGAAGACCAAAAACGTTTACGCTTGATTCTTTTAAACAAAAATTCGTTATTAGATTTTTTTAGTTTGACTTATTTTATGACCGTGTATTACGGATTATATACTTTGTGATTTGCTTATGTAAAGTAAAATTTGAAGATGATTCTGTTTGTTTGAATTTTAGCATATAAATATTTTTTAGTTTTCGAAGTCAAATAAACCCGAACTCGAATAACCCGAGGGAGATCTCAAACCCGAAAACCCCAACGCGAGAAACCTGAAGAACACCACTATTACCAAAACCGGTAGTCGGTGGGTGTGGCACCTGCCATTTGAATTCGATTTATAATAATTCTATAAGGGTGGAGAGAGTGGTCATCTAAGGGTAATGAAACTACCCTAAGCATTGGCCAATCATGCACTGTCACCTCAGTTTTACTCTCAACTATCATGGACTACCATAAGGGCACCCGGGCTGGTGCGTGGTGAGGAGCCATCACGCGTGATAGCCTCATGCACACCGCCGCCGGTCCCCCATCACGCGTGATGGGGGGTGTGAGCGTGATGGCTATCACGCTGTGAGGGGGTGTTTTGAGAAAATTGAACGTTGGAGAGGGTAGCCGTCGGAGGTGGGAGCCGTTGGAGGGGGTGTTTTAAATAAAAAAAAATTATTTTATCTATATAAATAACTCAAACATATCTTCAAAACAAACTCAAATCCAACTCAAAATCAACTCAAATCCAACTAAAATCTTCTACTACACACACCATTTTAACATCATATCAATGGAGGGTTATAAGAAACGTGGCTCGGGTTCAAAGAAAACCCAAACCCAACCAAAGTTCCGACAAAATCTAGGCGAACCGACGAGATTTCGGTTAAAGACGAACCCGACACAACCCAACCATTCCAACAACAACCTTCCCAACAACAATCGTATCCAAAACATTTTCAACCGTCCCAAAACCAACAACAACATTCCCAACAACAACGCTATTATCAACCGTCCCAAAACCAATCATACCAAAACCAACCTTATATTCCAGTTTTTTCTACTCAAAATTATCCAAATAATGCTTTCAAATGTTTCAATCTCAATCGTCTCAACCGTCTCAAATGTCCGTCGATCCCCTAGACGATAACGATGTTATACATCAATTTGCAAGTGCTTTTCGTCACGAAGCAGAAACTTTGGATCAAGAAAATGAACCCGTGGAGGAGGAGACGCATCAAGAAAATGTTAGGCGTTGGTTGCCTGATGAGGAGGTCGCCTTGAACAAGACTTATTTACATTGCTCTGAATCAAAAAAACACTCAAACCAACCAAAAAAAAAAGATGCGTTATGGAGACGTATTAATGAACATTTCTCAAAACTTCCCGGCGCAACCGTACGAAACAAGGATCAAATGATTGCCAAGTGGGGAGATTTGAATCGAAAAATGTCAAGATTTAATGCTTGTTACATCCAATTGGTAACTTTTTTAGTTTATTTATTTTATAATCTATTACTTTATTTTTACAATTCGATATATATATATATATATATATATATATATATATTCTAAATGTTTTGTAGTCCCGAACTCCACAAAGCGGAGCGAGCGAGGCGACTATCATAAAGGACGCTTTGGCCGATTATGTTGAAGTTTTCAAATGTAAGGCTTTTCCCCACTTGGAAGCGTGGGAGATTGCAAGACGTCATGCGAAGTGGGAACTGATTCCCTTGGTCGATTTGAACGTACCGACGACTCCAAGGAAGAAATGATCTTCTTCAAAAAGATCAAAAACTTCCGAGTCCGGGGACTACAAAACGTCTACCGGCGGCTTATCATGCAACATGCCAAGCATGAACTTGAACGAGGAACCTGGAGACAATACTCACGATACCGACGAAGACACACCCACACGGCCGAATCGCAAGAAAAGTAGGGAATCGTCAAGACTTGGAAATGAAGCGATAGCCGAAAACTTCGCCGAATACAAGTCGGCTAAGTTGGCGGAAATGGCCAAGACGAAGGAGCGAAAGAAACATGCTTATATTTTAAAAATGAAACGTGAGGAGACGTATATCAACCATTTGAATGAAAACCAAAAAAATGCCGATCTAACTTTCCTTCTACAACCGCACGAACATCTTTACGAACCCTTTATATCGATCTTACTTCAACACAAACGCGAGATATGCGACAAGTGGGGTTGGGAAGGGCTGTAGGATTTTTTTCGATTTTTTAATTTAGTTGTCTTTGTAACGTTTATTTAATCTTGTTTTATTATTATTTATTTTAGTATTTATTAAAAAAAACAAAAAAATCCTATCACACCTCACAACACCACCACCCCTACCAAATTTCATCACATGTGATGGATTTTGACTTGGTGACATGACACACTACCATTGGGTGTGGTGTGTGATGAAAGTGAAACCACCCATTCCCCACTGAATGTTGACAATTGTGCATCCAAACTACCCTAAATAATTTTATTTTTTAATTTAAAATAACTCAAAATTAAAAAACTCAAAAATAAATAAAAATGCATACATTATAAATTTAAGAATACGTAATAATTGAACAACATTTTATTCAATAAAATATAGAAAAAAAACACTATTACCAATTTCATCGGTTTTTTACCTTTATTATGACTTCAAACATGTCTTTATCGCGAGCGTTAATTTATCTAACCATATGTCATAATTTTGGACACACTTGGTGCGTTGTTCGATCGCTTGTTCTCCCCCCGAAACAAAATAGTTCCAAACTTGTTACCAAAAACCCAACGCTCGTTGCTCCCCGGGGGTCCATGTTTTCGAACACATAGACCCAAGCCTTAGCTAACGCTACTTTTACTTCATGGCTACATCTTCATGACGCAATTCGTTGAGGATTTGGTTGCACCGTATAAAAGTTTGGTTTTAAGAGAAGTTGATAAAGATGGTTGAAGAATAGCGTGTTAAATTGGTTAAGTATGTATGTTTATTTACAAAGGAAAAAAAACAAATATATGTATATCATATACTCCCTACGTCCCTTTGAAAGTGTCAACATTTCCTTTTTAGTTTGTCCCTTACAAATGTCCACTTTCAAAATTTATTAACTAATTTCCAAGTTTACCCTTACACAAATTAATCATTCAAACTTTCTTAACTTTTGTCTTTTTATATATGTAAAGGGCATTATAGTCATTTGTTAAGCAAAATATGCAATCATTCAAACTTTTTAAATTTTGTGTTTTTCAAACTATGACACTTGTAGAGGGACGGTTGGAATATATAACTAGCCGTTAAATGGCTAGTCAACGATTTCCATGGCTTGTCAACGTATACGTTTCACGAGTAATACTACCCTTGGCAGCTACCCTGTACCCTATGGAAGTACTACCCCTTGGGTGATACCCGTGCACCACACCCTCTACCCTAATGCTTGCAAACAAAAACAAGGATGTAGGTTTGGTCCGGTGGTATCCAGGTTTCACGCACATCCACAAGGCGCATGTTCTACTTCCATGGCTATAACTCTCACTGCATTTTTATAAAGCATTTATCAAGGCATTAGTTTTTCACACACCCTTTTTGGTTATTCACACACCCTCCTAACACACATATTATCTCTATATACACCCTATAAATGGTGTATGAATAACACATCCCTTTATCAAATGTGACCACGTCATATTAGTACCCCATTTCGAATAAAATTCGTTTTTAACAAAATTTATACGGAAGAGACAATACAAAACAATTAATCACATCGGTGTATGAAATTTGTTTATATAAGTTAACAAGTTAAATATGATGAAGTTCCAAAGTATGTATACATACACAGTACACTTACTAGTATGAAACCCGCGCGATGCTGCGGTGGCAACAATTTGCAATGCGATAGTTGTTTATGTTAGTTTATGAATCCTCTCATGATATACTGTACATTACTTATACGCATGTTAGTTTCCTTAATCGTGTAATATCTTACAAAAGTTTATTACATTAGTTGTTTAATTGTTTCGGTTGATACATGTATATAGGAATGTAAATGAGTCGAGACAAGCAAGGCCAAGCTCAAGCTCGACCCAATACATGTTAGCTAGCTCGGCTCGAGCTTGAAACATTAAGCGAGCTGAACATGAGATCTTGATCTTGGCTCATTCATAAACCGAGCCAAATCGGCTCAATTGGAAATGTCTCGAACTCTTTTCTTATGAGTTGTTTTTGGCTTTTTTATTAGTTTGATACTTTGAATTAATTGTTAGGACCACTATTTATAGAAGACTATTCAAGGATGCAAATGTCTAGAGTAGAAAAGTATATTTGAGAGCCAACTGATGGGGGATCCAAAGGAAATGTGAAAAATAATACGAGAGAAACATGTTTCGAACTTGGGAAGGGAAGCGGTATTGCGTGAACCAGTGTTGATAAGTAACAAGCCAAATGCGCTGAAACTATTTGATATTCAAAGGTTGGATATATAAACTAAATACTCTACATGGGAAAATTAATCGAGCTATCGAGCCGAGCCATCCCTGGCTCAAGCTCGAAAAGCTTGATTACATAACTAGTCGGCTCGGCTCGATATCTAATCGAGCTTCAGGTGAGCCGTGGGGTGGGTTTATTTACACATCGGTTTTGAATTTTTTTTATATCGAAACGTCAACAAAAATAAGTACGTCGTAATGGTAGGTTCGGTTTCTTAAAAACATAATGTATTTAAAGATATAAAGGGAAACAAAAAATATATAAATTTGTCAAATTTTTGGATAAATATGAGGGGTTAAATGAGTAACAATTCTTTGATATTACAAAAGTTATCTAAAGTTTAAGGGTAATATTGTATATATAGAATGCGAATGAAAATATATTTATATTGTTACATATCTAAGTTGTACTTTAATATTTTATTGACTTGTATATTATAATCCAAACATCCGTTTTGAAATTTTTTTAGATCAAAACGTCGACAAAAATAAGCACATCGTAAAGGTAGGTTTGGTTTGTAGAAAAACACGTAATATTTAAAGATATAGATAAAAAACAAAAAATAAATTTGTTAATTTTTTTTTGTCACACCCCAACATACTGCGGAAATGTTGGGGCGTTAACTATTGGTTCACAGCTTACAAAACACTAGCATAACAATATTAGTGACAATATCTAATTATTTCATTATGTTCAAACATGTAAACCTCCTCTCAAACAATTACAATTAAAATAAAACAAATAATACAAAAACATCTTGTCTTTCTTTTATTAAATATCCTGAAGCCAATCTACGTGATCTTCTTATCTTCACTTCAAACCAAAAAATAACTTACAATATGCGTATGTCAACAACACATGTTGAGTAAGTAATCACCAGATTTTGCTAATGAACATAATATGTAAAGGAAAATAAATAAGCAAATCAGTATCATGGGTATCAACAATTAAATGAAAGCAAGTAATTTGTGTCGTTTGACCATTGGCTAGCGAATCAGGCTTTGGCTACTAAGACTACATGCTAGAATCAATGATGGACTTCTCCGAATGTTAGAATTAAGCAGGTCAGCAAATAAACAATTAGCAAGTAAACATTTAATTGATCAACAACACAATAATCATAATTTGCTAGTATGGATAATGTGTAATATGAAAAATAAGAATAGATAGGCATAAAGTCACCAAAAGTATTTGAAAACAGTAAAATAGGGGAATGATCACTCACATCATTGACGATTCCACACACACACATATATGTGTGTGTGTGTGTTTTTGTGTGTGTATATTTGACAAATTGCATACAAAATTTCAATCCAATTGACCCCTACGAATCTTGATTAATCTCTATGCCTTATCCCACCGTATGACTAGCGCTTAACGATATCTGTAACAATGTCTGTAATAGCTTGTTTGAGAAGCTAAAATTCTCATCCTAAAATTCTCGTTCTCTTCCGATAACCGTTCCCTAGCGCCTAGCCGATTCATGAGTGTTGCTTTTTCATTGAGAAACCCAACCTCGGAGTCTTGACAAACGTGAAGGTTCTTTCCGATTGTTAGAAGCCATAACTCTATCATCTAGCTAGTTTTTAAGTTTGTTTAACGTAAGGTTATAAGCTTTCGTGATTTATTTTAAAGCTAAGCTAAAACCTTAGTTAGGTGAGTATACAGTCAAACCATTGTTCCAAGTTTAAATTCTTTGAATTAATTTTTAGCAAAGGTTTAAAAAAATGAACATGTTGAAAAACGTATTTTTAATAAAGTTATAATTAATCAAATTAAAGGACTGGAAGTCTACTATTATGATGTTACACCAAATCAAACATCTTTGAACTAAGTGCAATTTCAATCCCTCATGTTTCTTTATTTCTATTTCAAACATAAACCACAATATAGGGATCTTATACATTAAATACTTGACTTATTATGATTATACTTTATTTTATAAAAATTTCCTCATTATAAATAAAAGGTCAAGTTATTATACAAAAGGTAATAAAAATGAGAATGATGAAAAAGATTTGTAGCTATACAAAAGACTCATAAAAATAATTAAAAACAATAATAAAAAATCATAACTCAAAATTTAATAAAAAACACAAAATATAAAACACATACACCGTCTTTATCTTTAAAAAAAAAGACACAATGGTGAGTTAAAAGACTATTGTGTTTTTTTGTTTATCATTGCAGTTAATGTTTATTCTTGTTATTAACTGTGTCTTTTTTCTTGACATTCTGTCTTTTTTCTTTATATTGTGTTATATTACTCAATATCGTATTATATTTTGTTCAGTATTGTTTTATAGTTTGCGACCTGTTGTGTCTTTTTTAGTTATAATTATGAATTTTGTTCATTTTCGTCATTGTGTCTTTGATCTTGGTATTGTCTTTTCGTCAATTTTTTTTTACTTTTTAAAATTGTTTTTTAGCAGGAATGATGACGAAACATTTTAGTCTTTTATTATTTTTTTTTGTTTCTTATTTATATTTTGAGTTATAATTTTTTTATTTCTTTTATTTAATTTATTTTTAAAGAGTTTTTTTATGGTTATAAATCATTCTCACACTTTTCATTTAATCACTATTGGTATTTTAACTTAACCTATAAATCAATACATTCATTTAATATTTCAACGTATGTTATCAACAGTAATTCAAATTTAGATTAAAATACTGGTTCACACGATAGAACATGCCAACTATTTAAATCTTCTTTTACTAAATCAATGATTTTAACTTAAGAGCGGATTAAGTAATCCCACATGTAAGTTTTTTTCAAACGTGATGGCTTGGTCACATTTTTTTTTCTCAATTTTTCTATTTTGATTTACTAATGATAAAAGTATATATTAATAATATATATATATTACTAAATCAATGGTTTTAAAAGTGGAAGAAGCAGTGGCGGACCCAGAATTTTTTGCCAATGGGGTCCCATATTTTCGGTGTTCAAATTTTTCGGGTCGGTCGTTGTTCAGGTCGGGTCGAGGCGAAGAACATAATAAAAACAATATCATAATAAAACTTTCTTTTCAATCATCACTACCTGAACGGGTCAAAATGGGTCGGGTTGACACATAAACACTTTGTTTTCCCTTTCTTAAACATTTTTGAGATAGAACCTAGATCCACCCTTTCATAAGCATGTGTTGAAAACCATTAACTTAAACTAGTGAAAAATAAAACTGATATTTTAAAGTGTTTGAATGTTTCTAAAGAAAACCATACATAAAGTTGAAAACAATGATATGTATTTTAGAGGTGTTTGAATGTTTCCAAAGTTATCATTGCAACATTAGCAATCAAATGATTGATTAACACAAAAAATTAACACAAAAAACCAAAAACTGAGCCTTGTAAGACTTGAACCCATGACCTTTCAAAGATAAACTAAGGGACTTTCCACCAGACCACATCAACATTAATAGTATGGGTTCCAAGTATTAAATCTTATGGGGTCCTCAAAAAATTTAATATACCGCTTCTAAAAAATTTTAAAAACAATTGGTGTCCCGGGACCCCGATCCACACTATGTGGGTCCGGCCCTGGGAAGAAGTCGTTCCACATGTAAGCTTTATTCCAAGTTTTTTTCAAACATGACGGTGTCGTCACAATTTTTCTCAGTTTTCCAATTTTGATTTACTAAACTAAAGATTAAAGTATTTAATTAATATATATATATATATATTCTTAGGGGATGGTTCAGGAGAGAAGTCATATTAATGAAAAAATGTAAGAAATCAATCTTAACCATTGATCACGTGTAATCAATGGTGTACATCAAGAATGACATGCTTGTAATTACCATGACATTAAAATTAGTTTTTTTTAGTAAAAAGGGTAGAAATGTCTTGTTGACACGATTAAATCAAAATTATTGCTTATAGTAAGTTACTCGAAATAATTAATACACATCATCATATATTCCTAAATTAACATCATCTATATATTTTGAACATCATTTATGACTTTCATGATAGTTAGTGTGTGCTATTTTTTTCCTGTGCGTATATTTTATCTTTAAACAAATGATTTTTATTATGAATATAGATATTATTGTGTTTATTATTATGATTATTATCTACTAAATATAGATCGGCTTGTTCATTAAGTTTTCCTCTCCTTATAAATACCTATTGGTATTTCATTGTATGACACACCAATGAATAATAAAACTTATTCTCTCCCTAATTCTATTTCATCTTCTTACTAGTAGGCTTGTTATAAAACACGTTATCAGCACGAATTGCTTTTGGAGTTGAATCATCATAAGGTATGTCACATTAATTAACTTGTATTTATTCTTGCTCCTATCTTCTAACATAATCCATATTGTAATTCATATAATATTAGGTGTGTTAGAGATTGGTTTAATTCTTCTTTTATACATCACAAAATAATTCATATGTTCATGTTGGCTGTTTACGAAAAAAATTATTGTTCAGTTTTTAAAATAAATATTGAATTTATAAATATGAAAGTTATTCCGATAGAAAATATAATATACTTTCTATGTTGATTTCTTTAATATTGAATTCTAAATTATGAATACATATAAATTTTTTAATATTAACAAAGATATATAAATCGTGTCTCAAATTTCATTCTATTAAAAACTAAATTATATTCACAGTTTATGAAATATAATTTATGACAAGATTGAATTCATTAACATACATCACCTAAAAAATAGTATCTATTATACAAGTATTTGTGTTGTCGTCTTATTTTCATAGTATTTAACTCAATTGTATTGCTATTATATAGTTCGCTATGACAAATCTTGCAAGCTTGAGTTTTTAGCTCTTGACATTACCGAAAAAAAATATTTGTCATGGGTATTGGATGCTGAAATCCACTTGGATGCTAATAATCTTGGTGATACAATTAAACAAGGAAATAAATCAACTATCCAAGATAAGGCAAAACCCTTGATTTTCTTACGCCATCATATCCATGAGGCTTTGAAAACTGAATACCTAACAATTTAGGATCCACTTGTCCTTTGGACAAATTTGAAAGAAAGGTATGACCACCAGAAAACGGTAATATTACCGAGAGCTCGTTACGAGTGGATTCACTTAAGATTGCAAGACTTTAAGTCTATAACCGAGTATAACTCGGCAATGTTTAGAATCACGTCACAACTGATTCTGTGTGGTGAAAACATTACTGATAAGGAGATTTTGGAAAAAAATTCTCCACCTTTCATGCTTCAAATATGTTGCTGTAGGAACAATATTGTGAAAGGGGTTTCACCAAGTATTCTGAGCTTATATCTTGTTTGCTTGTGTCCGAGCAAAACAATGAGCTTCTCATGAAAAATCATGAGACCCGTCCAGTTGGTACAACCCCATTCTCAAAAGCGAATGTGGCAACTTATAATGGCCAAAGTGGAAATCGTGGACGCGGTCGTGGTCGTGATTACCAACGTGGTCGTGGTCATGGTCATGGTCGTGGACGTGGATATATCCGGGGGAATCATCATGGTGTTCAGTTTAGAAACCCAAAAGCTCACCAAAAGTGGCATGGTAATGAAAAGAAATCTAATGATGAAAAGGGTAAAAAGAAAAGCGAAACTACACCAAATGCATGCCATAGGTGTGGAAGTAATAACCATTGGGCTCGTGCATGTCGAACGCCCAAACACTTGGTGGAGCTTTACCAACAATCCATCAAAGGCAAAGGAAAAGAAATTGAGACACATTTCACATATGATGATGGAAGTGTTGATACCTCCGGTGGTCAAAAAGACCTTAATGAAGATACTCACATGGATGTTGGTGACTTTACTAATGATGCAACTAAATTGGATTATGATGATTTCCTTGCTGATCCAATTAATTTGGATTTTGGTGATATTTTGGCTGATACAACCCAGTTGGATGCTTCAAATTTTTTTACATATGAATGATTTGGTTTAAGTTATGTTATTTGCTTGATGTTTCTTTTAGACTTTATGTTTGAGATTATTTTGTTTTGAAGCACACTAGACATTATGTTTTGGGATTTTTTTTATGCTTGAAGTATCTTAAATGTTTTATTTATGCAACTTTTATTTTATTTAAAACATATGGAGTGGTTAACTAAACACCCTATTAATGGCGAAGATATATGTTTAATAGACAGTGCAACTACACATACAATTCTCAAGAAAAAGAATTATTTTTCTAATATAGTTATAAAAGAGGCAAGCGTTAGTACTATATTCGGTAGTACAAAATTAATTGAAGGTTTTGGAAAAGCTTGCATTGTGTTACCTGGTGGAACACAATTTAAATTTAACAATGCTTTATTTTCACCATTGTCTCAAAGAAATCTAATAAGCTTTAAAGATATTCGTCTAAATGGATATCATGTTGAGACAATAAGTGATGAGCATAATGAGTACCTTCAAATCACAAGTATGAAATCGGGTAAAAAGCATGTATTAGA
Source organism: Bidens hawaiensis (assembly GCF_021521415.1). Taxonomy (NCBI): domain Eukaryota; kingdom Viridiplantae; phylum Streptophyta; class Magnoliopsida; order Asterales; family Asteraceae; genus Bidens; species Bidens hawaiensis. The sequence goes on along the minus strand of NW_027492579.1, from coordinate 328,056 downwards.
AAAGCTACCCGCACTTGCCTCCGGTTTGTATTGCACTAAAATTATTACAATTGAATCTAATATGGTCATAAACAAGAAATTTATGGACAAAGAAAATTTTATGGTTTGGCATGACCGGTTAGGCCATCCCGGTTCAATAATGATGCGAAAAATTATAGAAGATTCATGTGGGCACTCTCTGAAGAACCAAAGGGTTCTTCAGACTAAGGATATTACATGTTTTGCATGCTCAAAATGGAAGTTGATTACTCGCCCATCACCAATTAAGGTGTGGACCGAATCCCTTACTTTCTTGGAAAGAATACACGGGGATATATGTGGACCCATACACCCTCCTAGTGGACCATTTAGATATTTTATGGTGCTAATTGATGCATCAACTAGATGGTTACATGTGTGTTTACTATCAAGTCGTAATATGGCATTTGCACGACCACTTGCTCAGTAGATAAGACTAAGAGCACATTTTCCAGATTACCCCATTAAGAAAATTCGACTGGATAATGCTGGTGAATTTACATCCCAGTCATTTAATGATTATTGCATGTCTATTGGGATAAGTGTAGAGCATCTTGTGCCTCATGTAAATACACAAAATGGGCTTGCCGAATCGCTTATCAAGCGACTTCAAATGGTTGCAAGACTGATGATTATGAAATCAAAACTATCAATTACTTCTTGGGGGCATGCGATTTTACATGCAGCAACACTAATTCGCATCAGACCAAAGAGTTATCATACTTCATCCCCATTAAAATTGGTTTTTGGTCAGGAACCAAATATTTCCCATCTAAGGATTTTTGGTTGTGCCGCATATGTTCCAATCGCTCCACCACAACGCACAAAGATGGGACCTCAAAGGAGGCTAGGAATATATGTTGGGTATGAATCAGCATCTATCATTAAGTATTTAGAGCTATCAACGGGAGATTTATTTACGGCTCGATTTGGTGATTGTCATTTTGATGAATCAACCTTCCCAACATTAGGGGGGATGAAAAACAGCTGGAAAACAATATAATTTGGAATGAACTATCATTATCTCATCTTGACCCTCGAACTAAACAATGTGAAACATAAGTTCAAAGGATAATTCATTTACAAAAATTAGCAAATCAATTACCAGACGCATTTACTGACCCGAAGAGAGTCACTAAGTCACACATACCAGATGTTAATGCCCTAATAAAAATTGGTGTCCCTGATGGACAACCACGTATTGATAATGAGTCTAATGCACACCTAAAGCGTGGTAGACCAATTGGTTCTAAAAATAAAAATCCTCGAAAGAAAAAAGGAGTAAGTAATGTAGATGGCCTTGTCGAGGTAACTGCAATGCCTGAAAAGGAGTCTTTTAAAGAGACACTAGACATAATGGTTCCAGAAGAACCTCAGGTACCTGAAAACGAAGAGATCTCAATAAATTATATTATGTCTAGAAAGGTATGGAACCGAAATAAAGTCGACGTTGATGACAATTTTTCATACAATGTAGCGCTAGAAGTAATGGAAAACAATGAGGATCAAGAACTAAAATCTGTCAATGAATGTAAAAATAGAAATGATTGGCCAAAATGGAAAGATGCAATTAAGACAGAATTAAATTCCATTGCGAAACGAGAAGTTTTTGGACCTGTAGTCCATACACCTGAAGATGTAAAGCCCGTTGGATATAAATGGGTCTTTGTGCGAAAACGTAATGAGAAAAATGAGATTACGCGATATAAGGCACGATTGGTAGCACAAGGATTTTCTCAAAGACCTGGAATTGATTATGAGGAGAAATATTCTCCAGTGATGGATGCGACAACGTTTCGTTATCTTATTAGTCTGGTACTACAAGAAGGGATTGATGTGCGTCTAATGAATGTTGTGACAGCCTACCTTTATGGCTCACTTGATACTGATATTTACATGAAACTTCCGGAAGGTTTCAAATTGCCAAAATCATGTAAATCTAGTTCTCGAGAACATCTATCAATTAAGTTAAACAAATCTTTATATGGGCTGAAACAATCTGGACGTATGTAGTATAATCGCCTTAGTGAATACTTGTTGAAAGAAGGATATAAAAATGATTCTGTATGTCCATGTATTTTTATAAAGAGGTCAGAATCTGAATATGTCATAATTGCTGTATATGTCGATGACTTGAATATAATTGGAACTCCGGGGGAGCTCCAAAAGGCGATTGAGTACTTGAAACAAGAATTTGAAATGAAAGATCTTGGAAAGACAAAGTTTTGTCTCGGGTTACAAATTGAACATCTTAAAGATGGAATCCTTGTGCACCAAGAAAATTATACAGAAAAATTACTCAAAAGATTTTATATGGAGAAATCGCATCCATTAAGTACTCCAATGGTTATAAGGGCACTGGATGTTGAGAAAGACACCTTCAGACCTCCGGGAGATGGAGAAGAAATTCTTGGTTCAGAAGTACCATATCTAAGTGCAATTTGTGCAATAATGTTTCTTGCTAGTCACACACGACCGGATATATCATTTTCTTTAAACTTATTGGCAAGATATAGTTCATGCCCGACAAGGAGACATTGGAAGGGGGTCAAATAAATATTTCGATATCTCCAAGGTACTAAAGATATGGGTTTGTATTTCACTAACCAATCGAAAACAAGTTTGGCTGGTTTTGCAGATGCATGTTATTTTTCCGATCCTCATACAGGTCGATCTCAAACTGGATATTCGTTCACATATGGAGGTACTGCAATTTCATGGCGTTCAGTAAAGAAGACAATCACTACTACTTCATCTAATCACGCGGAAATAATAGCAATCTATGAAGCTAGTCGAGAATGTTTTTGGTTAAGAAGGGTAATACAATATATTCGTGGATCTTGTGGTATTTCTTCCGAAGACGAGGGGCCGACGGTTTTACACGAAGATAACGCAGCATGCATTGCTCAACTTAAGGAGGGTTATATCAAATGTGACAAAACCAAACATATTTCGCCAAAGTTCTTTTTCACACATGATTTGCAAAAGAGTGGAGATGCTATCGTCCAACAAGTTCGTTCCAGTGACAATTTAGCGGATTTGTTTACCAAATCACTCTCGACCTCAACATTTAAGAAATTGGTTCATGGGATCGGGATGCGTCGACTCAAGGAGCTTAACTGATTCTCATCAGGGGGAGAAAATACGCGCTGCACTCTTTTTCCCTTAGCTAAGGTTTTGTCCCACTGGGTTTTCCTGGCAAGGTTTTTAATGAGGCAGCATAAAGCGTATGAAGTTGATAATCAAGGGGGAGTATTATGAACATAGATATTATTGTGTTTATTAATATGATTATCATCTACTAAATATAGATCGGCTTGTTTCTTAAGTTTTCCTCTCCTTATAAATATCTATTGGTATTTCATTGTATGACACACCAATGAATAATAAAACTTATTCTCTCCCTAATTCTATTTCATCTTCTTACTAGTAGGCTTGTTATAAAACAATTTTTATATTGTTTGTTTTATTATCATATAAAATAAAATAGTGTTTGTAGTGTATTTTAGATATTAACAGTCATCATGATATATAGATTTATATAGATATTATGTGTTTGTGTTGTTAACATGCAGGTGTAGGGTTTGTGTAGTTTGTGTAGGTTTTTAAAATATGTTTTGTTGTAGTATTCGTTTGTGCAAGGTATTACTAATATACCGTGTGGGGTATTCATATACAACTTTTTTGTATGTTTGGTGTCATATGTGTAGGCTATTTTGAGGTAATAAAAATATGTCTTGTTGTAGTATATTGTTTGTGTAGGGTGTTATTAAAATACTGCGTAGTGTATATAAATATACAACTTAGATGGAAAATAATCTAAATTCATTTGTGTAGGTTATTTTGTGAAAGGTTACATGTAGGGGCAGTTTGCGTAGGTTCCTAAAATATGTTTTGTTGCAGTATATTGTTTGTATAGGGTATTGCTAATATATTGTGTAAGGTATTCATATACAACTTTGTATGTTGGTGCCATAAGTGTAGGCTATTTTGAGGTAATAAAAGTATGTTTTGTTGTAGTATATCGTTTGTGTAGGGTGTTATTAAAATACTATGTAGGGTATATAAATATACAAATGTGTATGTCCGGTGCTATATGTGTATGCTATTTTGTGGATGGAAAATAGTCTAAATTCATTTGTATAGGTTATTTTGTGTAAGGCTTGTGTTTTTTTTCGAATGAAAACCTATATAAAAATAAATGTGTAAGATTGTTTTCCAGTTATGTAGGGTTTTATTAACTTTGTATAGGTTATTCAAGTAACATTCATGAAATTTGGATAAGTTTAAAATTAATGTGTAAAAGAAACCATGGAATACTAATGTTATCTGTAAATAACGATTATGAGAAGATGTAGGCAATAATATATGTTATTGTATAATACGTGTTTCCCAAAGTTACATATCATGAGATGGTGTTTCTATTAAGTGTGGTACGTGTTTCACCGAAGACACTGAAAGAAAAAATAGTAGGATAAACTAGAATTGGAATTAAAATAGTTGTTTAATAAAATTAAAACTTACTAAAAAAACATAAATACTTACCATTTAAAAAGAATGTGTGTTTTACTATCATACCCTTATATTTAATTAAAAGGGAAAAAGAATAGAAAAAATTTGATTGGTTAGAAGGATTTCTTACACTTCTCACATTAAAATGATTTCTTTCTTGAACTTAAACCTATATTCTTATATACAACATAATATAAACGATTCAATCATTTTAAGTTCTTCTAATCCAAGCCTTTAGGGAGACAATCTCTCGTAGCTCACGTGCGGCCATATTTGCTTGCACACACACACATATCAGAACATAAAATACACAGTGAAAACACAGAACTAAGCGAAAACTATGCTAACAAGTCTCGCCGAATGTGAGAAGTATTGTCTAGAGTGAAAAGTAAGTCTAGGCGAAAACTATCAAAGCGGAAACTATCCATTAAGTGAAAACTATGACACAAAGGAAAATTTTACTGTCAAAAGCGAAAACTTGTTTATGTCTTCAAAAAAACGTGATTCATATCTGATTAAATTGAGATCTTATTCCAATGCTCAATGCCTGTAATGATTCAAGCTTGAGACTTTAATGATCCTTAGGGTCTAATTAGCAACCCTTGAAGTCCCTATATAAGCAAAGATCTTAACGTAAAACCAAGCTTTAAACGGGTTCTTAGTCTTTAAACGTGCTCGAACCAATCTCGAACAATTTGATGAATGAAGAAACACTAAGTCTAACCTGATAAGGTTAAACCTAATACTTCGTCCAAGGGGTTAACCAATGGGTCAAACCAAGTTGGTGAGGCTAATCTATTGCCCAACCCAATATCTTTATTTGGATACAAGTGTGCCTTAGCGAACCGTACACCTGCAAAACGAACACCATGAGCTCATTACGAGAATGGGAATAAGGGTTTTCTCGTAACCACCCTTTGGCGTGAGAATTAGTATGGTAAGTGATCGGAATATATTTGAAGGAGTGAGAGATCTTAGAAGTTGGACCTTTTTACCGTTATACTATCATCTGTATTTATAGCCGAAGAGGGGAGAAGGTTAGGCTAGCTATCCCACTCAATGGAAGCTTCTCTCGTCATAGTTGGGCATGACGGCTCTTTCTGATTGGTCGGACAGTCTCGCCAATGGTATTCTTGCTTTTGGTGCAGGTACAGCGTTGACCCATTTTCATTGGTCCATCATGCGTCCATGTAGGGATTTGTACCATGCAACACTTCCGCTGCTTTCTCGTTTAGTACCAGTGCGGTATTTGCCCATTCTCATTGGTCCATCGTGCACCCATATGGCAGTTGGTACTACGCCATGGTGTTCCACCACGTGTCCTACGTGTCCTACATTTTTACCGTTATACTATCATCTGTATATATAGCCGAATAAGGGAGAAGGTTGGGCCAGCTATCCCACTCAATTGAAGCTTATCTCGATATGGTTGGGTATGACGGCTCGTCCTAATTGGTCGGACAGTCTGGCCAATGGTATTCTTGCTTTCGGTGCAGGTACAACGTTGGCCCATTTTCATTGGTGTCCATCATGCGTCCATGTAGGGTTTTGTACCATGCAACACTTATGCTGCTTTCTTGTTTAGTACCAGTGCGGCATCGGCCCATTCTCGTTTGTCCATCGTGCGTCCATATGGCAGTTGGTACTACGCAATGGTGTTCCACCACGTGTCCTACCCGTGGCAACATTTCCGTTGTTCTTTCCTACTCGCATTATCTTGTGGTTATCTCCTGCGGTGGGTTGTGACTTCTTCGCGGATTAACCATGTCTTTTGTGTGCATGAAGTGTTTTATACCTTACCCACAATGATGAATCCACGATAGTAGGTGATTTCCATTAGCCAATCTCCTTACAATACGATTCTATATCCAAAGGTGTGCTCAATTCTCAAATGGAACTCGAACGTGAACTCAGTAGCACTTTTTCTCTGTAGCTTCCTCTCTTTACGGTTTGTTGGTAAGTAAGTGAATGAATATTGAGAATCGTGGCTAGATATTTAGTATGGTTTTTTCTCATTCCTTAATATTACACTTACACCCTTTGGCTTCTTGTTTAAATATGTTTGGTCCATAACTTTTGTTAAACCCACTTAACAACTAGCTCATAACAAAACACAAAACATAATAAATAAATAAATAAATATAGACAATAAGAAGAAGAATCCATTTTATTATTATAAACGGGGGGGGGGGGGGGGGTTGTTACAATACAAGCCTTGTGACAACGATAAGAAATTGGAACTTCATTCCACAAAACTCTAAACTAAGAGCGGAAACTTTAAGGTTAATCAATAACATATGTGGGTCGGTTGGGTGTGGAAATCAGGTAAGGTTTTGGCTTGATCATTGGGTTAGAGATGCCACTTTCGGCTTCATTTTGCTTGATCATTGGTTTTGGCTTGATCGTTGGCTTAGTTAGCATTTCTCAAGTTAAAGATTGTAAGGTTTCTATTTGTTTCTCTTTGGTAAACGGGGTCACGGTTTGGAATATGGTTAGGGGGTCCTAGTTCACATATTGAAATTAATATATGTAGGTCTATTAAACACTATATTGATCATAGAAGTTGGCGTGAAAATTGTTTTGTGTACTCGTAGAATAATTGGATCGTGAGCAACATAAGCATCTTAAATGGGAGAGTTGAAAAAGAAAGAACTCTCATGCGAGAAGCACAAATATTACCTCTCATATGTGTATGTTGTGTGAGCATAAAGTGGAAACAACTGATCGTTTATTTAGGTATATTCTTGGGACATTGCGAATGAAATTTGGACTATTATTAGTCAATGGCGTAATTTTCATTCATTCTTTCTGTTCTATTTACGGGATATTTTCAGCTATCATCAGGGGTGTAGCTTGTATAAGGGCCGAGGCTGGTGTAAATATGCCCTTTCTTGCTCAGTGGTGTAAATATACCTATTTTTGTTTGATATTTTTTTTATATGTAGTGCTAATTTACCCGTTTTGTCTAAAATTTTGATTCCACCCGCAACCCATTGGGCGCGCGTATCTTAACGACTATCATAACTTTATTTCGGGTTGCAAAAAGAATAAGAAAGCTATTCAAGGCATTTTAAGTATTTGTATGCCGGTGGCACTTGAAAGCCCGGAATAAAAAAGTTTTTAATAACATTAGTGTATTGATTCACAAGATTATTGAAAATATAGAGTCAAATGAGTTTCTTGTTAACATATTGATATTGTAAATTTCCTTTGGGGTTTTTGCTTGTTCCTAAACCTTCTGTTGTTTATATATATATATATATATATATATATATATATATATATATATATATATATATTTATATATATAATTCTTAGTTGCTGTTAAAAAAAAGTATAAATTGTTTAAAGAAAATCAAAAACTTCTAAATAATCTGATATATTAATATCTAATAATTTGGGTTCCCTTCTCGAAGATGTTTCTGGATGAGTCAAACCGAGAGCGTCAAATTAAGTATGTACAGTTGATATCCGTCTCAGTAAGACTCACTCAGTATTGATTACAATTTCAGAGGCCGTTAAAAAAATATCTAATAATTAGTTATTGCCACACCAGACAATTAAAGTTTAAATCGACTAACAACTACCTATGTGACAACCACTAGCTTGATTTAGTGGTAAACGTGTATAACTTTCATTCAACCAAATGATTGTGGATTCTAGTCTCACTTGAGACATATGGATAAAATAAGATAGAAAAAAATATAGGCATATACATGTATTCCCCTTCCTAAGTTCCGTTATTACATATTTACTCAACCCTTAAAAATTAATTATATATTTCCCTTCCCAAGCCATGTATATTACATATTTATCAATTTCATTAAAATCAACAAACGATATAACTACTTTACCGTTAATGGACTAGTTAAAGAACTATTTACACATATCCCATTGTTAAAAACAGAAATTACAAATTTTCCCAATTTCAACCCAAATCAAGTCGGTGTTAACACGAACATGTCGACCACTAATAAATCCAATTGGAGTCAAACTTTTGTAATGAAATGGATAATCAACTAACTATATGACTATTTTACTCTTAATGGATTAGTTAAAAAACTATTTACACATATCACATTCTTAAAAACAGAAATTACAAATCTTCCCAATTTCAAACCCAAATTAAGTCGGTGTTACCACAAACATGTCGACCACTCATAAATCCAATTGGAGTCGAACTTCTAATCGCTAGCAAAATATTAAAAAAAAAGTATTTAAAATATCTAAATAAAAAACAATAAAAAAACATTTAAGATGTTCGGATCGACAAGCTCGAGCTCGAATCAAGCTTTAAATGAGCCAAGCTCAAGCTCGATTTTTTTAGCTTGATAAAGTAAATGAACTAAGCTCAAGCCAGCTTGTTTATGTCTGAGCTCAATGGCCCGACTTGTCTCGACTCAACTACAACCCCTTACAAAACACACTCCTGCGGGTGACATTTTTAGTTGTTGAAAGTAAATAAAAGAATGGTATATTAATATTTAAATCACAACATAACATAAGCAAATTATGTGTGTGATATATGTGTTTCCAAACTAACGTATTTTATGTTTCTTTTGGCTTGGTTTTCATATTATAATATGTAATTTTCAAACAGCTTCGTTAAATAGTTATGTATCATTAATCCTTAATGGGTTTGGATGAAAAGGCTTGGGAATATAAGGCCGACGTTTGGGGTTTTTTGAAGTATCCGGGTATTGTAAGGGGGTGTTTGGGATTTCTTATTTTGCCATCTTATAACTTTTCATTAAGTTAATAAGTTATAAAAGTATAACTTATGAAACTTTTCCTCTCATAATATAAGCAATCCCAAACACATTATTACTTTTCAAAAAGTTAATAAGTTATAAGTTGGTGAAAATAAGCAATCTTAAACTAAAATAGAAAATATGTAAGTAGATTTTAAGTCTTGGAAAAATTTATAATTAAAAGAGTTAAGAAGAAAAATTTATAAAAAAACTAAAACTCTCAAAAAAATAAACAAATAAATAAATAAACCAACTACCCACGTTAATCGTGCCAAATAGTAGGTTGCTTGCATGCAAGCTACAACCCTGTTCAACAATATAGACCTCCGTTTCCCAATGTCCAATCAACCACAACACGCTTCCCTACTTGAACTTGTCATGCATTCATGCTCCATACACGAATTATTGGTCAAAAACACTGAATCACTACACTACCTATACTATACATACATACATATATACATGTATTTCTTATATACATGTATTTCTTATTATTGGTCAAAAACACGCTTCCCTACTTGAACTTGTCATGCATTCATACTCCATACACGAATTATTGGTCAAAAACACTGAATCACTACACTACCTATACTATACATACATACATACATATATACATGTATTTCTTATATATTATTATAAACAATACAAAAACATAAAAAATTAAGCTGAATATATAAACCAAAAGAAAAGGGATATATGTTCATCAGAATGAAAATATTTCACTTGTAAACTTTAGTCACAAACAAATACCAAGTGAATATATGGTACTAGAATATACATATGATTCCTGAATTGCACTCATTTAAGCTATCATGTGATAAAGAAATAAAGCCTATACTGTCACATGGCCAAGGAATCTTAATCATAATTGAAACTTGCTTTCATCAGTATCATTGCTAACATAACAAGAACTATCAAGGTTGTTGAGATGAGGACCTTAGAACATGTTGATAGAGAACCAAGTTAATGGTGATTGATGATGTTAGTGTTGTTTGATCAACCTTGAAGTTATTAGTGTTGATACATTGTTTCTATTTGCACTCATATATTAGACTAGACTTATGTAGCGGAAAACCCCCAAAACGCATCCATCTCCCTCTAAATTGTTTTACTTTCTCCTTTGCCTCACCTTTCTCTTCATTAACCTTTTTCTCCTTGGCTCCTGGGCTGTGTTTACTGGCGCTTGGGAGAAAATGTCCCTCCTACTACGCCCAGTATTACCCATCAACTACTTTGAACAACTGTAAAAACCTATCTTTAGTGACGTTTTTATTAAATAAAACATAAATTATTACTTTTAAAACAAAACTAATATTAACCACTTTCATTAAAAACAAAAGTTACATAAATCAACTTAAAATAATAAAATATAAATTATAAAAGTTACAAGGCCATCCGTATTTGCTCGCTATTCTACTAATGTATGTTTTTTATGAATCCATGGAGATTTATGTACCGTGTGTAAAATGTTGGTAGAAAATATAGGTTTTTGGTGGATCAAATTGATAAAAAGAGTGGTATATTTAAAAGGTTAATTTTTTAAAATTAAATCCAATGGCTTTCTAGCCGTTGTCCAATGGCTCAATCCACAATTTCAATTGACAAGAAGTAACGGCGTAAGCTAGCCACCTGGACTACCCTCTTTGTTGGCTGCAGTGTAGCCGAGCGACAGAAGATACCCGAAATGTGTTTGCCGCATGTGCCCAGTGGCCTAATGGATTAATGTCACTAAAGAAGTCTACGACATAAGGTGCTACCGAGAGCAACTCATTTACTAGGGGTGAGCACGGTTTGGGTTCGGTTATTGGCTGAAAGCCAAACCGAAACTAAAGTTATCGGTTATTTTAGAATACCAACTGATCGGTTTTCGGTTATTAGGTTTTCAGTTATTTTCGGTTTTTTAATTGTGAGTAGACATACAAAAAATAATAATAAAATAAAAATAATAGAGTATCTCATATATATATATATATATATATATATATATATATATATATTGAATTCAAAATACAAAAATAGACACATGTTACGTGGAACCAAACAAATAAAAGTTTACTGAGTATTAGAGTTTAAAATTCAACAAAGTTTTTAATTAAAAAAACACTAAAAGTTTGGTTCGAATCTTCATTTCTTATCTTATTCAACTTCAAAGTTTAGACATAATCTTCATCACCGTCAATGATAGATTCTTTTAGTGTTTTGTTACCGGTCATAACCGATTCAATTTTTTTCCAGTTTTTTTAAAATGGATAACCGAACCTAAACCCAAAAATCGGTTTTCGGTAAAACTAAAAAATTAAACGTCGGTTAATGTTTCGGTTCGGTTATTCGGTTTTAGTTTGGTTAATTCGGTTTTCTCTTACTTCTATCATTTAGAAGAGTGACCAATTAAGTTAAGTTATTGTTTGATCAATAAATAATTTTTGTAGATACTTAACAGAGGTCAACTTGCTACCAATAAGATCAAGTTGGTGCTGATAAGAAACTTGATGCTGTTACAGACTGTCATATATTTTATTTTTCACCTCCTAGTAAACTCCATTTAGCCACTAGGACATCACATCTTATGCAGCAATCTTCAAAAAGGTTGATGGGTAATTGGGTATGACAAAATATTAATTGGCCTTATTTGCTCCTTTTGAATTTAAAAGATATATCGATCGGTGTGATAAAGTATTAAAGTATTGGGTAGAGAGGATTTATGAAGATGAATTATGTAAAGTAGCATCATTAAACCAAAACAACAGTGCTTTAGCTTTGGAGTTCTAATATCTAGGAAAGGTCGTTGGTTTGAATCTCATTTATGACAAAATGTCATTCATGTAGGGTTTTTCACGAGTCGAGACGAGCCGAGTGAAGACTTGTTCGTTGCTTTGCTCGTTTAAACCAGAACCGAACGGCTGAAATTCAACCTGGCAAAAACCGAAACGAGCCAAAATCGAATCAAGTATTTTTCGATCGAACATCGAGCGATTTCGAGCATTATTTATTTTTTTCACTTTAAAATTTTCAATAAGAAACAAATTTAAAAGTTGTAAATAATATATTTTACAAAAAAATTATTAATTTTTAGACAACCATGTAATAGATTGTATTTTTTTTAAATAAGTTTGAAGTGAGATATATTGATCATGTAAACAAATTTCTAGTATTTTAAAAACTTGAATCGAACAAATAAAACTATAAAATTAACGGAATATAAAAATTTTAAAGGGGTAAAAATAATTGTAACTAATTTTAAGTTTATATTTATGTGTATTGTCTATATATTTTTATATTTGTTCATATATAATTATATATAAATAAATTAAAAATATTCGAGCCGAACTGAAACGAGCAGACATTTGCTCGTTGCTTGGCTCGTTTACAAACCGAACCGAGCAGAGCAGCTCGTTTTCAATCGTGCTTAAAAGCGAGCGAGCATTTTATGAGAAAATTTTGAGCGAGCGGCGAACGAGTTCGAGCGACGAGCGGTTTGTACAGCCCATTTATGAGCTAGAGGTTTTACCACATTGGGCTAGCTAGCTTTTGGGCGGTGGGTTTCCCCTGGAATTGGTGGTGAGTCAGGGTACCAATGTAGTTTGCGATCACAGCCGTGTGTGGTCTTTTGCCAACAGGTGTACCCAAATGACTAGTTAATTTGTTGATCGTTCAAAAAAAAAAGTAACATTAATGAAGACGGCAACTCAAAAAACAAACGAGCATCACAAGGATCAGTTTTTCATGTAAGCAAAGTCTTAAATTGAGATTCGAGACATCTCCTCCAAAGAGGATCAGGTAGCTCAATGCCACTCACCAAGCACCCTATGGCAAATCTTCATAACCATTCTCTATACCAAATCGGTCTCGTGAAACCCATTGCATTTAGTTGAATGTGAACAATCTTCATTGAGATCAATGGATTTGGATGCCCCTACTCAATCTCGCCAATGTAAATGGATTTGGTTTAATATGAAATAACAATTACTTATTGATTGGTTAATTCTTCATACCCTCCATGAAACCGCGATATAACATTATCACAAGAACATTTGTGTAATTTATTATGTAATCTATTCAACAGGTAATATAAACCAAGAAATGATGTGAAAAGCTTAGATAAATAAAATGAAACTAGAAATGTCTTGATTTTTAACAACTTAATTTTGATCTTAGAAGACCAGCAGGAACTAAAATGTGGAATGTTGATACAAAATAAATTCTTTCAAATAAAGATTTCAAAATTGTGAAAGTGCTCATGGTAAATTTCATTTTTACAATATAAAATATTGTTAACCATATCAATTTTAATCAAACAAATCAGTAGTGCAATTACATATATGTGTATAATATTTCAAAGCCTTCTTTTAACATAACATTTTTAGTTTTATAGTTTATATGCTACATGTATGCGAAGTATAAATATATAACACTAGTTTTTATCCCCCGTATTACAGATGGTTGTTTTATATTATTTGTTTATGATATTTATTTATTTTTTGAATTTTTATTATTTTATTGTAACAAAGTTAATAATATACTTATGTTTCAATAATAAATTATTTTACAAATAAATAAGATGTTATAACCCGGTTTAAAAGTTATATGGGTTTGATGAGACCCAAGACCCGTTTATTTTTTTTACTATAAAATTGGTTTTTTAATTATAAATAAGATATATCTTTTTTAAAATAAATCGGATATTAATTTAGTATATCCCTACTTTATATGATTTTTATATCAAATATTTGGTGAGATTAGTTTTTAATTTAATGAGTTCTTATAACTCGTTTAAGAAAAATATGGGTTTGATTAGACCCATACCCGTGAATTAAGGTCAAATGCATGAGAAGCCTCTATTTAAAAATCAAGCAAATTTAGTGACTCCAAAAAATAGGAAGCGACCACATCACGACACATAGGATTTTTATGGTTTCGTTTATATATTATAGATTGTTTCCTTTAATTGATGGCTTTTTTTCATTAAATCCAAATTCTAAGTTCTCATCAACTTGGTAATATTTATGTATGACAGTTGTTGACTTAGAGGTAGAGAATCTTTAATCTTCAATTTAAAGCTTCACATTACTTACATGTAGATGTGGGACTTTAAATAATACTTATTTAACATCACATTGTAGTTTAAAATTACGTTATTAAAGCCATATCATTTTCTTGCTAAAGCATTTGACCCCCACCTTTTTCTCCTTTACCGCTCCATTAACATGCTACCTAAACCACCGCTAGACTGGTTGTTGTGGAGCGTCACGTCACGGTTTATTCTCAGCTCTTTAACATGTTAAAGCTCCTCTCTTACAACTCTGGCATGGTGTGCGAGCATCAAAGCTATGTGACACCAGCTTGTGAAGCCCCTTTTACCATCCACAACAACAAATCTTACCTTATGAAGCCCCTTTTACTGTCCACAACAACAAACCTTACCGTCACATGCAACAAGCAACCCTGTAGTCTCGAATTTTTCATATTTAATTATTCTTCTGGTATTATGCTTTTGAAATAAAAATGAAGATAAAAAACATTATAAGAAAAAAATAATATAAAAAACATAAAATGCTTTAGATATCAAACACTCGTTTTAGCCTTATAAATATTCAAATATTCTTTAAAGAATAATGCTAGGATTAGTTCTTTTATTATGAAATTCAATTAAATATTAAATGTAAAAGAAATATATGACAATAATTAAACTCATTTTTTATATATATACATATTTGAAAGGGGGTTGAGGTCGTAGCAAACAATATATTCAATCATGAATCATATAAAAATATATATATATATATATATATATATATATATATATATATATATATATATATATATATATATATAACATTTTAGACGTGGATTAAAATTTAATATTTTTTATAATTTAAAGTACATTGATTGATAGAATGAGTACATAAAAAAATAGGGTTCAACTGAGAATAATATTTCTGATCTCGACTCATGACATTTGACAAACTCCAACTCGTGTGTTTTTTTAGTTTTCCTATTAATGTCTTCAACTAATTTTCCATTCTCGGTCATAACCAACTAAACTAGTTCCATCCCAACTACTTTCATTCCTTTTTAACTCCCCTTATATATTTCACTAACAAGGTCATATTAGGTAATTCACCCTCATTCATATAATTCCAATGTTTCCAAAAAATTATTTATGATATATATTTATTAAAAAAATCAATATGAACAACAAGATCGTCCATGAGAATTAAAAAAAAAACTTTGGAGGTCTGGGACACGTAAAACAACGGGCCTAAAAGCTATATACTTATTTTAAAATTGTACTTACAAAAATAGTAAAATTAATAAACTAATTTTTTTTTGAACGACTAACAAAGAAAGTATATTAATACCTAGCAAGAAGTTAGAAGAGATACAAGCACTAAAGACAAACCACCAACATAAACACCCAAAACAAAAATTACACTTTAAAACGACACCAATTCTCCCAGGTTAGACTCGTCATCTTTCCTCTATTTTTAACCCAAAGAAAGCCCAAGACTTTTATTTCTTGAACTAAACCCGGAAGTTGAATTGGCACTCCACTATGAACAAGATCATTCCTCTTCTTCCACAAACACCACGTCGCAATCAAACAAACCGCTTGAAGAATGTTTGCTTTGATACTAGATAACCTCAAATATTTATGAACCTCCAACAAATCCCGAAAACTAAATAAGAAAAAGTCGGGCATTTTGCACCATTGTGATATCACACACCATAAAGATTGGGCTAAACCGCAAGAAATAAAGATATGCTCTACCGACGCTTCAAGTTCATCACATACCGGGCATAGATTTGATCGCACCGGTATATTCCTTTTTGCCAATGCAACAAAAGTTGGAAGTCGGTCAAGAACCGCCCGCCACGCCACAAAACTAACCTTCCTAGGAACCAAACGATTCCAATCGAACACGAACTCCGGCTCGGTGTAGACGTTCGCGACAATCTTTAGTTTAATATCACGGACCGAAAAGCCACCCACTTTATCACCCAACCAAACCACCCGATCGTCCTATGGTCTCATTCTTATATATTGACATAATTGAAGAAGACCACTTAATTCCACAATTTCATATCCACCCCTGCAATGTCAGGAGACCACTCCCATTTTCCACAAATCCACTCATCTAGCATAAATAACCGATCCGCCACAAAACAATCCTTTGATTTTTCAATAGAAAATAATTTAGGGAATTGAACACACAGGGGAGCCTGCCCAAGCCACCAATCCAACCAGAACCATGTTTTTTTTCCATTGTTAATTTCATTCCAGAAGCCTTTCCTCAAATCAATTCCCAACTCCCACAAAACCAAGTCAATCTTAGCTATGCGGTTCCAAGGACACGGGCTCGTAAGCTTTGATGGACCATGATCTCGACGAATGGTGAACGGCCCAAATCACCTTCCACCACAACCTGCCTTTTTCATTTTTAAACCGCCACCACCATTTCGCTAGCAACGACACATTAACATCTCGTAATCGACCAAGACCAAGACCGCCGTATTCGATAGGAGCCATAATTTTATCCCACGCCACCCAGTTCATCTTCGCCTTTTCTTCCGACCCTCCCCAAAAAAATAACCGTCTTAACCTCTCAAGTTTATCCATGACTCCTTCGGGGACCTTAAACAACGAGAAATAATAGTTTGGCAAAGAGTTAAGAACCAACTTAATTACCGTAACTAGAGATGTTCAAAACGGTTAAGGACTAGGAACCGGTTCCTATATTCAAAACCCCCTTTTAAACCGGTTCCAGGCTCGAACCGGTTAGGGAACCGAACCGGTTCTCCCACCCTCGGACCCCTAACCTATCTAACCGGTTCCTAAACCGGTTCCTGTACTCCAACCGGTTACAGTGTAAAAAATTTTTTTTTTTTCGTTTTTCGTTTGCGATTTGGATTCTAAACTACGATTCGTATTTGTATAACATGAAAAATAAAAAAAAACAATTAACATAAAATTCATTTTATTTACTTTAAGAAGTTCAAAACAAAAAGGTTACATGTTTTAAAATCTTCAAAAACAAACTAACAAAACATTAAACTTATAAATATAAAGTTGTGACATATTATTTCTAGAAAAGCCTTCTTGTTCGTCGTAATTATTGAGCGGCGACTTCTTTCTCGGAATTACTTGTAGAAATGCCTTCTTGTTCGTCGTGCACTCGAACATCAAGTGGTGTTTCATCTTCGAGAGTGGTTACGTGTTGAATACGATCGATTGAGTCCAAGTGATCCTTTAAGCAAATGCACATCTCCACCGACTCCGAATTTAGTCTTGTTCTTCTCACCGATATTACCCTGGCACTAAGAGAAAAAACGGATTCCGAAGCTACCGTAGAAGCTTTGACGGTTAGTAAATCACGGGCCGTGGTGGCAAGAATCGGAAACTCGGTTTCCTTTACCTTCCACCAAGCCAAAACATCAAAAGTGCCATATTCCTCTTCGGATAAACCGGTAGAGTAATCATTTGCACTATACATTCCTAGTTCGCTTGAAGGGGTGTTACCCCTTTGTTTTTTAGCCGTTACGTTGCGAACGGTGTTCATAAGGCTAATCATGGGATCTCGTACTCTAGTAGCACTTGAACTTGATGAAGACCCCCCCGGCATAGGCATGTGTATGTTTGACCCATATTTATTTAAATAAAAGTCATACATAAATTTAAAATTCAAGTTAAAATGATTTTTTGCCTCTATTGAAAAGTTTGGGTCAACTTCATGCATATCTAAGGCTGAAAAAATTTCGTCTATCACACATTCAACCCCCGTAACATTTAACATTGGGTTTAAAGCGGCGGCGCAAGTAAAAACCGGTGGCAATTCAAGAAAGTATTTTTTTAATTTAAACTTCATTGGTAATATGATGTTTGAAAACATTGGACTTTTATTTTCAAATTCTTTAAGATTGTTAACCATTAAAAATAACTCCGAAAGAACCAAGGGACTTGTCGGATAATACGTTCCCGATAGTTTCGTAGTTGATGTTTTAAAAACTTCAAGAAAAGTCGATAAGTCATTGATAATTTCCCATTTCTCATTTGAAAAGGGGATTGCCAAATCATTCTCGGCAAGACTAGAATGAAACATTTGTAAAGTTTCTCTTTGTTCCAAAGCACTTTGAAACATTATGCAAGTGGAATTCCATCGATGAGGTACATCCCAATTAGCTCCCAAAGCTTTTCTTCCCGTATCTTTACAAAATTTTCTATATTCCATTTGTCTTTTTTTACTTTTCTTAAAAACTTCATGTATCATTAGTCTAAAATCGTTTATAACCGATGTAACCTCATCCGAAGCAAGTCCGTCTTGTACGATTAAATTAATGATATGTGCAACACACCTTGAGTGAAAAAATACACCATTGCAAATCGGCGTATATTTTAATTTTAATTTATCAACCGCCGATGTATTATTCGACGCGTTATTAATTGCCATTGAAAATATTTTATTTTCTAGTTTATAAGTTTTTATAACATAATCTAAAATTTCAAACAAATTATCTCCCGTATGTGGATACTCAAAGAGTTCGAAAGCAATGGTGCGTTTCATCATTTCCCACGATGACGGGTCTACCCAATGAGCGGTGACACAAAGATAAGATTCGGGTAGACCATGTGGAGCCGACCAAACATCACTAGTTAAGTTTATTCCCGTATTTATATTTTCAAAATATGCAATTAGTACCTCTTTGGCCTTCTTCCACAATTTTAAACAATAACGTTTAAGAGTATGACGACTTACGTGAGTGTATTGTGGTTGAAGCGTATCTCGAATCATGGCGGTTAAGCGAGGGTTGTCGAAGTGGCTAAACGGCAAAGCTTCTTGAATCACAAACTTCGCCATACGATCTTGAACTCGATCAATTTGGTATGTAAATATTCCGCCTTCACTATCCATTTGCGTTTGTTGCGAATCAACGTTCTTTTTCAACGCCTTGCAATACGGTTTTTCGATGTGTTTCTTCAAATTTGAATTCGAAAGTGGGTTTAAATAAACCCCACAAAACTTGCACCGAGCCTTCAATGAATGGTCACTCAATTCAACCAAATCCCAATTGCACCAAATCTCTTGATTACGATTATGAGGTACAATACGAACGAAACTTGGTTCGGCGTTGGAACCTTGACCAACCGATGATTGTGAGGCAGCCATAACAACAAATATGAATATAGAAGAAGAGAAAACAAGAGATTAGAGAACTCAAAACGTTGTAATAGCGTTTTTTTGTATTTTTTTGCGTTCGGGTTTGCGTTTTGAGTGTTGTGATGAACCCATGACACCAAATACCTATTTATACTAGTAGTGGGGTGCCTGGGGGAGCCAAAAAACGGCTATTTTTGACCCCAACGGTCAAAAAACGGCCAAAAAAAACGATTTCCAACGGCTATACTCGATCCAACGGCTAGAACCGGTTAGGAACCGGTTCCTGATGGAACCAGTTCCTAACCGGTTCCGGTTCGGTTCCGGTTCCTACCCGCCCCCACTCAGAAATGCAAGAACCGGTCACGGATTATCGGGTTGAATCAGATAGGGTCCGGTTCCTACAAAAAACGGGTAGGAACCGATTCGGTTCCGGTTCGGGTCCACCGGTTCGGTTCCAGGAACCGGTTTATTTGATCATCTCTAACCGTAACGCGACCTCCAAACGATAGTTGCTTTGCTTTCCAACGAGTTAACCGCTTACGAAACAACTCAACCACAGGACCCCATGCGTTCACTCCTTTCATGTTTCGACCAACCATAAGACCAATATGAGTAAAGGGAAAGTCACCCACTCTACATCCCAAAACCATTGCCAATTGTGATTTCTCAAAACCATTTACCTCTGTACCAAAAACACAACATTTAGACAAATTTATTCCGAGGCCCGAAACAAGATAGAAACACCTCAAAATTCTGCTTAAATTCAAGGCGTTTAACGTGGTCCATTCTTCTAAAAAAATTACATCATCCGCGTATAATAAATGGGATAGAACCGGGCCTTCCGATCCACATTTCAACCCACGATATAGCCCCTTGTCTAACGCTCGCTTCATCATACATGAGAGCGCTTCCATCGAACTAATTATTCATAATACTTAAAACCAAGGGAAAAAATATATATATTACCAAACTTGTAATGTGATGGTGAGGTTAGAATCACTATTATTTAAGTTAGAATCATTATCAGGTACTACATTAAGTTGGGATATTAAAATTCAATTTGCCTTCTATATAATGTATATCGTAGTGATAGAAGCAAAAACCATTATCACAATTAGTTTAATCATTTTGTTAGTTTATACACACCACCCAAAACACAACATAAGAAAGGAGGTATAGAAACTCAGATGATTTAAGTAAACTTTTTAACTACAGAGTGATGTTTTCAATTTTTTTTACTAGCAACTTGAATTAAAAACACCCTTACCGGTTATAAAAGGCTAACCGGAAGAAAAAAAAAACAAGGTCACATACTAAGTAACGGGTTTCTTAACCACGCTACCCAATTCAAATTAAAATTACAATTACGAGAAGAAAGCCATAAATAAGAATCCGAAACAACATAATCGAAAGGTGTTTTATACTTCTGTCTTCAAATATCAAATATTTAGGTTTTCGGAATTGTTACCCGCATGTGTTGCTTAGATCCGAACTGTAGAGATTTAATTATATTACAAAACTTGTACTTGCAACCAAGTAAGTGCATGTAGTTAGTGATGAATTATAATCATACTGAGCAGGCTTATAACATAATAGGGAATACCCTAACCATGGGAACCGGCTATCCTTCATTTGCGGTTGATGTTCCGGCAAAGTGTATAGGTCGACAACTGAATGTTTCGTTCTGGTCTCATCTTATAACACCTAAGAAGCTAATGAAACTATTTTAGTAAAATGAAACTGTCTCAATTCCTCGGCAATCACACCAAAAAATCGAAGTACGTTTTGATTTCCTACTTGATCAATGTCAATCACAACTGAAGATTGTAATTATATCCTAAAAGGCCCTATTCTATAAAGCACATGTATTTACAAGGACCGGTATACAAGAAATTGGTGCCGGTTGTTTTGGTGCCTAAAGGAAACAAGAAGCATCTAGTTTGATCGATGATGCAACAATTAAAGTCACAAAACTCGACATGTTGGAGACATAAAAGACGTTTCTTGACGATACACAATAACAATGTAGACAGCCTAATTTTATTCATGTAATATTTACGCTCATGTACCTTTCTATAACATAGTCAAAGTAAAAAATGATATACTATCATGTTATCATATAAGTTATATGACTATAAGTGTGTGATAATCTAAAACATGGGTAAGTCCAAAAAATGAAATACTACCTAGATTTTCTCTAGATACTATATCGATCATGTTAAGAAAAATGAAAGGTGTATGTTTGATAAGGTACATAAAATGCATGACCTATTGACATCACTTGTCGAAAGTACATAGTACTCCTTGCGCTCATTATTTTATACTTTTCCAACGTTATGGGGTGTACGATTGTTTTAAACAAAGAGATTTTTCTTTAATTTGTAAATTATAAATGTAAAACTGCATAGAGAAGTATATATGCAACACTTTTTTCCATATAATTATGTATCTAGTATCTACTGTTAACTTTATTTTGATTGTATATTTATTATTTGAAACATCTCGCGCGTTAGTTTTAAAGGTTAAAAAGAAATGAAATATAGTCTAAACGTTAAGAAGTTTAAAATCTCAATTTTATAAATTTGAGAAAATCTTTTTATAAATAATTTTATCACAAGTATTTTCATCTGTGAAATCTAAGAATTTGTAAATAATAATAATAAAGATTTTAATTATAATTATAAGAATTCATTAATAACAAGTTATGGTTATTGGCTTGAGAATAGAGTATGGGCTTCACGAGCTTAATAATAAAGTATGGGCTTGAGAGTTCATGAGTTTGAGATATAATTAATATAGCGGGTTAACACCCACCCACCTCATCCCAACACCCATTTCATTCATTTCACCTACACCCATTTCAAAAAAATGAGAATTTACTATTTTAATTTATGTACAATAATCACTAGGTTAAGTACCAGTGTGTAACACGAGTTGAAATATATAAAGTTATTTAAATGACAAGACAAATTATTTATTTATTACCCCGACCTCGGGCGGATTATACGCCGGGCGGTACCTTAAAGATTGTTCAAAAACTCTTCACACTATTTAAAGTGATATTAATTACAGGGGCGAAGGTTAGTGAAGGCCAGGGGTGGCCCCGCCCCCTCCATTTTTTTTGCGTAACAGTGTAAATTTACCAATTTTCGTCCAAAATATTTTATACGTGTAAATTTAGCCGTTTTCGGCCCAAAATTTGAGCCCGGCCCCCTCCGTTTGTGAAATTCTATATACATTTTGAGTCCCCCCGGGTGTCTTAGTCCAAGCTTCGCCACTAATTAATTATATTTATTTCATTTCAAATATCCGCAAGTACTCAATTGTTTTCAAAAGCAAATAACAATACATTGAGAAATATAAACAATATGCTAATTTAATTATATAAACCTAAAAGTCCAACTAAGTTTTCTTCATGCTTACGTCACATAACCTGTAGCACGTTGAAAATAATATAATTTGTCAACAATAATGTTGATGAGAATTCATAAATTTGATATATGTATAATATGTAAAATCGAATCACAATTCACTTGCCAATTATGTAATATTTAATCATAAAGTAAATGAATAACCAAAAAAAAAAAGATTACCCCGTTCTTCTAGCCGAAGCCGAAACATAGGGAAATAGAACCATCGTGCGTTCAACATAAGTTGAAGAATTAGACGACACAGTTACGTCCCGTCGGACCCTCCTACTATGAGTATGCGTATGTGTGTGGGTCTCTTCCATCAATAAAAACAGTAAACAACTAGAACGTAATTCACATAGTTCAAACACAATTATAGTAAACAATTAAGTAAACGGTCAAAATTAGAATAAACAAAATATAATATTAGTGAAAAATCTCATGAGAACGGATTCTATATGCAAGTCAACATGCTTTATTATTTCAGTGTCGGAGTTGTTAAGTTGTTGGTGCGGTCTGTGTTGAACCACATATCGCTCCACTCCCAACTAGTCATTCAGATAATATAAAACACAACGTACATTGCGCATGAGATCTACCCTACAGGCTAGGGGAGACTTAGGCGTGTGGTGTCATATGTCGTGTTGATTCGTATGTAGGGCTATAAATGAACCGAACATCTGGCGACTGTTCGACGATAAGTTTATTTATATTCATCCATTTAATAAATAAACGAACACGAACAAATAGTTCGATTCATTTCAGTTAAGCACCTCCACACGTTACTGAAACACTCATTGTTTCTAAACGACATGAACCCATTTTTTTAGTATATTTGAAATGCAGAAAGTTAGATTTTGATTGCTAAAATCATTGAACAAATTGACTACATTTTAATCATAAGAACATGACTGCAATGGTAGAATTTGTTTAAACCATTACTAGGGTCTACATTGGCATCAAACATCACTTGTTGGCAATTGGCATACATAGTATCACTTGCTACCATCACCAAACAGGTAACCCAAAGACGAGCCACCACCTGGTGCCGCATGAACCTTGGTCGAAGGTCGATCCTGTACGCATAACAATCACCAGTGTATAACATTAAAACCACCACCAAAACACATACACCATAAAGTCGTAAACTGACAACAATCGAGCATACCGTGAGGAAGTTGCCAGTATTCTGACCCTCGGCTCGGAAATAGTTGTTGGTCTGAGTTCCTTGGATCCCAGCAGGAATCTGTTTTGTAGCATCTGGCTGGGGGACAGTGGCTGTTGGCTTAGGAGGCGGCTCACTGGCGGCCGGCTTTGTCGGAGGTGGAGCTACAGCCGCCACCTCTGTCCTGCCTGTGGTGGGCTTTGGCTCACCACTTCCAAACAGATAGTCAAGTGAACTTTGTCCACCGCCACTACTGACTCCACGCCCCATTACTCTGCTTATACATTCACCAACAAAAAAAATCAATAAATGTATTCCCAAGTTTTTATTTAACGAGACTCGGGAAAGATTTAATCAACCGCCGCTGAGTTCAAAGGAAATGAAAAGAAAAGTAAACAATTTATGTGTTAAAAATCCTTTCCTTCAAATCTCTCCAATTTAGAAGGATTCGGTTTCCTTCCATTTACATCCTTCAAAAACATCAACTTTTCTCTCGTTAAATGAGACTCGGGAATCTAGACCACATCTTATTTGTTTACATATAGATTTTTCACCTATACTTTATTTTTATTTTTTTTACCCAAATTGGGATTTTAAATAATAATAAAAAGTAGTGATTACATCAAGACAGAAGTCAAACAGGCAACAAGTTGCGTCGCTAGCCCTTGTTGAAAAAGCTAGCGGCTCGTAGCACGCTCAATAAAAGTTCAAATAAAGCTAGCTAAGAAAACTTAATTTGAAATGACCTGAGCCGAGTTGGCTCATTTTGTAACTGAGCCAAGAGCTCGTTAGCTCGCTCCTAGGCTTGTTTAACTTTAAGCTCAAGCTCGAGCTCGAACCCACATTGGCTCGACTCGTTTACAACCCTTATCATCAATAACATAATCTCTATATATCCTTTATTCATGTTCAATCCACCATCTATCTAATAATTAAGTTACAGCATATATATGCTTCAAAAACAAGCTATCTAACAAACAAACACAATATTCTCTTAAATTGTCATCATAATCAACTAATACAAACATCATTATTATATTTATCGAAGATCTTAACAAATATTCACAAATTTAAAAGCAACACATAGCAACATTTGCTCTAAAACAACACCAAATTACAGATCCGTATGGATTTGAAACATTAGATGAATCGAAACATAACATAAAGTAAGTACTTACCCAAGTGGGTTTTTGATCAGATCTAGATGGAAGCCAAGATAGAGATAGAGGAACACAACAACTAACTGTACTTGTCGGTGTATATATTGTCACTTTCAACCGGGCCACCCGGATTTGTTAAATTATTATTCGGGTTACAGACAAGAATTATTTAAACCAGATAATTGTACTGTTTCTTATGCAAGTTGTACAATTACTTAAAGCGTTAGATGGTTTCTGTTTTGGAAAAAAGTATGTATGCTTTTAGTATGTTACACTGAAGACCCTAAACTTTGTTCTAATTAGTTATATAACTCTTTTTAAATTTTAAGGTTTTGGTTTGTATACGCTGTTGTTGTATCTCGTAAGTTATACCGTATACGTATATTCACCTGTGTTTATAAACGCTGGGTAACCGTTTAGACAAGGCAAGTCGTTTGTTTCCAACTTGAGTATTGGATCGAACACCTCACCGATTTAACCATGTGCGTTGAGTCGTTGGTGGTTTAAGTTTATATATTCATTACACGAATGTTTAGTTTCTTAATTTGAATGATTTTGTTTTCTTCTTTGGATTCTTTCTTCCACATTATCACTATACACACACTTGTTGATGATTTAGGGACGACTCAAGTTGTGCTACTTGAATTTTTATTTGGATGGCTAGATTTCTATACAACGCGTGGTTTGCAATTTTGTTAATCAAAATAAATATTTTTTGTTTTGTTCAGTTATATCTAATAATTTTTTTATTTATTTAGTTTAATCAGATGAAATAGTTTTCTTTTACCGGTTTACAGTTTATAGACAGGATAATAAATAATTTCTTGTATAAAAAATTAGAATATAAATATATAATTAAAACAGAAAATAATACAAAATATATCTAATGTTATAGAAAAGTAATAAATAATTAATCAAATGGGTATTATAGTTAATTTGACAATAAAATTGATTAATTTTTGAAAAGGATAACATAACATTAGATTTTTTTCAATTGACATTATGTTCCCAAACATTAAAGAATACATGACCCAAAATAGTATCATCAAATCAGTATTTGATGGAAGAAATAAACAAAATGTTTTAAATCTTATAAATTATTAATTGATAAATAATAAAACAACTAAAATGAATACACTTCACATTCTCATCACAGTGATCACATGCAATGTTTTGGCTCATGGTCCCAACGATATAATATACAAAAACAAAGGTGTCCATATCATCATACATATAAAGTAGAGCCTCGTAGTTTTAATTTTTTTCTCATATACAAACAATTTATTATATAATTTTAATTATAAGTTTATTATCTTAACTTCTAAATACGATAAACCCTCTATACCCTCTTCTCTTTTCCCTTCACAAACACCCCCTCAAAGCCATTTACCGAAACCGAATCAAACCCACATGAGCGCGACAAGCACTAACGTGTTGACATGCTCGTACACAAAATACCCAAATGAAAACCGCATGAAACAAACCAAACTTAAGTCTGAACACACACACATCACAAGAAGAAATGCATCATCATTATTCCTAATCATATGTTCTCCAATTCCTTTCCATGTCCAACCAGCATGCGCAACAGAATCATCATTTCTAGATATGTTTAGAATGACCGTACCCGACCAGACGGTAGAAGAAGCCGACATTTGGAATCAGGGAACATGCAATGAGTTTGGTACAAGTGAAAAAGCTTTTGGAATTGGAATCATGGAAAGAGGCTCAAAAGGAATTGAGAAAGAGTGCTTCTTACTTGAAACAAGACATATATACCATAATTCAAGGGAAGCCTGGAATGGAAAGAGCTCAACTCCGGAATCTGTATTCCAAACTTTTCAATGGTGTTACGGGATTGGATTATGCAGCAAGGGATAAAGATGTGCCACGTGTGTGGAGTTTGTATGAGGATATTGTTGTCACACTTGATGATATTTTATCTAGAGTTTTATGAAATTTAATTATACTTGTTTCAAATGTGGGAAATTGACTTTACCTATATATTTACATCTTGGCTGGAAGGCATGAAATTTGATTTGAATGAACTATTTTATGTTATTAAAGGTGCATCATATCCTAAACTTGTTTCTAGGTATACCCTGGCATAGTGACGGATACAGGAAACCTTAGTAGGGGGACAAGATATGGGTCGTGTACGTAAATAATAGGTTTGGTATAAAAATTAAATGATAATAACACTGTTTAAACTTGAGTGATCTAATTAGAACACTTTTAAACTTGGTTATTATTATTTAAAATTGCCCCAATATATATTAAACCGTTCTCGTCAGTCATTGATAAAACTTGAAAACCTGCAAACCAAGCGAGACATGACAGAAAAGAAACTTCATCAAAACGAAAAACCAACCTAATAGACCGGGATACTAACAAACCTCTGAAAATCAACGACTAAAGGGGGCTCGACGCATTATCACATGCTAGTGGAACTCGACTACTTGAGTCAGTAGAAAAAGGTGGTGCGTGTGGGCACCTGGCTCGACGAATAGTGAATTAATGGCTGTTTTCGATCAGCGATTGCAAGGCTCACGGCGCTGATACATAAGGATAAGGATTGCACAAAAAATAACAAAAAAAAGAAGATAAACATGTTTGGGATTGAGTTTTAAAACACCTTATTGGCTTTCTTAAAAAGCCAGTATGTTAAAAGGTGTTTAGCAATCACAAAAATCCTTTTTATTTTAGATATTTTGAAAGAGTTAAAAAAAACATTTTTCTAAAAGCTTCAAATCCTAGTATTTCAAAATGGTTTTTTAAAAAAGCCAACAAAAAAATAAGCATTTTTCAAACTCAATCTCAAATATTAGAGTTTGGTTGAGGGCCTTGACTCTAAGTCTCTAAGATCATAAAAGTGGTTATGGTAATAGTGATTTGATCATCTATTCCATTAGGGTAAACCCGTAATAGATTAAAGTTACAGAGAGCCCGTTGGGCTTGGGTCTAGCCCATACATATTCACAAACATAAAATACAATCCCATGAGAATTCATCAATAACTAATAAATACTCCACTAGCTAGCTGAAATGCAAACAATAAACAAACCCTTTTACTCCAAATTCAAACATTGCTTGTCGACGAAAATCGATTAAACATAGTTACGAAATAAATATAACCACAAAAACAAGGAGTCGAGCTCATGTTGCGGAAAATAGTATTCACAATTAAAATACTTGAACTTACAAGAATTGTAGATGTAGAAGTTCTTGTAGATGATGCAAGCTAGCTATTAGTCTCCGTATCCTCAGTAATATTAAAGTTAGGCTCATACCCCTTTACGGAAATGAAGAAACCGAAACAAATAACTGAAACATCAAGTACTTGTCACCATATATATACTACACACTCTTGATATCCATTACAAGAAATCATATATATGTATTTGTGTATTGAAACTTATAAGCATATATATGCAAAGTGATGTATTAAATTACACTCCATTGAAGTGATTACCTATCATCATTTTTATGTGACCGAATCATGAGACGGGCATCCAAAGCAAACGGTATTTTCTCTTGAGAATCACTCACATTAAACCGAGGCATGAGCGAATTTGATGGTACATCTTGGGAACTTGAGCTTAACAAAGGGAAGTGATTATTCTGTCTAATAAGATCATGGTGCTCTCTCAAACTAGGCATGAGATACGGTGGGTAAGGTGATTGCGTGATGGCGGAAGGAGGACACAGTGAAAAATGGGGTTCAAATGGTAGAGACATTAACGAATCAGTTTGAGATGAACCTCGTCCTTGGTTTCCAAACTGGGATATTGATAGGTTTGAAGAAGGTTCCCAATTATAGTAAGGGTTGTATGGAAACATAAATGGATAAGAATATTGAGGTACAGGAAATAAGTTCAAACCTCTATTTCCATCTCCATTCTCTTGCTTGTTCCACTTGTTTTCGACTGCTTCTTGTGGCGTTGAGGATGGTGGCAATACTCGATGAAATTGATTGAAATCTTCAGGTAGCATTTGGAGGGGTGGAAGCTGATCAATATCATCTTTAGTTGCATCAAGTAACCAATCTATGACCTTGCTAGGTTGGTTCAATCCGAGCCTATCTTGAAGATCATACAATTGAATAGCCGTAGGACCTGAAAGCCTAATTCTTCGGTCTCTCAATCCTTTTACAGTGTAAACCTTGCTATGCCTATCTTTACCTCCAAAAGCCTTAGATACCCTTACGATTCTCGGGTTCTTAAAACCAGCCCATTGTCTTGAAGATGATGTATACCTTGGTAACATCGGCTCATCGCCATCGCCTTCTTGCTTCGCTTGAAAGTCTTTTCCTCCTGAAGTATTGTTGAACATTTTATTTCTTGTATCATAGGCTACTTATCTTCATCTTGGATGTACAAGATTTTTGTGTTTTGTAATTTTCTGAAATATCAGGGTTTGCGTAGGTTAATAAGTAACTAATTAAACTAGGTAAATTACTTCTCATGACTATCTTGATATGAATTAAGAAGATCAGAAAAGTAGATGAGTGAAATATGAGTTAAATATTTTTCTTGAACATATCAAGCAAAAACTAGGGTTTTCTTTCCAGATCTAAAACATACAATTTGTGTTATTATAAATAGCAACTGATTATAGTTGAGAAGATGAATATGAAAAAGAAAGTAAAATAGAGATGATTTACATGTGATGGTTGATACTTGATAAATACCTGCAAATTATAACTCAATCTGTGGCCATATACTTAATTTGATCAAAAGGTATTAAAGGCCATAAAACTAATTCACAGGGAGTAATACTATATCATGTGCCTTTAGTACTGCAGATCAGACAGCATTCAGTTACAAAGTTTCTTGTGTAGAGAGAGAAAAAAACTTCAGACTCCAACTGGAATTGAATTGATGGAGAATCTGTAAGCAAGTTCTTAAGAAGCTGTAAAAATCTGATTCATGTTATCTGCAAAAATAAAAGGAAGCATTATATGTTTGTCAAATATTGATCTGCATATATATAATTCTCAAACTTTCCAATGAATTCCTATTATCAGTCACATAGAATTACATATCAATAATATATTAATATATGATGGTGTATGATTAAACCAATCTCTCATATGTAGACAAGTTAAATAACTCCAATTATATGGTGGACCATTCGGGCCTATTTAGAAAAAGAGGCTTAATGGTTTATTAATATTGACAACCACATATAACTTGCTTTATCTTAAATAAGGTGGTTATAACAACAAAGTATCCATGCATAACAATTATGTTTCTATGTAAAATATGTTCGCAAATTATTTACGAATGTTGGGATATATATGTCTGATACAAAGAACACGATGGCAGTTAATAGCTAACTGACGCAACCGTTAATTAGAAGGGGCCGGCCACGACTGTTACTAATATATATGTAGTCATCTAATAATAAAGGACTTTCTAACCATCTAGCTTATAATTTTAACATTCACTCCTAAGCTAGATGGGAACCACAACGAGCGTTCTTTTAGTCGTTTAAAATCAAGTGAGTTCACGGATGAAGACAACCTTTTATGTTTATGTTGTTATTACACTGGGACTATAGATAAGTCAGTGTGTAAGTAGACTCTTTGTAGTACACTTTCATTTCATATCTTGTAACACATAGACACACAGTTTACATTCTAATACAACAGGTTATATTCAAATCTTGGTGTTTGCTTGAATATTTCACCTCCTGATTAACCGATTCTGCAGCTTAATCAGAATGAACATTTGATGCAGCGTGGTGATAAAGTTTGGAAGTCAAACACGTTGATTCTAAGAATACCCGTGAAGTACTTCCCAAAACTCTCAAAAAAAGACGTAGATCGTAAATAAGATAAATAATTGAACCTGTTGATTCACACAAATACCATGATCAATTCTTCCAACTATCGTTGATTCATAAAGAATACCGACAATCAGGTCCTTCGCACACTAACATACACTGTGATAGAGAGGAAATGATTTTTTATATTTTCCAAAACTTATTTCTTTACATCACAAAATCTCAACTATTTAAAAGAAATAAAAAACTATTGGGCTTCTAATAATTAAACCAAAAGACATGAAATATTAATTATAAACTCTTGTAATTCCATAACTCATGTCGTCATTAATTGGTAAACTTTTGATCTCCTCACATCAACATTACCTAGATTGATTCTGACGTGTACCTTAGAATTCGTTAAATTCAAGTTTTAATGCATAATAAGTGTCTCTCGCCCAAGCCCGCTTACCCCAAAAGTGGGTACCTATATTTGGTTAAAAATTGGTTGATCACCTATAGTCGCTTTAAACGGCCTAAACTTGAAAAAAAAAATCCGTGTGGTTTTGCCTTGCTTCTTTCTCTCAGGACCGCATATTATTTGCAATTAGAGAAGAAAATTAATAAAAAGAAATCACTTAAGTGGGTGATTTCCATATAATGCAAATCTTTGAGTAAGCATACAAACCTAATATACATGTACATGTAACATAACTATAATAATTTTCAAAACGGAAAAAATCGAGAAGTTCAAAGTTCAAACCCTAGCGGAACCAATGATATTTCACCTTAATTATTAATCATTATATACCAGAAAGTATATGGTGCTTTCAATATTATTTAAATCAGCATGAAACCCACAATCAGTATTCAATACATATACAACTCTCTGGCCGTTGCAGGAGTTAATATATTGTATTCATGGAGTGTACTATGTTGGCCCATTATCATTTAAATATAAAAAATAATTTAAAAACAAACTTGAGCTAGTCTAACTGAGTAACTTTTCTTATTTATGATTGCAATGCGTTTTTCATTCAAAATTTTATAATCTAATTCCAGTTCTTTATATATAATGTGTTATATATGTTTGAAAATTTTAATTAAAGTAACATTAAGTAACAGTTTAAAATTTGATTAAAAGCACTTTGAAGTTTAGTTTTAGGCTTTTAAACTCTTCATATTGTACTTATTTACTATTATTATATTATTTTATTTCATAAACTTTTTCTTAAAACTAGATTAATTATAAACGAACAGAGCGTTCAATATACTATTCATGAACCATTTAACAATATAAAAGCGTGAAAAGTTATGCATAATTTTGTTTAGTTGTAAAAGTTTGTCAGAATAAACATAAAGTTATGCATAGTTTCTCACGTCGATCATAATTATAATTAAAAATTTCTAACATGTAACAGTGATAATATATTAGTGTAACAGATCAAGGGTTCGAATTTGTTTAAGCGGTTTTTTTAGAAAACTATGCCTGGTATGTTTTCATCCCATATTTAAATATATTTATGTTACAAACTAGCTATTGGTTTGGTCCATCAATACTTGCTGGTACTGGTCTCAGTTTAGATCCCATAACTTTTATGAAAAGAAAGTGTTTCAAGACTTATGACTGTGCTGGGATAATGCAGAAATTATATTTAGCTGACAAAATAATAGATGGTTAAGAAGAAAACGAATGGGACCAAAAATTCTCAGATATATGCATTCCTTCTATTTTTCAAGATAACAAACACAAACGTACTGCTATCACTACATCTTTAATGTATAAATGTGAATTCATATTAACCCTTCAGAAAGGTGTGTGTATATCTCTACAATGCAATTCTACTGTTTATATAGTGAATATATAACTCTCATAAAAGCAAGATAAAGTGATTCAAATCATATTGAAAACCGATTAATTATAAGGTAGTAAACGCTAGCCATAAGACATGTCGTGGTATGGAAATAGGGCGTGGAAACTGCTACGTAGGCACCATGTCATTTCCACACTCTTTTTCACAAAGAACCGCGTGTGGTTCCACTTTCCACACCTTATGTAAACGCCTTCCAAATCCTTGATCACCAAAACAAGCAAACACATATGAAGTCTTTGAGCTACAAACAACTCATAATATTTTTACAAAATTATACTCTCTAAATTTTATTTATCATGCACTACTACCTCTTTTCGCCAAATTAATTACAAAACACCAATGTTCAGGTGTTATCTCGGGTACGTGTGTATCTTTTGCAATACAACTACTGCTCCAATTGTACCAATGGAACACATTCATATTGAGCGAGACACGAAAGCCTCAGGCGATACTAGCTAACGGTTAGTTCCGTTCATTTTATATAGCTGAAACACCAACAACTGAAGCTATTGGTTTAAGTCTTTTTACGTTTATGTAATGTTTAATTTAAATTTCTTGTAATTCTTTTGTATACAATATTGTACTACATTCCAAAACATAAATAAGTTATGTGTATCACAAGTCCATGAATGTAAATGAATGAACAAGAAGCTTGTTCATGTTCGTTTATTTAATAAATAAAAGAACTTCTCGCCGAGTGATTTGCTAAACGCCTGGTTCGTTTACAACTCTACTATTGCTCGGGAAACATTGTAGGTCCTAAAGTCATAACACGCGTATAACATTTACCATTGAAAACAAATAAAGACATGCATAATTGCATTTATACTAAATTTTGTTATTTCTTTTTCTTTTATCATCAGTTCACCGCATCCCAAAGATTGCGACATCACACACAAGTTTAGTGACCAACCAACTGCAAGAGCCTCGTATGTACACTGCAGTGTACTCCACTGTTCATAACCCCCTTCCCCAATGCATCAGCATCACATCTGGTCAAACTAGTATCAAATGCAGCGATGCAGACTAGAAACCAGCTAAATCCTGCATGCACATATGAGCATGCATGTTACACCATTAAGATGGAAGCTTTAACATTGACCTAATGCAAGAAGTTCATATTTCTGCTAACCTACAGTATTTTTTCGATAATCAACTAAAGGAATCAAATACTTCCACAAATAAACAATATGTAGACAATAAAGAAAAATCTAAGTTTCATTGATATATCGGAACTTCTTTAGGTGGTAAATTAACATAAGAAAATTCTTTGGACCAATTAATAAGCTTTTTAACAAGGGCGGCTTAGAGAGCGACGGTCCCCGACCTGATCACCTAGGTAAGCCCAAAATTAAAAAAATAAATAAATTATGTTTTATATGTATATATTTATTTTAAAAAATATGTATTATTAATGTTTAAACCCAATTACACAATTCATTTTAGCCCATTAGTCAAAACCTAATTTTTTAATAAAGAAAAATCTAATTTTCATTGAAAAATTGAAACCTCTTTAGGTAGTAAATTAGCATAATTAAGAAAAAATCTTTGGACCAAGTAATAAGTTTTTTAACAGGGGTGGCTTTGAGGGTGACGGTTTCACCTAATTAGTAAGCCTGAATTTAAAAAAAATATGTTTTATATGTACATATTTTTTTTGTGAAAAAGAAACATGTATTATTAATGTTTAAAACCCAATTACACAATTCATTTAAGCTCATTATTGGAAAAAAATTTGAGCAGCCAAAATCATAACTTAATAGGCTCATTAAAAAATTTAGTTTTTAAACCCAATGAAAAAACATTTACTTAACATTCGACCCAAAAAATTTTAATGATTGTCAGGGAGTACGGCCATCTTTTTCAAAAACCGACAAAAGCACACATTTTAACGGTTTTATTTACGCTCAACTTTCTCTTTTGTTAGCGTGGTTCTATTTGTTTATGTGTTTTTGTTCGCATGGATGATCTATAGCAGTGAGCCTTTTATTTATGATCATTGCGCCTGCCAAGAATATAAGCAGCATGCCAAAGCAAAACAACAAAAGGAGAGATGATTATTTAGGTCTTCTTCTGACCATGAAAATGACTTAACATTTTTTCCTTTTTTTACCGTCATCATTTTTGGGGATCATGTCAGCAATCATTTTTCTCATGATTTAATTTTCTCAATATGGATGGTGACAGTTATTGCTGCTGCATATGCGGGTACTGTCTACTAACTGAAACTACTTGATGCTTAAATCTCACATTATTTTTTTCTGACACGTTTTTACCAGCTTTCAATCTTAACACATTATGGCTAAAATTTACTGTCTTCAGCATTATTTGAATAACTTGATTGTCTGTTATGAGCGTTATCAACTATATAGCCTGAGTAAAGGGTAAATTTATGGTCATAGTTTGTGTTTCTTGTCTTGAAGAATAGTCATTGTTTTAAAAAACGGTGAATACCACTCGGTTAAACTGGATTTCAGGTAAGGGCCCGGTAATTTTATGCCCAGTTTTTTGGGCATTCGGTATGCTCACTGAAACGCCGGTTTTTCCTTAAATACCAACTATTAAACTGTTTTAAGCCCGAGTCTTTTTTTTCTTTTTTTTATAAAAATAGTGGCCCGTGTTTACCTATAGCAGGCGATTAAAAGTTTTAACCTGGCTAAATTGCAAAGACTGAAAGTTTCTAAATGAATATATTCACAAACGTAAACGAGCGAACTAATTTTTATTACGGAAACATGTACTTTGGATTATTTGGTGTTTTTGGCTTATTTTTTGATTATTTGGATTATCTTTGAGTTGAAGTTGTATTTTTATGTAATTATTGGCTTAACTAGTCAACACGGTTGAACGTTCCAGTACAAACCAGTTCAACCAGTTATACCATT
The DNA here is from genome assembly GCF_021521415.1 of Bidens hawaiensis. Lineage (NCBI taxonomy): Eukaryota > Viridiplantae > Streptophyta > Magnoliopsida > Asterales > Asteraceae > Bidens > Bidens hawaiensis. The sequence continues at coordinate 292,358 of NW_027492579.1, read as the reverse complement.
TCTGATCAGCTCAATCCGATACGATTTAAAAACCAGTTTCTAATTCATTGAGAATAGTAGCATGCATATGACTGAGATCCTTTTGGACTCGTTATATTTCTTCTTAACCTTCTATTATTTTGTCTGCTAGAAATAAATTGTGCAGTATCCCAGAACACTTAAGTCCTTTCTCTCTCTCTTGTGTCATGTCTCTATCTATCCAAGACTACCTACACATCACTCAGACATAGAAGTTAAGATGTCTAAAGACTAGTGCCAGCAAAAATTTACAAGACAAAAGGATGGTTTGTAACGCAAATATGTTATACATATAGTGTTTGGATCAAATACAAATCGAATTAATGTACAAAGCATACGAAGTGAAGGAGGAAAAAAAGCAAGACATTTTCGTAATTATCTTAATAGTGCAATTACGTTACAATGTACAAAAGTATCACCGGCGTAGGAAATTACGTTAGATGGTTTTGGTGTTGTATGTATTGAATGCTAACTTCACATTTTATCAATTCCAGGGTTCTTCTTTACTAAAACTATTTTTGTGTATCTTTATAGGATTTCATGATGATTGAAAAAAATAATACTTAAAACACCAAATTCTTTCTAGTATGTATCATTTTAAGGTTTGAAGGGCTGGGATCTTCTTGAGATTAATATTCTTATCTATGTAGGGTTTCATGCTCGACCTTCTTCTTCGATCAGTGTCGAGTGTTATCTCAGTCTATACAAGACCTAAACAAGCAAGACTAACAACAAATTTTCTATGATAGTTGTTAATCAGGATATATAATATTATGTATAATGAACAATGTAGCAGCCATGATCACACACCTACTCTTTTAACAAAATTTGAACAAATATATATCTTCAATTCTATAGCTTTAGCTCCTATATATTGCAATATATATGATATGTGGTTGTCTCACTCTTAAGTGGTCCCAAGAGCAATAAGCAATGTAACAGTACTGAGATATCTTTAAAATTTCTTATTCCTTTGGTCCCTCTTCTATACATACAGTAGCTGGCTTTATCTATACGTTGCAATACTTTTGTGGTTCACACCACAGCTTTCTCCAAGATCCATATCCTGCAAAACTCGTCATTTAATTAGTATTGATTGTAACGATTGAATAAAAAAATATCACTAAAAACGTACGCTAGCTAGCTTATATATGTACAAACATATTCCAACGAAAATTCATGAGATTTTTTATATTTTGTAACAACAGAAGAAGACCTTATAGGACCCCCGATCACGAATCAACCATCAATCAAGAATTAATTAAATTAAAGAACAAGAAGCAGGCGGGATTAACCCTAAATGGATTATATGTATTGATCGAACAAGACACACACTTGTAATTAGTTTACATCGACACCTATATATATATACAACATTAATGGTGGATAATAAACTACCCGGTGGTTATATAACTACTAATTATAACTACTTGGTAGATATCTAACCAGCTAACTAACGTCGCTAACTACCTAACACCGCCATATATAACACAAATACCCTTTGGCTAAACTTAAATACATAAATGACCCTAAATGATATGTATCGAACTTAATCACACGGTTAAGGCCAATAAACTTTTCTGTGTAGAAATGCTTTTGAGGGAAATGGGTAGGAAATTAAGAACTCAAACATTTTTAGGAAATATGTAAGAAATAATTATTTTGTCAAAAAATGCGCAGGGATATATAATGTGGTGGAAATGTATGGAAGGAACGCACACGACAGTGCGACACTAATAATAAGAAATGAATGTAATTACACAAAATAGTGTTGTGTTCAAACACACTTTCTTTTTCTCTAGATGTGTATATATGCATCTTTTTTGCATTTTGTATTTTGAGTGTGGGTGGGTAATCAAGGTATATCTTAGAATTGACCAGCAAAGCTAATTTATATATATGTGGTTGTCAATAAATCAATAAGCCTCTTTTTTCTTAGTAGGCCAGAATGGTCCACCTTATAATTGAAGTTTTTCTACTGTCTACATATTTGGCTGATTGGTTTGCATCATATATCATTGATATATAACTATGTGATTACTAATGGAAAGACTAGTAGAAGTTTCTACACTAACCAGATTGTTGTGGTATGCTGCACTTATCTAACTCGAGACGTGTCGGTTGACAAAGACATCACATAGTTGCAATTTCACCATTCCTTTTCCTTTACTTTCGCGTGCAACATGGTAAAGATTCTTTGAAATGTTATCCTTTCACAATAACAAAAATAAAGAAAATAGTAATTTGTTGAAAGTTTCAAGAATTATAAATATATATATATATAGAGATGAGTATGTGACATATATACATATATAGTGCTTCCTTTTATTTGCAGATAACAGGAATCAGTACAGCTTCCAAAGAACTTGCATACAGATTCTTCATCAATCCAATTCCATTTGGAGACTGGAGCTTTTTCTCTCTCTACATAAGAAATTTTGCAATTGAATGCTGTCTGATCTGCAGTTCCAAAAGCACATGACAGCTTTACTCTCTGTGATCAGTAAGTTTTTAAGGCCATCAATACCTTTTGATCAAAGTACGGCCACAGATCATTGATATTTGATCATTTGCAGGTATTTATCAGCCATCACATGCAAATGATCTTAGTTTTACTTTCTTGTTCATTTTCTTCTTCTCAACTATAATCAGTTGCTACTTATAATAATAAAAAAATTGCATGTTTTAGATCTGGAAAGAAAACCTTAGTTTTTGGTTGATATGTTCAAGAAAAATATTCAACTCATATTTCATATCAAGATAGGCATGAGAAGCAATTTATCTAGTTTAATTAGTTACTTATTAACCTAAGCACTCCTGATATTTCAGAAAATTATAAAACACAAAAATCTTGTACATCCCAGATGAAGATAAGTAACCTATGATGCAAGAAATAAGATGTTCAGCAATACTTCAGGAGGAAAAGACTTTCAAGCGAAGCAAGAAGGCGACGGCGATGATCCGATGTTACCAAGGTATACATCATCTTCAAGACAATGGGCTGGTTTTAAGAACTCGAGAATCGTAAGGGTATCTAAGGCTTTCGGAGGTAAAGACAGGCATAGCAAGGTTTGCACTGTAAAAGGATTGAGAGACCGAAGAATTAGGCTTTCAGTTCCTACGGCTATTCAATTGTATGATCTTCAAGATAGGCTCGGATTAAACCAGCCTAGCAAGGTCATAGATTGGTTACTTGATGCAACTAAAGATGATATCGATCAGCTTCCACCCCTCCAAATGCTACCTGGAGATTTCAATCAGTTCCATCCATTTATGCCGCCATCTTTAATGCCACAAGATTTTAATTCATCTCAAGTTTCTTTCTCGCAGTTCCTTAGTTCTCCGAATGCAACATTTGTGAAAGATGCAGGAAATCGAACCTCGCTCTATACCAAACAAGGACTCAATATTGACAACAACATTGATATCAATGGAGATCATCAAACAAAGAAAGGGAAGGAAGCACTAGTCGAAAACAAATGGAGCGAACACGAAGATGGAGACGGAAATGGAGGTTTGAACTTATTCCCAGTACCTCAATATTCTTATCCAAGATTGTTTTCATATAATCCTTACAATAATTGGGAACATTCTCCAAATCTAGCAATATCCCAATTTGGAAACCAAGTACAAGTTTCATCTCAAACCGAATCGTCATTAATCCTACCATCTGCCTCCCAATTTTCTTTGTGTCCTCCTTCTGCCATCACACCATATTTCATGCCTAGTTTGGGTGAGAACCATGATTTTATTACACAAAATAATCACTTCCATTTGTTAAGCTCAAGTTCTCAACATGTACCAACAAACTCGCGCATGCCACTGTTTAACCTGAGTGATTCTCAAGAGAAAGCACCCTTTGCTTTGGATGCTCATTGCAAGTTTCCATCGCATAAAAAAATATAAGTAATCACTTTAACAGAGATGACGAAGACATCACTTCGCATATGCTTATATTTTTCATTACCTGATACTTAAATATATGAATTCTTGTAATAGATATCAAGTGTGTGTAGTGTATATATATGCAAACTGTTTTTAGTACCCTTAATGTTTTGAGTTATTTGTCTTGGTATCTTGATTTCCATAAAGGGATATGAACTTTAAATTTTCTATTAATATTGAAGATATATTGAAATTAATTGCTAGCTTTCATCATCTGCAAGAACTTCTACTTCTGCAATTCTTGTAAGTTCAAGTATTTTAATTTTGAGTTTGTGACTCCTTGTTTTTGTGGTTTTAGCAACTTTATTTTGAAGTAAAACGCTTCGTATATATACAACTAGCTAGTAATTATCAGTCATTGATGAACCTCACGAATTCGGATGGATTGTTAGAACTTAATGGTATATATCTCTTTTGATATCAATTTGAACGTTGATTAGCAGTCTTTTTCTCCTAGACCTGAAGAAACAAAAAAGGCATGAAGGATTGAGTACCGTACGTACTTGAATGTAATGGTAGGAATTATTTGCTGTTTGCTGATATGTTGGTGTAGTGAATGGTCATCACACATGAACATGTGTTAGCAAGAAAAAGTTAGATCTAGCTAGCAAATACAATTACATATTCTTTAATATGCATATTAGGTATTAGTATTAGCATTAGGGTTTAATTAATATAAAGTAGCATGTTATTGGTAATAAGAACATGATAATTGACCAAGGGACATGGTGTCATACTGTCATGCAATCATGGTAAGGTGTCTCTCCTCTATTCTAAAGGTTGGATGTTTCAAATTCTGCAAGGTGCAGGTTTAGGTGGTTTATAGGGTATTTAGGAATAGAGTAATTTGTCGTTCATAAACGCTTTAAAAAAAATAAGAACAAGATAATTTCTACTGGCATTATACATACATATATATAACAGTCATGCAGACAGTTATGTGAGTAACTACCATCCCAAGCATTGTGTTGGTTACTAATCAATACACTAATGATATAAAACATACACTTAATTATATTAAATCTAATTTGTTTTTTACTCTCCATAAGCTAGATTGATCCAACTCCAATCACCTCTTACTATCTGTTGAAATCACCTTGTCCAAAATGCTTTTGTATATATGTCCACCCTTAAATCCCTTAAACTTTTTTATAGCGTATAAAAACTTAGTTTAAAACTGTTAGGTGATCTTTCATTATATACCTTTCAACGTCTTAGCTTTATCTTGAAGGAGCATATTAGAGTTGGTTCACTATTTTGTTAAAACTATTTAGAAGTTAAATGGTTGGCTGCGACAGACAGACCGTAAGTTGTTGATTTGTTCATTGCCTGTAATGTTGTCTGATCATAGGATGGTCGTTGCACGATAATTGTTGTATCAATAGTGGTATTCTGTTGCGTTCATGCTATTGACCTTAGCTGGTCTTTTGACGGTCGATGTATGTCCGATCTGAGCCTTGATCGTGAACTTCATTGCTCTAACTTTTGCAACTTATTGAGTAGAGTTGTGTAAGGCTAACATTAGTGAGACTGATGTGTATCAAACGAGCTACAACATGATCTAGATAAAATTAGACTTAGCGGGTTGAAGTGTTGCACAAGGGTAATTAGGGGTCTAAAGTACGTGATTAGACCTTAGACTATGGCCATGATGGATATGAGCTAGTGTGGATTCCATATAATTTATACAAACCTCACACATTAAGATGTATCTGGATCATCAACCTCTCTACACATGTCATCTATTCACCGTTCAAGATCAAGACTTTCTTCAACTATTTCTATCGTGTTTAGTTTCGTCGTGTACGTGGTTTGGTTGTATTTCACCTTTCTCCCGAATCACGTTAGATCCAAAAGCGTTGTTATGAAAGATTCGGTCGATCCTCTCATCGATCGCGGGACTTATGTGCCTTTCTTATGAGCTTTCTTATAATATCTTTGATCATTCCATTGTTGTTAGTTAATTTCTCTTCATTTTTGTACGGCTTTTCGTTTACAGCATACAAGGATAAGCTATGAACATATGATTATTTGTAACTAATAGGTATCACATGTTCTTATTTTATCATCATACAAAAATTGTCAACTTATAATAGTGATCCATATCCATGCATGTCCTAGCATTTTGATTCATGACTATTCCAAGGGTGGTTGTCAAACTTGAGTCCTCCCATTCTTCCTCACATAAAAAAAATAAAAATAAATAAATAAGAAGAAGAAAGTTAAGTAATCACACTTTAGTTTGTGACTTGATAAAAATTTAACAATAGCTCGAGTGGTCACTGATTGTGCCATTGATTGTTATATCAAACAAAACATTTATAGTTTGTTAAAAATGTAATATTTGCCTGCAATTCATTACTTTGTTTTCTAGTTAAAATTATATATGCTTTAGGGTCAAGTTATTCTACAAAGGGTTGTTTTTGTTGGTGTTTATAATCCTGTGTTCATTCGGATTTCAGAGTGGACTTGGGTCAGGAGTTTTGGGCCAGAAGCTTCTTTGGAGATATGGGCATTTCTAGAAGATGGAGGCTGGTCCAAGTGTCACCCATCAGATTATTTGGTCAATATTATTCTTGTTACTTTCTCCCTCTTGTTGGTTAAGTCTCTAGATTAGGTTACAAGTTGATTCGTTTTTGTTTGGTTAAGAGAGATTTGATATTGTTTATGATCATCACAATTATAATATGAATCAGGACCGTCTCGTGGGTTAGCTACTTGAGACAATAGCTTTAGGCCTTCAAATTTATAGGGTCTTCATCTGAAATAAGAGTTATGTATTATAAGATATTAAAAGTATAGTTCTTTTAGAAGAAAATAAAAAAGCCTCGACTTTTTAGTTAGTTTTAGGCCTCTGAGGATGTTGAGCCGGTCCTAATCTGAATTCTGTTTTAATCGTGTTTATGGTTGAACCCGGTTTCATATTGAAACCATATACTCATTGAAATTTGAAGTTTATCATTCAATACAATCATTCGGTTGTTTTTCCTTACAATAGTTGATTTGTTCTTGTTTGTTTTGGTGTCAAGAGTAACCAATTTGCGCTATAAATCATTTTCTCTTGAATACAATACTGCTAAACAACCACATTAGGATCCTAGCATAATTCTTTAGTGGCTTGAAGTCCTTGATAACATAAAATATTGTAAGGCCTGGTTTTGTTTAATTGAGTCTTTCGTATTTGTATCATTTTAGTTTACATTTTCGTTCGTTTACGTTTATATGTATTGGGCCCGAGGCCTTGTGTACTTGGTGCCTATTGGGCTTGTTATTAATGGAATGGTGTATAACATACCCACACTATATATTGTGTGTGTATGAAATACACCAAATAACCCTTTGCAAAACAATTATCCAAGAGACCAAAAACTCTCTCAACTCCCTTTCTTTCTTCCAAGTTTCGGCTCCACCATACCCACACACAAGATCCGAGATCTCGGTCCAACTAGTTGTTTCCGCCAACTAGTTGTGAGGTTGATCCAAGAACAACTAGTATTTAGTTTGTTGTGTTGTTTGATCCGGTTTCGGGACCTACAATTGGTATCAGAGCTTTCGGGCTCGACTAGTTGTAGATCTTGGGTCACAACCTTGGATTTTGGTCTTGTGTGTGAAAAGATGGATTTTTCAAAGAAAATAAGTGGGTTTCGGGTTCATAAATTTTCAAAGTTTCTAAGAAAATAAGAGTGTTCATGTTGAAGATGATAAAGTTTGGTTGAAAAGTTATTGGTTTTGGTGTGTGAATCTCAAAACATTTGTGTTTGTAGTGTTTTGCATGTATTTGGGTTGGTTTGAGAAAGGTGATAGAAAGTGAGTTGGTGACATTCCAAAAGAGGAATTCAAATACTGTTGTCACTTGAATACTTTTGTCACTTGAATACAATTGTATTCAAGGAAATTGTATTCAAATCCTTCATCATTTGAATAAAATTGTTCCAAGTAAATTGTATTCAAATCCTTCGTCATTTGAATACAATCGCTCATTTGAATACAATTATTATTTGAATACAATTGTTCTAAGTAAATTGTATTCAAATCAAAGCTTCCGAGTTTCTAAGTATATTATTCAAATCCTTCATTATTTGAATACAATTGATCCAAGAAAATTGTATTCAAATCCTTCATTATTTGAATGCAATTGATCCAAGTAAATTGTATTCAAATCCAAGCTTCCGAGTTCTAAGTAAATTTTATTCAAATCCTTCATTATTTAAATACAATTGATCTAAGAAAATTGTATTCAAATCCAAGCTTCCGAGTTCTAAGTAAATTGTATTCAAATCCTTCATTATTTGAATACAATTGATCCAAGAAAATTGTATTCAAATCTTTCATCATTTGAATACAATTGTTCATAAGAAAATTGTATTCAAATTCTTCATCATTTGAATACAATTGTTCATTTGAATACAATTTGTTATTTGAATACAATTTTTCATTTGAACACAATTGCTCATTTGAATACAATTGTTATTTGAATACACTTGTTCATTTGAATACAATTGGTCATTTGAATACATTGGACTTGTGTTTATCAAACAGTTTTTGTTTCAAGAGTGTTTGATCTTTAAGAAAAGGGTTGATCCGTTGACTGTTGACTTTGACCCGTTGACCGTTGACTTTGATCTGTTGACCGTTGACTTTGACCCATTGACCGTTGACTTTGACCAGTTGACAAAAAAAATGTCTTGCAATTCTAGGCTTGAAGGGAGTCTAAATATGAGGGAATGCCAAAAGAACATGTTAAAAGAAGAATTCAACATGTTTAAACATACTCAAGGAGAATCGGTTGCCTCTCTCATCAACAGATTTGAGTCACTCATTACTAAATTGAGATGTGCAGGTATCACAACTAAGTTGTCTGAGATCAATATGAAGTTGTTGGATTCACTGCCTTACGCATGGAACACCAGTGTGATTACCATCAAGAGAACGGCGAACCTGGATACCTTAACACTCTTAGAGTTGACTTCTACCATCAAGTCTTTTAAATCGATGGATGCCAACCTTCGAATATACAATCAGTCAAAAGAAAATAAAGCTGAGAAAAGTGATGCGGGTGTGAGGAGTCATGCAAGTCCTATCATCCCCGAGTGTGCTGCAAGTGGAAGTAGTCAAACAAGCACCTCGTCATGCACCACTGATGGAATTCCTACACCTGCCTCTCGCATTCCCGAGGTACACAAACTTTGCACACAAGATTATATTGATAAAGTCCTGCACTATAGAAACCATAATGTTAGAATTCTTGAACAAATTGAAAGCATTAGAGTTCAAAATGACGATCTTAAAAAGGCTGCAAAGATCTACACCATTAGAATTAACACTCTTGGTAATGATATGGCCGATCTTAGGGAACAAGTTTCAATTGCTAGAAATTTAGCAAAACGTCATGAAAATCAAGTAGTTGAACTAAACGCCAAAATTGTTAAATTAGAAATTGAGCTAACCCAAAAGAAGATTGCCATAGAAAACTTTGAGTTAGCCACCGAAAAGCTGAACAAACTTATTGGGTCACAAATGGAATTAAGATTAAAGACTGGTTTAGGCTATGATAGTTCTGCTGTACCTACACCGTTTAACAATAACTATACTAGTGTTCCTCACCTTGATTTTAATTCTCCTCCTGAGGAAGAAATGGTCTATGGTATTGGTCATTTGCCCATATCAAAGACATTTATTCCTGCAGCTCCCAAGATTGTTATTTCAGCTAATTCTTCAGTTAATCCTAATAGTGATTCATCTTCTATAGCGGGTTGTGTAGAAGAAAAGGGGTGTGTGCAAACAAACAAGGGTTGTGGGGATAAAAACGTACTTTTTGATTCATCTATTGTCAACCCTGTCTGTAATAATATTGATTCCAAAAACATTTTGAACAATAATGTATTTGATAAGAGTGTTCATGTTGGCACGACTCTTGAAAATGAAAATGATGTTTCCATTTCTAATAGTGACTCTGAAACTATTTTTGATGAAACCATTGTTGATAGAAACGTGCATGAAAAGGTATATGTGAATACTAACTTACCTAGTTATTCATCAAATAGTTGTAAAGTTGAGGAAACCAAAGTTAATGAAAATTGTTTTGAAAAGGAAAAGGCAAGTACATCGGGTAAATATGTCCCACCTCATAGAAACAATTTTTATCAATCTACTAATCAATATTATCAACCTCAACTTTACAATCAATTTGATAATAGCTACTATGGTTATTATCCACAAGATTATGTTAACTCTTTCTATACAAATGTTTTTGATGATCGGGGTCATAGATCTGACAGCTTGTTTGTTCCCGTACAACCATATCCTTATTCGCCACAACCCATGTATTATCATTCTGACGGTTTCTATAGGGAAGATAGAAGAAAACTTTGTTTTGTGTGTGGTAACCCGTCTCACCCTGCAAGACATTGCAAGAGCTGGCATAATATGAAAAGAGAAACGAACAGTAGGTTTAATCAATTTCGTTCAAGAGCTAAACCAAGCTCAAGAACAAGAAATGATCAACCTGACAGTTCTGCCAGCGAAATGGATGTGAGATCCATAAATAAAAAGAATGATAAACCTCCTTTTTGGATAACCAAGAATGAGAGAGCAAAAAGGAATTCAAAGACTGACAAGTCTGAGAATTCATCAAAAAGAAGGCAGAAAAGACATCCAAATATTGACAAATCTGAGGATGTTGTTTTAAAACCAAGAAGGAGACAGTCTCAAAAATTTTTTAAAAACAGGAAACCTGCTCGTGCATGGAATCCTAAAGACTGCTCTTCTGATTCTGACACGTCCCACAACTTCATAAACAACAATGAGAAAAATGACATTTGACCCTCCCGAGACAACTAAGTCTCGGGAACCTCTATCTAATTAAACTGCTAATGTGTGAAGGGTCAGCCATGACATTCTGTAAACAGTATTTGGTACTTGGATAGTGGTTGTACCCGACACATGACAGGAGACGAATCCTTGCTATTTGACATTAAACCGTTCGATGGCGGATACGTTTCTTTTGCTGGAGATATGGGTGGAAATATTTCAAAACAATGAAAAGTGTCAAATGAAGTCCTGACATATGAAGATGTCAACTTGATGGAACAACTAAACCACAACTTGCTTAGCATCTCTCATATCTGAACCGAAAGCTTGTCATAATAGAACGGGTCGATACTGATGACAACTATGCAGACATGTTTACTAAAGCCTTTGATCGTGCCAGATTTTTGTTTCTCGTTGAATCACTTGGCATGATCTCTTTTGTACAAAATTAAATTTTAATTTTTTTTTGTTTTGTTTTTATTTTAAAATTATTTTAATTTTATTTTTTTATTTCATTTTATTTTTATTTTTTTACTTAAAAGTTTATTATATCTAAGTTCTTTTTAATTTAGTTTCCTTTTTAATCTAGCTTAAATTTTCCTTTTATATTAAATTTTAAACTTTTATTTTCAAATTTATTTTTTTAAAAGTTTTAAAATTTGAAACTTTTGTTTTATTTTTATTTTGTTTTTAAATTTTCTTTTTAACTTTCATCTCATTTTATTTCAAATTTCTTTTATCTTTTTGTATATAAAATTTGTAAATATTTTTCAAATATGTCACAATTTTAGAGGGAGAAAATGAGTCTTAATTCACCAAAAAGATTTTACTTTTGTTAAGAAAATCAAAATTTTAGTCACTTGACTTCCAAAAATATTTATATATTCGTTATTTTATTCAAGAAAACCTCAAAAAGCCTTAAAGGTATAATCTCTCGTTTAGAGGGAGCTCCTATTTAGAAGGAGTCGAATAATATTAAAGAAAATTTTGAGAAATCGATCCGACCTTTGGAAAATGATAGAAAATTGTCTCAGGTGATCCTAGCACATGAAAAGAGTAGATCAAAAGCCAACAAGATCATTGTTTGATGTGTAGATAGGCTTAACAAATGAGTAAGTATCATAGTGATATAAACTTAAATATCTGCCTATGCTCGTGGTTACACTCTTATGAAGCGGTTGCCGACTCCAAATAAGTCATATTAATGAAGGCAAAAATCCTAATAGTCAGTCAAACACGAGCCCGTTAGTGATTGGTCACAATGAAAATTATTTCTTGCTTTAGCTTCAAATATTGAAAAAATCAAAAATTATTGAAAAGCAGAAAAACTGCAAAATACTCAAAAAATATTCAAAATCAACAACAAAATTGTTGATAATTTTATCAAACAAAAAGGGGTATATTAGAACCACGTAACGTGGGGCAAACAAGTAAGTCCTAAACACTTTATATGAAGGCATAAGTCAACAAGGCTAGTAAGTCCATGGTTCAACCTTTACATATTGTTTGAAAGAAAAGTTTGCAAAAAGTCTATGAAGTTCAAAATGTTTTGATCAATCATTAGGGGGTCGGAGTCAATTCGGGGTGATACTGATGAACACAAAGTATGCCCGAGGTATGATGGAGTTTGTAACATGTCGGATTCACAGGGGACCACACAAGTATTGTGCCAAATTGTACCTTAACGTATCACGATGAAATCAAAATACTTGTTAAGTTTAAAATGGACAAACATATCTACAATTGACCTTAGGTTCTTGGCATAATAATATCCAAATAGAAGTGTGATCTAGGACACATAGACAATATAATTCCATGTTGTGATCTTTCTCACCAAAAACAAGTATTAATAGCTTATTTTGTAAATTAATTAATATGATTAATTAATATTAATTTTCTCCTTATTTTAATTTTAAATTTTTATTTTTATTTTTATTTCACATGTTAAAATTAGTTTAACTTACATTTCTTTTAATATGATTTTATCTTATTTTACTTTTACTTTTAACTTTATTTTTAAATTTATTTTGATTTTTTTCGTTTTTAATTTAGTTTTCAAATATTTGACTTTATCTTATTTTGTTCTAATTTTTTTTTTGTTTTAACTCTTAATTTAGTTTTTAAGTTTTTGCTTTATCATTTTGTAAATCTTTATATTTTAAACTTAGTTTAAGTTTTGTCTAAATCTTGTGTCTGTATAAAAGTTTCTCTTTCTATTTTATTTTACTTTAAACTTATTTTAAAATTTTAATTTTATTTTCTTTTATTTTTTAAAATTTTATTTTAATTTTTTAGTATTTAGTTAAAATGGGCTTTTGTTTACTACAAGGTCTTCATTGCATTGTTTGTTAAGTATTGACCCGATAAAATATATCTTGACAAGTGCTTGGATGGAGACGATGATGAGTCAGAAGAGAGATGACGAGGACGAGGATGAGTATGATAGCTATGATGATACTCGTGGTGATGGTAGTGGTAGTGGAATTGGTAGCGGTGAGTCTACCGGAAATAAGATGGCTGATGCTGGGCCGTCAAAGGAGGCTAAGAAAACGAGGGAAACGGAAGCTGAGGTGGAGGCCAAGCTCGCCTTTTTATTTAACGTTTGTTCTTTTGCAAGTACCGTTCCTTCAGTTCAGAAATCCGGTGAAGAAAATAAAGATGATGATGACGACATCAACTATTCCCCCGAACCCGACACACCGCCAACTGGGAAAATGTTGAGCCAATTGTTGACAAGCATGTTGTCGCTCCTGTTGCTGATCCTGCTGAAAGTCGGTCAAGAAGAGGAATCAAATACTACAGCATTAGCATATTGGAAAACATGCAAGCGAGGTCTAACTCAACAACAAATTTGATGATGTCATCATGCATTGCACTCGCAGTCACGAGCTCACGCTCTTTGATGAGCACGAATTGACTGGATTTGGACTCCGCGACCTCAGGAAGCTAACTGAGTCGCCACTATGCACAGTCGAAGATGTCTGTCGTGACTACACGGACGTCATTGTTGAAAAGTTCAACAAGTTTGTTAGATTACTTGTTGAAAAACAGCCTTTCGAAGAAGACCCAAATGGTGTATTTGACTATGAGTCCGAATGCGAGTGGTGAGAAGGAAATAAGACAAATACCAAAAGACTAGAGGGAGATTGTAAGGCCCGGTTTTCTTTAATTGAGTCTTTCATATTTGTATCATTTTAGTTTACATTTTCGTTCGTTTACGTTTATATGTATTGGGTGTGACATCTGCCCCGATCCGACCCGACCCAGGTACCCGTTTCTCTGACCCGAACTCTTTCTTTTATGACTTAATATTTATTTATACTTATACTTTATTTTTAATAATAATATATACTTTTCCTTCCCGCCTCTTTCTCTCTCTCTTTCTTTCCGCCGTCCCGTCCCTCTTCTTCTCTCTTTCCGCCTTCTTTTCCCTCTAGTCGCCGTCCCGCCCTTACGCCTTGTTTCCCTCTTTTTCTTCTAACTCTTTGCTTGTCCTTTGTTCCTTCCCGCCTAAGGTTGTCTGCGCAGCTCCTCACGCCAGACTCCTTACAAGGAAGCCTGCGTGAAGACCACCTGTTTCAGCGATACGCGAGACGAACTCTTCTCGCAGCGCGCTAAGAATTGTAATTCTTCTCGCAGCGCGCTAAGAACGGTAGTTCTTCCCGCGACGCGCTAAGGATTTGTAGTTCTTCTCGCAGCGCGCTAAGAATCGTAGTTCATCCCTCGACGCGCGAAGAATTATAGTTCTTCCCGCGGCGCGCTAGGAATTTTAGTTCCTCCCGCGGCGCGCTAAGAAATGTGATTCTTCCCGCGGCGCGCTTAGAAATGTAGTTCTTTCCGCGACGCGTTAAGGTTGGTTCTGTCTACCTTCGCGCTCGCGCTCTCTTGACCTTCTGTGTCTGCCTTCGCGCTCGAGCTTTCTCGCGCTAAACCCTTTGAGTTTTCTTCTGTTTAATCTAGCCGTTTGCTTTTGTGTTGTCTTATCTTTTGAGCTGTTGACCTAATCTGCTTTATGTCTGAAAAGTTACTTTCGGCGCAGCATGCGCACCAACCCCATTGGTTGACAGATAAAGTGACTGACATAATCTTTTGAGATCTGCTTTTTCCATGCTTGACCAGTACCTTTTTCTGAACCGCCCATGCCTTTTTACTGTTCCCTGACAGCTTTATCTTGCCTCTGCAGCTGCCATATCTTTCCATATCTTTTGCTTTTGGATTCTTATGCTTTTTGATATCTTTTGCTTGATCCTGTTAAGATCCTTTCCCCTTTTCTAGGGATTATGTCTCCTAGGGTTTTCCTATAAATAATAGTATTATTTTCCTAACACTACACACACAAAACACTTAATCTCTCCTGTCCTCCTCCTTGCTCTCTCTGCCGCCTCCCTCTCTGCCTCCGTCTTCCTCCCTGTTCTGCCCTGCTTTTCCGGTAATATATATATATAATAATTTACTTATTAATTATGCTAACTTGTAATCAAGACTTAAAACAAATCATTAAAACAATAATCTTATTTATAGGTTAACTTGTGCTTGTTTAAAGTTGGTTCTTGCTTTATCTTACACCGCATCGTTTATCAAGTGAGTAATCTCGTACCTAATCCCTTTTTGCTTTTAATGTTTTGGGATGTTCATGTGTTCATACAAACTTAGAGTCTTAAACTTGTTTATGAACTTTAGTCGCGCAGTATCCCATGTGTTGAGGACGTAGACTTGGCTGTTTATTTGTATGTGTGGATCATTAACCGTCTTGTCGGTCTATTCCGCAGTTTTCATGGTACCATTAGATGAACACGGGAGAACTATCGTTTATGATTTTCTCTTTTGTATACACATGCACAGTTTGTCTTGTTTGTGAGCTCAATTGTGAGCACTGGCAGTCTTATGAATCTTAGAGTTGGTCCCGATCAGATTACACCCTTGTTGAAAACCAGACATACACATGTTGCGCGCAGATTTATTGTTATCTATGTATTGTATTAAACTTGATTTCTCACCAACACGCAAGTGTTTGACGTTTTATTTTAACACATGTTCAGGTTTGCAGTAGCTGTTTTGGAGCTTGTGGACACGTAGGAAGTTTTCTTTATTTTGACCTAGATTAAAATGTATCAAGACAAGTTATTGCTGTTCGAATATTATGATTTATAATATATTGATTTATGATGATTTATGTTATCTTATTTTTGCTTTGCGCGTGCGCGAATGAATGTATTTATTAAATATTGACACCCAATAGTGTCACGAGTAATGAAACAATATGTGGCGCCCCGATGTATAATCCGCCTTTGGTCGGGGTGTTACATTGGGCCCGAGGCCTTGTGTACTTGGTGCCTATTGGGCTTGTTATTAATGGAATGGTGTATAACATACCCACACTACATATTGTGTGTGTATGGAATACACCAAATAACCCTTTGCAAAACAATTATCCAAGTAACCAAAAACTCTCTCAACTCCCTTTCTTTCTTCCAAGTTTCGGCTCCACCATACCCACACACAAGATCCGAGATCTCGGTCCAACTAGTTGTTTCCGCCAACTAGTTGTGAGGTTGATCCAAGAACAACTAGTACCATACCCACACACAAGATCCGAGATCTCGGTCCAACTAGTTGTTTCCGCCAACTAGTTGTGAGGTTGATCCAAGAACAACTAGTATTTAGTTTGTTGTGTTGTTTGATCCGGTTTCGGGACCTACAAATATTAAATGGCTTATCACTATAAAGTGTAGTGTTGAACTGTTGATAAAACATTTTGCATGCATTGCTTCAATGTATTTTAAAAATTGATTATTTACAAAATTCTATTGCACAACGTTTGATATATTAAACTTCGTTACACGTTTCCTTTGAGGCCTTGAATAAGTGATGGAATGATTTATTTTATTTTTTTTTTAAGAATAAAGATTATTCATTCATTCACCATAAGCAAAAAACAGTATACTACAACTGAACCATTATTTTAGAATCCGTTACTTGAAATTGAATTTGTTTTTAGGGAATTTGTTGTGTATGCCACTGAGAGGGAGCATGAAACCCGCCATCGTTGCAGAATGGGCGCAAGACCGGGCATGAAACCACCACGAACATGCGTTAAATTGGGTGCAAGGCCGTAGCTGTGAGAAGCGTCGACCCTAGGGAAGGTGACCTTCCTAGGCCGGAAGGCCCAAAGTTTTGTTAAAAAAAAGAAACACACAACCCAAGTTATAACACAATTAACTAAATCATTTAAACTAATTTTTGTAAAAAAACATTTTATAAAAAGTTACGCGCCGCCCATACCATAACCCAGTTACCCAATTAAAGCCTATTCATAAATAAATTTAATTGTTTAAACATAATAAAAAATGATTATCTATTTATTTACTTACTTAGAGGCCAGAATTTTAGACGCTCTTGGCTAAAAAATTTTAACGATTTTCGAAGACGTCCTTAGCGATGAGTAGCTTGGCAAGGCTGAGGGCATAATAGTTTTTTTTTCTTTTTAATTTGATAATACAGTTAATTATTTCACTCCACGAAACTCCACAAACACAATACATTTCACTCACCATAACTCATGTTTTTAAATATGAAATATGAAAGTCCCTTTTGCCAAGATGACACTTGGATATTGTAAAATGCCCCTTTCACATCACCCGACTCACAAGTACCTTATAACAGTTAGCCTTATAGTGTAGTTGAAGGTTTTAAACCTTTTCTTAAAATGTGACGAGAAGTGGCTATTGATTTTTTAATTAGTAGTAGTGATGTAAAGCAGCACGAATTAAATTAAAAAATCAGTAAATGAATAAACTGATTAAAATGTGATTATTAAAACACTTTCAAGGTAGCAGCATAAGGAAAATGTGATGATTATAACAATGGGGATCATCATTTAATTATTAGGCCTTTCGCAGTTGGCATTTTCAATGGGTCATATTTCTTCAAAACGCCCGCGGCGCCTTTGGGGGGCTTTTTGGGAAATTTGGCCTTCAAAAAGTCTCTCGGCCTTAAGTGGCCAGGGATTAAGGAGCATTTTAAAGGAGTTCCACTACGTATGGTCTTACATGTTTAAAACTTTAAGTACACGATGGCCACGTCACTTTTTTTTTCCTAAACAAACTTTACAATGTTATTGCTATTTTTTTTTACTTTTAAGTAAAGATTATTTAAATTTAAACATTTAAATAAGAAAATCAACAATAACATAAAACTTATGATGCAGATAAAAAAGGATTGACATTATACTCTCAATCCTCATGGAGATTCATAGAGCCCCATTAATTAGTTCTATAAACTTCCATTTACAAAAACAACCGGAAAGAACATTAAAAACCTTCTCAGGTTGAAATAAGAAAAAGAAGTAAAAGTTCTTGTTCTATAGACAACCAGAGGGAAATTGAGGGCCATATGACTCTCCTTCGACGTTCCAGCAAGATGACACCGCCCGTCCTTGTTCTCGCCCGTGATAAGCCAAGTTAATGTCCACGAGTTTAATCCCTTCACAAGGCACGGTTTTGCTACATTGGATCTTTACTGCAATCTTAGAACTCGACTTACCACGCACTTTTCTAAATGTCACGTTTTTTATTTGAACATTTGATTGTGCCTGAAAACACGAATGTTAAAATAAATTATCAATTATGTTATAAACACGAGATATTCTAATAGGTGGAGAGTTACCTTATAATTGCAAGGGGCCCTTGGACAATATTGTTGGTCAATAAAAATCGGGTTATTCACGTTAACCATGGTTATGTCATCAAACATAATATCCGAAGCAAGGCTAGGATTAGAGGGTGCTCATGTTTTAATCCGAAGTCCATTTTGGGTCCCGTATAATGTTGAGTTACGTATAGTTATACCGGTTACAAACTCTTCGTTGTGGGACCAACCCAAGCTACCAATGCTAAACCCGTGTCCTGGCCCACAATGCACTCCTGTCACTATGATATCGTGACTACCCCGCTAGAATTGACACACAATCATCACCGGTCATTATGGTAGAGTCTTGGATTCGGATTTGCTGTGAGCCACCGATGTGGATACCATCGGTGTTCGGGCTATCCTCGGGGGCACTAATCCGAATATTGGACATGTTCAAGTTGCGGCACGCAAAAATGTTGAAATGAGCATTCTTGCTGTTGATTGACCGAATGTGGCTTATTCTTGAATTGGTAACAAAATCAAGCCGCATGGTCTAATTCCAATTAAGAAACAATATAGCAATTAAAACAATATATATGTCTGAAAATATACAAAACTAAAATTTTAATATTTATTAGAGCATTCACATCTTACTCTTTATAATCTTTAAATATATGAAAAATATGGATAAAGATTAAGAAACTCGTCTCCTTCTTTATTTATATTTATTTACATATATAATTTTTTCATAGTTGAATAATGATTTTGTTATATGTATTAACTTATAATTTGTTATACTTTTTTGTGAATGAAATAAACAGTAATAATTGTAAAAGAATCATAGAACATGTATCATTTAATTAAGGTCATATTTGGGATTGAGTTTGAAAACTGTTTATTGTCTTATTGAGTTTTTCAAAAAGCTATTTTGAAAAGCTCGGATTATAGACTTTTAGAAAACTGTTTTTTAACTCTTTAAAAAACTAAATAAAAAGAATTTTTGTGATTGTCAAGCACCATTTAACTTATTGGTCTTTTAAAAAATCGAATAGGTCAATAAGTTGTTTTTAAACTCAATCCCAGATATGCTCTAAATATAGATAAAATAAAAAAATGAGATACGGGTACACATCTTTTATGAAGTGAATAAAATTTAAGGAAAAAATTATGGACTTACAACTGGAAGAGTCTTGCAACGAGAATTGCGGTTACAGTCATTGTAATGCCAAGCAGCACCGCCGTGACCAAGCAACGAACCACCGCCCTCCGATCGTCAGTTGATCGATATATTTAAAAGTAATCCAATGATCAACAAAAAAGTTCATTGGATTATTTGAAGCTTCTTACGAACCCCTTATAATAAACTCCATAGGTTCCCTACACGGACCAATGAACATAACCGCATCAAGCATATACGTCCCTCTCGGGACCACAACCCTACCTCCACCACTATGACTACACGCATTATTTCATGCTGAAATGAACGCCTAGTAAAACCTGAATAAAATATTCATAAATATTTAAGAGTAGAATAATAGTTGTTCAAAAATAAAAAAAAAAATGACTAGAAGAATGTACCTTGGTGTTATCGGTGATTCGGTGAGAAACTGCACCGAAACGTAAGACGTTGAACGTTGGTGGGATCAGATTTTTGTATGCGGCGCTAGCGACTGATAGCAGCAAGGGAATGAGAATGGGATGGATGAAGATGAAGGAGGGCTTCATTTTGTATTGGTTGTTTTTTGATTGTGTATCTCAAATAGAGGTGTTCAAAAAACCGGTTACGGAACCGGTTTGGCCGGTTCAACCGGAAACCGGTTTTTTTAAAAACCGGTTTTTTTAAAAACCGGTTTGACCGGTTTACGTATCGGTTATACGTTTTGGAGCCAAAACCGGTTTTATAACCGGTTTTTTTTATAACCGGTTTTTTTTAATAACCGGTTATTAAAAAAACCGGTTAACCGGTTTTTAAAATAACCGGTTTATTACCGTTATTAAAAAAACCGGTTAACCGGTTTTTTTAATAACCGGTTAACCGGTTAAAACCGGTTTTCGAACGTTACCAAAACGGCTTTATAGCGTTTTTTTTTTTTTTTGACCGTTTTTTAGCCGTTTTTTTTTTGTTTTTTTACCATTTTACCCCCACAAACATCTATATTAGTTTAGGTTGGGTATTGGTTAGATCACACTTGATTATACAACTCCAAACGCTCTAAACGTTTATTTCATACGCGATTATACAACTCCAAACGCTCTTCTTTCGTAGTCGTTTATTTCATACTCGAGTATACCACTCTTAATTCGTAGTCGATTATCATGGCCTCCCAAAGTGCTGCTTCATCGGTCAACATGGGTGCCTCGAACACGGGAGAAACCGTCGTTCGGGTCATCCCCACGAAACGAAACCAAGATATTTGGCAACATTTCGACCTATGCGAAATGTCTAACGGAACCCAAAAAGCTAGATGCAAACATTGTTTGAAGTTTTATAACAAAGAAGCAAACTCCAGTTTAAGAGCTCATGTAGAAAAGCCCTCTTGCAAGGTCTTGAAGGACGAATCCGGAAGTAGTTCGCAGCCGGAGATGACGAATCAAGGAACGGTGTTTACGTACGACCTTGAAGCGGTACGTCAACAGTTTGGCAACTTTGTGATTCAACAATCACTTCCTTTCAACCACTTCGACAACCCTCAATTCACGGAGATGATGCAAAAGTATGTTCAACCACGCTACCAACACGTAAGTCGTTCGACCCTTAGAAGAGATTGTCTTAAAGCATGGAAAAACGCTAAATCCGAACTAATTTCATACTTTTCAAACTTACAAACTGGTGTGAACTTAACAACGGATGTGTGGTCGGTACCTAATGGTTCGCCCGACTCATACATTTGTGTGACGGCTCATTGGGTTGACCCCCGGTCGTGGCAAATGATGAAACGAACCGTTGCGTTTCAATTGTTTGATTACCCGCACACGGGTAGAAATATTTTTAAACTCTTGGATAAAGTCATTCGACAATACAAGATTGAAGATAAAATCTTTTCAATATCGTTTGATAACGCGTCCAACAATACGGCCGCGGTTGGCCATTTAAAATTAAAGTATAAACCTATCTGTGATGGAGCGTTTTTTCATAGCCGATGCATTGCACATATTATCAACTTGGCCGTGCAAGATGGGTTAAACGTGATCGAAACGCAAAGAAACAATTTTAAAAGAATGTTACGAGATGTTTTTAGCAACAATTCAACATTTTCAAGATACAAAAAATTTTGTGAAGAAGCTAACTGTCAATGGTTGGGGCCTAATTGGGATTGTCCAACAAGATGGAACTCGACTTGTGAAATGTTTGAGAAAGCCATCCAACAAAAACAATCGTTAATTGCGTTTCATCAAATTTTGTCAAATAGGGGTAAATGTGCACCGTACGATCCTAGAAACTGGTTATTGATTGAGATCGTTACGGAGGTTCTTCAAATTTTTAAATCTTGCACAACTAGTTTATCCGGGGTTTACTATCCAACAAGCCCCATTGCTTTACCAAAAATTGCTGTCATGTGCACAAAGTTGACTGAAATTCATTGTAGGGGTGCACCTTATTTTGATATGGGTGCAAAAATGAAAGAAAAATTTAGAAAATATTTTCAACAACTACCCGCTGTTTTGACCTGTGCGGCTGCGTTAAACCCTTGCATCAATGTTGGTGGTGTTGAAGCTTTAATAGAAAAAATTTGTGATGAGCTAGAGTTAAACGACGATCAAAACCCCCATTATAACCAAACTTTAAAGAATGCTTTCAACACCACCTTGGCAAACATGTATGATGTTTACCTTACAAAACACGGGTCGTCTTCCCAAATTCATGACTCGTTAAGAGCTGTTGCCCAATCCCAATCCCAAACCGACCTTGAAATGGGGATGTACTACATGATTTGGGAAGACGCCGGTAAACGTCAAAGGGTAAACACCCCAAGCAGTGAACTTGGAAGGTATGGTGGTACCAACTTTGTGAAACACATGACTCCGGATGAATTTAGAAGTCTTGATTTGCTGGCTTGGTGGAGAGGTAAGGAGGATGAGTTTCCGATCCTCGCCGCCATGGCCAAAGATTTACTAACGGTCCAAGCTTCCACGGTAGCTTCGGAGTCTGCTTTTTCTGTTTCTGGCAGGGTTATATTAATTAGGAGGACTCGACTCACTCCACCAGCTGTAGAGATGTCGATTTGCTACAAGGATTACTTGGACTCTTTAGATAGGGCACAACATCAACGCTCACTCGAGGGGGAAATGGAGTATGAGGCGGCCTTGTATGAAGACGAGGTCAATCAAGGACACACTCAACCAATGACCG
Source organism: Bidens hawaiensis (assembly GCF_021521415.1). Lineage (NCBI taxonomy): Eukaryota > Viridiplantae > Streptophyta > Magnoliopsida > Asterales > Asteraceae > Bidens > Bidens hawaiensis. Next base: position 269,605 of record NW_027492579.1, on the reverse strand, counting down.
ATGAAGAAGCCGCGTACGACGATTACCTAAGGAATAGCTCGGGATCGGGTAGCGAAGAAAATGAGTAACAAACATCAACTTGTTAATGTAATCGTGTCTAAGCATTCTTTAATGTTTGTATTTTTGAGTTACGAATATGCGATAACGATTTAATGTTTGTATTTTTAATGTAAAAGCTATAAATGAAAGTTATGTGTTTTTAATCTTCCAAGCAAAGAATGCTAACAACGAAACCCTAAACCCTAAACCCTAAAGCAAAAAAAAAAAAAAAAAAAAAAAAAAAAAAAAAAAAAAAAAAAAACCGGTTAACCGGTTAGACCGGTTATTAAAAACCGGTTATAAAAAAACCGGTTTAATAACCGGTTCTAACCGGTTTCTAAACCGGTCCAAACCGGTTTGGCCGGTTTGAGTTTTCATTGATAAAAACCGGTTAATAACCGGTCCGGTTATTAACCGAACCGGTTTTTTTCTGGATAAAAAAAACCGGTCCGGTTAATAACCGAACCGGTTTTTTCAAAAAAACCGATTTGTGCACCTCTACTTTTAGGTATAGGATTAATGAGTCTCTGCATGCAAGCATTACCAAATTACAAAACCAGAAAATAAGAAACGAATGTTGCGGTCAGTTATAAACTCTTTATGAAGCTTTGAAACTCTGCTTTTGATTCCCTTAAACGGTGATACTATTATTCACACTAACATTCACGACACCTAGTTTATTGTATTGTTTATTCGATACAACTTCTTCACACACCGTCAATTTTGATTGATCCAACATGGCACCCTACAGACCCAAACCAAACTAATTATATCATATCCTCAATAATCATAAGTATTAAATATATGGAAAAAATTATATAAAATCCAAACTAAAGGTGCCCCATGTGCAGCTCTCTAGGCCAAATAGTCACGCGACTTGAAGTACGTTGCATATTTATTTGACCACTCGTTCAACTTTCCATGAATGTGCTTAGATCCAACCAAATCTCCTCAAAACATAATTCTTCCACAGCTCACCTTTTGAGAAATACAAATAAATATAAAAATTAATATAATTATAATCCAAACAATGAAAAAGAACCTGTAAGGTGAAAATATTATTCTCTTAACACCTGTAATATCCAAATCAGCTTCTTTTATCGCGATACTCTCTGCATATACTCTACACCGCAACACACATTCACAACCGAAAAGAGCACCATTTCTATGTCTTTATGTGATAATTTCCACAGCTGAAAAAGAAGAGACAAATTAGTTAAATTTAATTTTCAATATTAATATTTCCATGATTAGTTTAAAGATCAACAAGTAACCATATTTCAATATTAATAAAATGCAAAATACTTAGTTTTTCTTAATCTTATCTTAAAACAATGAATAATGATACTAAAATTTCTTAGCTTTTCTAGAATTGGCAAACAACAATTTTATATCAACATATCTTAAAACTAAAATGAAACCACTGGCCACTGTACCACACTATGGTCTTATTTCAGTTTAAAAGTTTAGAAGATTACGAGACTTGTACAATATAAAAAAAATGATAACTTTTCATCTCTAAAAAAATATGCTTACAATTCTTTAGCAGTCTAACTTGCTTTCGGAAGCCACTGATCTTATCATCCATATTAGTTTGCAATGGATCAGTGCGTAGTTGGATAAAATCACAACCAGTCCCCCTTGTCTGTGCTGAGCCCTTCTCTATAATGATCAGCAAAATTGTTTATGAAACTATATAGAATTAATAAAAAAATGAAATTACTTATTAACTTTAATATGATAACTAAGTAATGTATAAACATAATACTCTTTACACCCTACACCAAGAAAGCCCAAAATAATTCAGCCAATTTGAAAAGATTGATGAAAGGAAACAAATTTAATTTAAGAAAGACTCCTACACATAACTTATAAATTTGAAAAGATTGATGAAAGGAAACTAATTTAATTTATGAAAGACTCCTACACATAACTTATAAATTAATCATACAACTAAAAACCTTAAGAATAAATTATGTGATACTTTATACATTTTCTTTCGATGCCCTATTACACAGGTTGATTATGTCAATATTTCACTTGAAGCAATTTAAAGTAACTGTAAAATTGTCAAATATCAGCATCATTTATATCATGAAAATAGACAATATAAATGTTGAAAAACTAATTAACCAAGTTTCAATATTTCATATACCTTAAAAGGGGCATTTTGACAATCTACAATTTGTTGTAGAACGATGTCGGATGAAAAATGATAGGAAAGAGGATGGATGAAATGAAATTGCAGTGTAAAAATATTTTGATCAAAAGAAATGATATATAAGAGATGTATTATTTGTAAGTTAATACTGGAAGTTATTTTACAATTAATATATTAAAAATAAGTTGACCACTTTATTATAGCCAATCTTTCATTTAAAAATAAGTTGACCACTTTATATAGCCATAAATTAAGCTTTTATTAAAAAATAAGTTGATTATTCTATTATAGCCAAAATTCCATTTATTTTTAGAAATTACATAATTTAACTGTTTCCTATTGTTAAAAAGTCAAGGCAACCTGGAGGTTTGATATTTTCTATTTGAAAATTTTCGTATCAATATTTTAAGTTACGAAAATCAAGAACCTTTATTTTAGACATTTCCTAATATAGAGAATCAGGTATTATATTCGTTTTCATAAAGATACATGTATAATTTATTTTTCCAAAAGTGAAATTAATTTATTGAGTTGAAATGAAAGCCTACAAATTCGAGTGATTCAAAAACTAAAATATGAACACTCATAATTAGTGACTTATGACTTTATTGTTACTATTTATAATTTATCGTTACATTTTTGGTTATTTTTTCACTTAAATGAATATAATAAAAACAAGTCTGATTGTATGGTGGCTAATGATCTTTTGTGCAAGTATGATGTCTTATAAGACGATAAGTTAATATCTAACATAGTTTTGAGTCAGGTACATTTGCAGCCGCTAGTGGAAGAGACACAATCGCCTCTAACAACCTGTTGTGCTGCAATATATTTGCATAAAAGAAAAGAGGATGACCTTACTACGAAAAAAATATATTAAGACCTACTACAGATGTAAAGTTAGTGTTAAATCAAAAGCCATAACATAGAAAAAAAACACATGAAAACTATATGTAATAACCTAAGCTAAAACCTACTAACTCTATGAACCAGCCATAAACCTACACAAACGAACGCACCCAAACTAATACAAAACAAAAACAACAATAGCAAGCTACAACAAGCAACATCAGCTAAAAACTGAATACTAAAAATATACAAACCATAAATCGATTGATACACTAAATAAGCAGCAATCAAATAAACCATATGTTATATAAGTACGACCACAAATTTAAACCTTACAAAAAACAAATTGGTTTTTGCTAAATATGATGTGATAGTGTAAGAATTTTGGTGTGAAAGTCATACTATTTATACACAAGTAGTAAATGATTCAAATTTTGGAGACTTGCATAAAGAAGGAAAGTATTAATGTAATTAATTAAAAACATAAAATTATGGATTTTGAATTAGCTAAAATTATGGACAAAAATATGTAGGTTGCAGTTTGGGATTTTCAAAATTTAAAATACTTGAATGTAATCTTGTTAAATTATATTATAATGACAAAATAATTAAAATTGATATTTTTTAATCTACTTCATATTTCAACCTACAACATTAAGTTATTAGTGTAGAAACTAATTTAATTATTTACATTAATATAATTAATCATCAATGTTTTTAATTCCGTATATCTAAAATTATAATAAATTATGATAATAAAATCCTTAATCATATGATTGAAATTTATAAAAATAGTCAATATAATATAATTAATAAGCAATTGAATAATTAACTAATTGATATAAGTTAGTTACATAATATAATATATAAGCAATTGAATAATTAACTAAATTTAGAATGGTCAAGATTTGTATTTATAGTAAATGTTAAGGATGGTTAATCAAATCCTTAATCAATTGAGCCATTAATTGGTCAACATCCGTATATATATATACTAGGTTATTGACCCGTGGGCGCCACGGGTTGAAAAAGATAAATTTTGTAACACGATCCGGTAATATGAAAGTGGAAAACATAATTTCATACATACATGTGGAGACGATAAAGAGAATATACAATTGTTAATAACATCGGTAACAAAATAAAACTTTATTAAACATAACTTTCAAACGAAAATAATCTGCATTTTACAATCATTCAATAGATTAAAAATAACAATTTCATATATTACTAAATAGTTCCTTATAAACGACATTTGTAGTCACTTTTCTTCCTTGTCTAATATAAGCATTTTATTACTGTCTCTACTCTTTACTCGTGATAAAGCAAAATATAGTTGAACATGTGTAAACACCGGTGCTTGTAGGTATATGCCAACTCTTGCGAGTGATTGGCCTTGACTTTTGTTAATGGTCATTGCAAAACAAACCGTAACAGGAAACTGTCTTCTTTATAATTTGAATGGCAGTTTCTTATCTGAATGAGTTAGACCACCACGAGTTATATAAGTGCGAAACCTAAAATTAGTACCTAAAATTACCTTAACTTTGATTAAACGCCTCCCCAAATTTATAACTTGTAATCTGGTCCCATTGCATAAACCATTCTTCTGATCAATATTCCTTAGTAACATTACTGGCACACCAACTTTTAGAACCAATCTATGATTAGGCATACCAGAAATCTTTAAACCATTTAGAAAATCCGGTGAGTGCAATGCTGCATCAAAACCAGGACCAACACTTTCAGAGTTGTCTAAACTATCAGAACTAAGATATTAAACTTTTTCTCCAGGAAACATAGACAAAAATCTGTCATTAATTTCTTCGACAACCTCATTTAAATGTGCAAGTATGGCCCTTTCTTGGAAATATGAAATATCATTACATTTTTCCAATAATCTTGGATAAACAAAATCAATCAAATCAGAAAGAGCATAGGAAGAATCACGAATTAAAAGATCATCCGGTATCTCTATAATGGCGTTACCATCATTGTCACCACCAAGTTTTCCTTCACCGAGCTCCAACAACCACCCAGCAAATCTAATGGTGTCTTTCAAATTTGATGATTGACATTCGACAGTTAACCTCATATTTTTTGTTAACCTAAGAACCTTGCATTGGGTCCAAATGTGGGATGAACTAAGTGAAGCATTAACAATGTCACTACGCGACCCATTATGTACCACCGATATGATTTGTCTAAAATCACCCTAAAAAATAATCATGTGACATCCCGAATTTTCAAATAATAATATTTTACATATTATTTCTTATAATGGAAAAGTTACTTGAGTATTTAGATGAATAGTAAAATGGTAAAAAGGGAAAGATAAGGAGGTTAATTAAAAGATAATTAATCATGGACTAAAAAGGAAAGATGGGCCTTAAGTCCATGGGCTTAAGGGAGTATAAATACCCCTTAAACCCTAAATCTTTCCATTTCCATCCATCTTATCCATTTTACACCACACAAACACACCCAAACTTTCCAATTTCGGTCGCCACCTAGAGTAAGAAGCCGAGATAAAAAATCAACCTTTATTGATAGATCTTTGGGATACAAGATCAATACTTCATAACAAGTTAGTCGTGACCTTATTAACGTCTAAAGGTATGTTCTTTATGATTAAAGGTTACATTTTTGTGAATGGTTTGCTATGAAACTTGACCCTAGAGTAGATTGGGTCTAGATGCTTCATAAAAATGCGAACTTGATGATTAAAATGAACCTAATGGTCTAATGGTAGTATACGGCTTAACGATGAACCCTAGATCTAGCCTAGAACGTTTTTAATCTATAAAGGTCCAAACTTTATGCCTAAAACGGGATAGATCTTGAAGCTGTGATAAGTAATGGGCGTAACGAGTATGAATGATGATGATAAAGGATTAAAAGTTCATGATTTGAACCGTGAATCAAGTATTCTGGGTAGGATGGAAACATAAGATAAAAAACGGGATGAACTGGAGGTTCTCGGCCAGATTGGGAATCCTTGGTCAAACCATGTGGTTCTCGGTCAGCATGCAGCCAACCAGAGTTCTCGGCCATGAGTTCTCTGCCTTGGAGTTCTCGGTTAGAGTTCTCGGTCGGAGTTCTCGGTGGCAGAGATCTCGGTCAAAATTGATGATTTCGGTCAACGATCTTTGTCCCAAGTGTTCTCGGTCACGAGTTCTAGGCTGAGTTCTCTGTCCTTGAGTTCTCGGCCAGTTAGTGACTTGAGGTGGACTTTGGGCCTGGCCAGTTAGGCCCAGTTACTTAATGAACAGATGGGCCAAACTTTACTAAGTCCACAGGATGCTAAGCCCATTATCTTAGGCTTAACAAATAATCCCAACTTAGAAAATAAATTAAAATGTTAATGGAAAATGTGTTAAGACAGTTAACGAAAATAAAATTAGAAGAACCAGTTCGTCATGGCAAGTCAGTTCGTTAAGGATAAGTAACGAATTAGAAGTTTAACAGAATGACAGAATGGTCCTTGGACTTAGAAAAGAATGATTTATTTACAAATAAGCCCTTGAACTTTTAAGTAGCATATTATTCAATGATTCAAAATGCTAATGGAAAATGTGTTAAGACAGTTAATGAAAATAAAACTTTTCCAAGCTGACCTGGCAGCTTAACCCCAGCCAGGGGCTCTGCCCCTTTGACCCCGCTAGGGGCTGCCGCCCCTAGAACCCCGCTGCCAGGGGCGCTGCCCCCAGACCCTCGTTCTTTGAGAGTAATAATTAAACTAGAAAGGCGATATGTGTAGTGATAGTTTACTGAAACGTATAATTATTATACAGTTAGTCGTGCACAGCTCAAGAAGGGAATAACCGTAAACGGTGAACGCAACCGCATTGAGGTGAGTTTCTAGCCCCACTTCCTTGTTATGTTTTCGGGGCTGTGTGCATACTCGATGTGATAGTTAATACACTTACCTTAAGTGGTAAGTGTATGCCTTGTATGATGATTGCTTGACGGTGCGTGAACGATCTTCGGATATTGAATGTACCGTCAGGTGGTAGCTAAAGACGTGATTGCTATGTATGATGTAAGATAAGATGCATGTATGAATATTTATGATGTATGCATAATGTACGTATGATAAGTTAATGGTACGTGAACGCTCTTCGGAGATTGCACGTATTGTTAGGAATTGGTCCATTCGACTTGGTGGCGGGCTAGACTTGACCATTCTGTTTTAACCAGAATGCTTTGACCAGTACTAAATAACAAATTTCTGACCCGAACTCGAGTCACCAAAGCAAACCCGCCAGACCTATCAAAGTAGCATAAATGATTTAAATAATTACCAGACCATCTATGTTTGACATCTAAATCGCCAAAACACATATAATCAATCAGTATACACTTTCAAAAAAGAAAAAGAAAGAGAAAAAAGAAAAATCCATCAAACATAATAATATATAACACAAGTTACAACAATAAAGAGTGAAACATGTGTGAGGTGAGGACTGAAGTACTGAACATATGAGGATCAAAATGAAGTCTCACCTGCATTCAATTTGAGGTTATAACTGAATCCATATTAGAAAATGAGCATGTATTATTTGCAGCAGGTGTATTCTCATATGTTGTTTGTTCCTCTTCTTGTCTTTAACAAAAGATGCAACACTTCTGCATATATATTCAACAAAATAAAGAATCAGTATAATTTCCGTTTCCATTTGTTCTAGAATGTATGATCACACTATTGAATTATAAAATAATATTTAAAGATCACTAAATAAAGAAATCACAATAGTAGAATGTACCAATCAAGAATTATCACAAATGTTGTTAACTAAATATTAACTGTTTTAATGACAAAACTCTTTATGGACTTCCTTGATGTGTTTAATTTTTCATTTTTTTTTTACTTTTATGGATGAAAATCTATGAAAACGAAACCCTTTAATAAGAACACAACACCGAGAATAGGGCTGGCATATCGTGTATACACGTACACGATAAGACACGAACACGATAAGACACGAACACGAAGTGGGTATACCTGTACACGACACGAAAACTTATCGTGTACCTGTAACCCAAATACGAACACGAACCTGTTAATACCTGGTATACACGATAATAGCTGTTTAGAAACGCAAATTTGACAACCTTTTAGCAAAACAAAAGTCGACGAAAGTTCATAAAAGTCTTAAAATACAACATAAATCCATGCTCCTTAACAAATTTAAGAAAAAAACACATAAAATTCTAATCAAAATATATTGAAAACAATATAAAGTTTCAAGCTTCCAAGTTCCAATTGGTCTTTCTTCTTAAATCTTCAATTCCAAGCAATCAAACCTACACACAAAATAAGTATAGTCAATTAGTCATATTAATCATGGACAATTGGACATATTCATATAGTTTTATCAAGTAACATTATTAGAAAGTTTTAGAGTGAGGTACCTTAGGATTGTTCATTGTTTTTAGCGAGCAACACTACTTGAAGCATTTGGAGTTGGTACCTTAGGATTGTTCACCGAGTTTGAAGCATTTGATTCACAACTAATGTCAAGCGACATTATATCTTTAGTGAGCTCTTCCACACTAACTTTGTTAGAACCTACAAAGTACAAACAAACATATACATTATAAAATTACATAAAGTTACACAAAAATAAAACCAAACTTGAACCAAAATAAGTATAGTTGAATCAACAAACAATCAAACATACCGTTGTTTTGGCTTTCTTATCCTTCGCCTTTTCCACCTTCTTTTATGGGTTACTCATAATTACCTAAATAATAAATACTAACAAATGTGAGCAATCAAAAGTTCAAAACCAAATAAGTGAACTAACTAAACTAAAACAACCCTATAATAGTATTATAAACTCAGAAACCCACCAAGTTACCAAATCTTTAGTTTGTGTAAAAGTATATAATATCTGGAAAATCAAATAATATGTATTACTATTTGACCTAAAAAGTCAAACACAAGTATTTGCAGCTGTTGCCAATAATGCCTATAAACAAATACAAAAAGTAATTGAAAAGATATTGAGCAGAAAGATATGTCAGTCTATGTGAGCATTTGTTTACTTCAATCAGTCAATCCCAAATCAATTATATACTTTTACACAAACTAAAGATGTATTTAATATTTATGAGAATAACTTACCAAGAATGAGAGGGAAAGCCTACGACGACGTGACGGCGTGAGAGGGAAGGCCGACGGATGGGAATTCTGGTGATGGCCGGCGACGGGAATTAGGACGGAGAGGGAGCAGCGTGCGTGAGACTGAGAGGGAAGCGGCTGTAAGATTGTAAGAATTAAGAATTAGGGTTAGTGATAATATAAGTTATAGCTATATATATATCAGGTAAACAGGTATTATACCTGTTTAGATACGAAAATTAACATGTAATTTCGTGTCTACCTGTTTAGTACACGAAACCTGTTAAGGTCTTACCTGTTACATGTTAAAGTCGTGTAGGTACGTGTCGTGTATTCGTGTGTCTCGTGTATAAATTGCCAGCCCTAACCGAGAATGTACATACTTCTTTTTTGTTATACCTTCTTAATGTTTAGATCATGCAAGTAATCATTAAAATTTTTATTTTTTTAGCCTAAATTGCAAATTATAACTCTAAAATTAACATAATTTGTATCAACGTTCAAGAAAAACCCCATCATTTACCCCCACAAACTAAACAGGTAAATGAAAGAAGTCACATATTAAACCTTAACTTACCAAAGGAAATAAGAATCGAAACCGTACCTATTACTGACATGATTGAATCAGTGAAGATCGGATGATAATAAGCCCCAATTTGAGTGACTTAGCTGTTACACACAAAACACAGATGTTAAGAATTGTTAATTGATATTATTTTACATCGCCAATTAACAAATTCACATGACTGCATCGTTATTTTCATTGCATAAAAAATGTTGATCGAAGAGACGACTTCACATATTGATTATCCACCTGTAAATTAATATAATCATACTTTAGCCTATTCATTAAGGCAGACCAACTGAACCAAAGATGTCACAATTAAATATTTTAACTGAAAGAATAAAAATAAGCTAAAATAAAATGTCTTACTTGGTGGTTTAATCCGAGTAAATCTTTAACTTCAATCTCAATTGATTAAGCTCAATCCTCTTTGCAGCCCAATCCTCTACACACATTATATAGAGGTTTCTGTATATTAACTTGCTAAACTCAAAAGCCAATTATAATTCCACAACATAAAAACTCTAATTTTTAAAAGAGATGTTAAACTATATATTATAAGTACTTATTGTATGTTCTAAAAGCCGAAATAAACTAATGATTATTTGTATATTTTGAAATAAGTTGTTTTCAATTGGGGTGTTCACGATTCGGTTTGAAACCGTGAAAACTTCCAAACCGGCCATCAATTTCGTTTCATGGTTGGTTTTTGCCGTCCACTTGTGGCCGGTCGGTTTCAAAATTTTCAAACCGCATCGAACGGTTTGGTTTTTGGTTTACACTGAAAACCAACTGTATAAAACCGGACTAAACCGTTTGTATATTTATATTTTAGACACTTCAATAGACATCATTAGTTATATATTTATTAAGTATTAGGGTTACTTGAACTCATATTAGTAAGATGAAGGTAAAATCCTGATCTTTCAAAACCGGTGAAAATGGGCCACTGTCACTTTTTTTTTACAGTAAATTGTGCGCACGCTAACGTTTTTTTTCTTTTGACAATTTGTGCGAGTCTTAAAAAAAAATCATCTAGTTATTGATGGTTTTATCAACCTATTAGTTTATTGACTTCTATTTTCATTTCAAAGCAATATTTCTAAGATAATTCATATTAAATTCTTGTTTTTAGTAGGTTTTATATATTTTTGAACAGATTATTTTAATTTTTTTTTGCTGTATTGTGCATTTTTAAAAAGTGGTCCAATAAAGCTTCAACCGTCAAACCAAACTAGAACCAAACTGTTCGTAACGGTTCTGTTTGGTTCGGTTTTAAATTTCAACGGTTTAGTTTTGGTTTTGAAAATCGAGTTGCTCAAGAATAATACTATTAATATATACAACACATGGAAATAGTGACTACTGACTAAACAAAGTCCTAGTTGACTGTAAGGCCTCGTTACCGTTAGCCCTACTTTAACGTTGGATTTACTCATAAACGCAGTTCTAAAGATCAGAGTTAACAAAAACTTTCGCGGAATAATAAAACTTCAACCATAACATTTTACATAACCATCAAATGATGTCTTATAAAACATTCGTAGTCAATTAAAACAAAACATAGTCTTTAAAACATCACAACATTTCTTCGAGATGCCAGTATCTTTGATTTCCATGCCATGTGTTTTCAGTCACGCGAGCTGCCTCAACCTATTTGCCTGCGTACATACTAAAAGTCAGCTATGCTGAGTGAGTTCTAGTTAATCACATAACTTACTTTTCATACACATATACGTGCCCGAAGGTACGCATTACAACATATCAAGATCAGCATTCATCCATACACATTCATATCTAACCATACATTATAAAGGGCGTTTCAACCTACATACCTCGGATATTTTTATGGTCCGGTACCCTCCATCCTCGGATATTATTAGGGTCCGATCACCCTTTATCCTCGGATATTATTAGGGTCCGGTCACCCTTCATCCTCGGATATTATTAGGGTCCGGTACCCTTCATCCTCGGATATTATTAGGGTCTGGTACCATTTCTTCCATAGCTTCACACTATACCTGTACTTAAATATTTTTCCTAACAATACGTGCAATCTCCGAAGAGCGTTCACGTACCATTAACTTATCATACGTACATTATGCATACATCATAAATATTCATACATGCATCTTATCTTACATCATACATAGCAATCACGTCTTTAGCTACCACCTGACGGTACATTCAATATCCGAAGATCGTTCACGCACCGTCAAGCAATCATCATACAAGGCATACACTTACCACTTAAGGTAAGTGTATTAACTATCACATCGAGTATGCACACAGCCCCGAAAACATAACAAGGAAGTGGGGCTTGAAACTCACCTCAATGCGGTTGCGTTCACCGTTTACGGTTATTCCCTTCTTGAGCTGTGCACGACTAACTGTATAATAATTATAAGTTTCAGTAAACTATCACTACACATATCGCCTTTCTAGTTTAATTATTACCCTCAACGAACGAGGGTCTGGGGGCAGCGCCCCTGGCAGCGGGGTTTTAGGGGCGGCAGCCCCTAGCGGGGGTCAAAGGGGCAGAGCCCCTGGCTGGGGTTAAGCTGCCAGGTCAGCTTGGAAAAGTTTTATTTTCATTAACTGTCTTAACACATTTTCCATTAGCATTTTGAATCATTGAATAATATGCTACTTAAAAGTTCAAGGGCTTATTTGTAATTAAATCATTCTTTAGGGACCATACTGTCATTCTGTTAAACTTCTAATTCGTTACTTATCCTTAACGAACTGACTTGCCATGACGAACTGGTTCTTGTAACGAATTGGAACCTTTAACGAACTGGTTACTTACACGAATTGGACTTTTAACGAACTGGACTCTTAACGAATCAGTCAATGTAGCGAACCAGTCCAAGTAGCGAATTGGACCTTCTAATTCGTTATCTCCTTTAACGAACTGGGCATAACGAATCAAGGGTAATTCGTTACCCTTTTCTCTTAACGAATTGGATACGAGCTACAGTTAGTTCGTTAATCTTTCCTTAGCGAATCAGCTGGCGAATTACCTCTAATTCGCTAGTTATTTCTTAGCGAACTAGGGTTGGGTCAGATTTGTCAGAACATTCCCTGACAACCTCGTACACGTTTTTCCGGCGCCGCCATTGCCGGAAAACTCACCGGAAAAACGTATCTTCACCGTTTTTCATCGTTTTTCGTCCCGTTCGATCCAGATCTGAGCTAGGGTGACCCCTAAGCTCATATTAGGTTCGGTTTATACCCGATTCCACCCGGATCTCATGACTTAAACGGTTTAACGGTGTCGGCTCGTCGTTTCATGATTATATCTAACGGATTTATGCTCAAACAATAAAATACTATCATTACCTCGGGTCGGTTGTCGGTTTCCTTCTTGATATCGGTTTAGAGAGAGAGAGAATCTTAAGTGTGTGTTTTGGATGGTGTAAGGGATATGTGTAAATGAATTAAATGGAGGATTAAGGGTATATATATTTTTGATCATGGGCTTAAGACCATGGTCTTTCCTTCATTCCTCCATAACCCAAGTCCATAACCCATATCCATTTACCCAACACAAGTCTATCTCGTATTCTATTCAACTAAACCGATAACGACCCGCTATAAAATAAACGAACTTTATTTTATTAATATAACCGAAAGTAGGATGTTACATCGACTAATTCAAACAAAGTCCAAACACAATTGCAAGTCAAACCAAAAGTCATGTTCTAAGAAGTAAACATAAATCTTTGCTAAATTTATAAACCAAAAATATAACATTGTAAGATTTAAATTAAAGTGCAAATAAACAAAATCGCTTATAACTTAAATTAAAGTGCAAAATAAACAAAATCACTAAGTTAAGAATATGTGTACTCGAATGCATGCTTTAATTTAACTCTTAAGACTTAAAATTTGCATTTACTTTGACATTCATTTAGTCAAACCTAAATGGCCTTTGACCGAAACAACATTTGTGGCATTTGTTACCCATGAATTTTGTAACCCATTCTTTGTGACTTGTTAACAAAAATTCATCTTAAAAACAAATCAGTTTTCCCACTTTAATTCTTGCCCCGTATGTAATTCGTAACAAAAACCAAGATTTTCACCCTTACTAATACCTTTTGACTCTTATATAAATCAAACTATCAATTTGTGAATCTAAATGAACACAAACCTTTGAATCTTAACCTACAAATTCCAAATTCCCCAATTGTCCCCTTCGTTGAATTAAACAAAATATGATCAAACAAAATAGAGCTCGAGCTCAGCTCGTGATTAATTTTCAAAATCGAGTCCGGCTCATTTATTATTAATTAATTATTTAATATTGTAACATCCTACTTTTGGTTATAATAATAAAATAAATTTTGTTTATTTCATAGTGGGTCGTTATCGATTTAGATGAATAGAATATGAGTTGGTCTAGTGTTGGCTGAATGGATATGGGTTATGGACTTGGGTATGAAAGAAAGAAGGAAATACCATGGGCTTAAGCTCATGATCCGTAAATATATAAACCATAATCACCATTAATTCCCTCATTTTACACATATTCCATACACCACCAAAACACACACTTAAGCTCTCTCTCTCTAGCCGAAACATAGAAGAAGAACCGATCCCGATCCAAGGTATGATAGTATGATATTGTATGAGCTTAAACCCATTGTATATAATCATAAAACGACGAGCCGACACCGTTACATAGTTAAAGTCACGAGATTCAGGTGGAATCGGGTATAAACCAAACCTAAGATGAGCTTAGGGGTCACCCTAGCTCAGATCTGGGACGAACGGGACAAAAAAACGATGAAAAACGATGTAAAACGGTGAAAATACGTTTTTGCCAAGGATTGACGATCTGTAAAGAATAGATATCCTTTGCCAAGGATTGACGATCTGTTTGACCAACTGCAAGGGTCAAGCTGGTTCTCACGAATAGATCTCAGATCAGGCTATCATCAGTTGAAAGTGAAAGACGCAGACATCCCTAAAACAGCGTTTTGGACGCGGTATGGACATTACGAGTTCCTCGTAATGTCATTCGGTCTAACGAATGCTCCCGTAGCATTTATGGATATATGAATAGGGTGTGTCGGCCAATGTTGGATAAGTCGGTTATTGTCTTCATCGACGATATATTGATTTATTCCAAAAACGAGTCTGATCATGCTGAGCATCTGCGAGAAGTATTGGAGACTCTGAAGAAAGAGAAGTTGTATGCTAAGTTTTCGAAATGCGCGTTCTTGTTGCGAGAAGTGCAATTTCTGGGTCACGTGATCAATCCTGAAGGGATTACCGTGGACCCAGCTAAGATTGAGGCGATAACCATGTCACACCCCCATCTTGGGCCTAGGGGCATGACTTGACAGTTGGTACCACATTTGTAAATAAATCAGAGTTACGATTGTTAGCGTAAGACTTTATAAAATATATGGATTAAAGTTGTAAATTATTTACATTACAAAAGTCGAGACAAAAGTCTCGATTGGATTTACTTGTTTATAAGTTTTAACAAAAACATCATATTATAGATTTAAACAAAATTATCCGAGCCATCGGATTCTTGAGCCTTCGTCCTTTAGCTCTAATCTTGGTTACCTGCAAAATGTTATAAAACTACGTCAGTAACGAATGCTGGTGAATATGCTGACGCGAAAATATTTTCCTTTACTTTGTTACCCCTCGAGGGTTACGCATGCCTCGACCCATCTTGGCTTAGGAATAACAAAGTTTAAAACAATATCATTATAAACTCGAGTCTCTACCTACGTCACCCCAGCAAGACACCGCAGCGTCCTGACGTACTTAGGTACCCTAAATATACACAAGGTCATTCTCACTCGAACATACTTTGGTTCAGCCCATCGTGGTTGGAGGTCGTGACCAGGCGTGGTGCGATGTGCCCGACTGATATACGAAGTTTCTATGAACTTTTATTTTTTGAAAAAGAGCAACGAGGCTCTGATACCAATATTACCAATATATAATATATATATATATGGATCATATTTGCGGAATGTTTTTTAGAAGTATATTGTTTTAGGAAAGATATATTTCTTTTGGTAAGGAGAAACATATATAGAATCATTTGAAGTATAATAACAGCAGAAATAAATTTATACCTTTCAATCTGTAATCAATCTATCTTGCTCTTGTAAATTCTGATCTTCTGCAAGTGACCAATCCAACAACACCATGATTTCCCTAACGCCCTCTTGGCTAAACGGTACTCTCCTTGGAGGCTACATAGGATTCCAGGTTTTACAGGATGAAAACTTATTATGAAGAAGATAAAGGAATAAGATTTAAAAGGATATTTTTATTTCATAACTGTTTTTCCCGAAGGAAAAACTTCTTGATATCTACATTGTTTCTCCTTTAAGGAGATTTACTCACACATGCTTAGAAAATTAAAAGTAAAAGAAAAGGGGCGAGTGTTGATGCCCTTAAACCTAAATCATACTTCTTTATATAGGAGAAGCAGATTTTTACAAATGACCAAAATGGCCTTCCTCTATCGTCATTGATGACGTTTTTAGTCTATATACCCATGTGTTGGGTCCAGGTCTCTGGTGTCTTCTTCCGAAAAGTAGATTCCTTCTTCAGTGGAAGAGCTGCTTTTTGTTAAAGTTGCTTTGCACCATGTGCATTGGTGGTCCTCAATGATTTCTTTTAACTTTTGGCAAAGTTTTTCTTTAGTGGTGGGACTGACCTCTACTTTATTTTCAATAATTTGTTGTGTGAAATTATTGATGGCTGCCCGTTCGACTTGTGGAAGAGGCGTTGCACTATAGCTTGTAATAATGCAATTATTGCTGCAATAATTTACTTTGTTAAAGCTTCCTCTCTTGATTTTGTCAAGATTGTGAAAGATCCTAATGAATCTTTCTGTTCTGATTGAACTCCAGTTTTCAATGTCTTCATCATCGTTCATAATTTTTGAAGGATTGACAGTTCTTGTTTTGGCTAGGCCAATTTCTAGGTGATGGTAGGCGGGAAAAGTACTTCCTTGATACCAGTCGGGAAGAGTGGATGTGCATTTGACAAAGATATTTGCATCCTTTGCTGCTGCAATCTTCTTTCGAAAGTTTTTAATTGCTTTCTTCATTCCTTCTGTCAATAAACTGATTTCTAGCAAATTAGATACAGGATAAATAAACTTGATTAATCCAGCAGAAAATGCTAGAGAAACAAGTTCTGGGCTAGAGCCTGGACAAAAGACAATTAGGCTTTTAGTGGCCTTATCTTCTATGTAGATATGTTCGGACTCAAAATCGTTTTGACTAAGGGACCTTGCTTTGGACCATATTGTCCTGAATTCATCCAGAGATATGATATCCTTTTCTTCTTTTTCTTCAAAACGTGTCATTTTTGAGAAATTTGTGGGAGCTTCTCTGAACTCTATAATTTTTTCTGGTTTCCTGGGTTTCAAGAAAAGTTATTACCTTTAGAGGTATTTCTTTTTTGCCGAATTCCGCAGAAAAACGTGTAGCTTCTTGTTGAGCTTGATACAAGGTTTTGTATTTTCTAAACGGGAAGGGATTTCCCGAGGTGTATTTGGAGACCAGTCTTCATAAATACCTCTGTGATCACTGTCAAAAATGACATAGAACCTAGAAGTATCTTTTTCTGGTTTGTTAGCCATTTCTGAGTAACTTGGTCTGAGAGAGACCTTTTCAGTTTTTGGCAAACTGTCAGCCATCAATGGATTTGTTGTGTCTTTACCAGAGCCGTTTGCTTCTGGACTAGATGAAGATTGTGGTTCTTCATTTACCTTATTTTTGCTTTTTTCCAAAGCAACAGGAGTTAACGGACTTGAGTGTTCTTTACCCTTAGCCGTTTGTAAGGGAATAGATTCAGATTGTATCCTTTCGGATTCCTGTTCTGAATTAACAGTTGTTGCTTTTAGACTTTCGTCATATAAAGCTATTTTCTCTTGAATGGCTTTAAGCTCAATAATCAAGAATTTTTCTTTAAGGTGTAATGCCTTTAATTCATCCATGAGAGGATTAAAAAATTTCTTTTTATTTTCTAAACCCGAATCCCCTTTACTTAAAAATTTATAAAAAGAGATATTGAATTTTGAGATGACAAATATGAGTTGGTGTGGTCCTTATTTATAATCGGGTAAATAGTGATTTCAATTATTTTGAAAATCACGTGTAAGGCAATCAGCCAAGACATTTTTTGGCCCCTCAAGGTGCTCAATATCAAAAGCATATCTTGAGAACCACATTTGCCATCTGACGAGGCGTCATTGTTTATTATCTCCAGAAATTTTTGTTTTAAGGAAATAAGTAAAATTTTTGTTATCTGTCCTGACTAGGAATTTTACAGGAGTGAGATAAATGGAAAATTTTGAGATAGTATTTTTTACCGCTAGTAAATCTTTTTCATTACTGTGATAATTTCGTTCAGCTGGTTTAAAGCTTCCCGAAGTGTATCTGCATATCTCTTCTTTTTCGGCTGTTTTTGCTTTTAGAACTCCTCCCCAAAAATCGTTTGAAGCATCTGTTTCTATAATAAGAAAATCTTTTTCTTTTGGGAGATAAAGTTTTGGAAAATCTGTTAATTTTTTCTTTATCTTTTTTATGTAATCAGTATCAGATTGTTTCCATTCCCAAACATAATCTTTCTTTAATTTTACCTGTAACGGTTTTCTAAGCTCTGCAAGCTTTGGAATATAACTTTCTGCATAAGTTAAAATGCCCAAAAATCTTTGAAGATGTTTCTTGTCTTCTAAGATATTAGGAAATTTATGCAAATTTTCTAAAATGTGTTTTTGAGGACAATGAGTCCCTTGATCAATTTCTAAGCCTAAGAAATTTATTTTTGTTTTAAAAAGATTTGCTTTCTTTTTAGATAAAATTATCCCATATTTTTCAATTGTTTTTAGAACTGAAAAAACATGAAAATAGTGTTTTTCTTCGGAGTTTGAGAAAACTATTATATCGTCAACATAGACGGTACAATATTCTTCTAATCCTCTTAAAGCGTTTTGCATATGTCGTTGAAATATGCTGGGTGCTTGTTTTAAACCAAAAGGAACTACCTTCCATTGATAATGTCCGTCTGGGCACGTAAATGCAGTTAATAACTGCGATTCTTCATCTAATAGTACCTGCCAGAAACCACTTTTGCAATCGAAACTTGAAAAAATGGATATGATGAAGATTGTGGTTCTTCATTTACCTTATTTTTGCTTTTTTCCAAAGCAACCAGGAGTTAACGGACTTGAGTGTTCTTTACCCTTAGCCGTTTGTAAGGGAATAGATTCAGATTGTATCCTTTCGGATTCCTGTTCTGAATTAACAGTTGTTGCTTTTAGACTTTCGTCATATAAAGCTATTTTCTTTTGAATGGCTTTAAGCTCAATAATCAAGAATTTTTCTTTAAGGCGTAATGCCTTTAATTCATCCATGAGAGGATTAAAAAATTTCTTTTTATTTTCTAAACCCGAATCCCCTTTACTTAAAAATTTATTAAAAGAGATATTGAATTTTGAGATGACAAATATGAGTTGGTGTGGTACTTATTTATAATCGGGTAAATAGTGATTTCAATTATTTTGAAAATCACGTGTAAGGCAATCAGCCAAGACATTTTTTGGCCCCTCAAGGTGCTCAATATCAAAACCACATTTGCCATCTGACGAGGCGTCCTTGTTTATTATCTCCAGAAATTTTTGTTTTAAGGAAATAAGTAAAATTTTTGTTATCTGTCCTGACTAGGAATTTTACAGGAGTGAGATAAATGGAAAATTTTGAGATAGTATTTTTTACCGCTAGTAATTCTTTTTCATTACTATGATAATTTCGGATTGACAGTTCTTGTTTTGGCTAGGCCAATTTCTAGGGAAGCTTAAATTTAAGCTTAACTCCAAGCAAGTTTTTAACCAACCTAATAATTTACAAAGTCTTGTTTCAAGAGCTTTTACTAGAAAAAATAAAATCTTCTATTGTTTCAACACGGAAGAAATCTCAGTGGATATAAGAAATACATCTGGAGAAGTGTATTTACCACTTCTAACAAAGGGAGAAATTGCAAAAAGACTTTTGCAAATAAAACCAGATTTAAGAAAGTCCCTCTCTATGGTACATATAGGAGCTGTAAAAATTCTCCTAAAAGCACAATTTAGAGATGGAATTAATTTTCCAATAAAAATGGCTTTAGTTGATAATAGAATTATCAATAGACAAGACGCTCTCCTAGGAGCTATACAAGGAAATTTAGCATATGGTAAATTTATGTTTACTGTTTATCCTAAATTTGCCTTACATCGAGATTCAAAAGATTTCGATAAAACTTTAAGTTTCATACATCAGTGTGAAAGAACCGACCTGATGGAACCAGGAAATAAAGTATTTACGATTAATTATTTAATCTCATATGCTTTAACAAATAGTACTCATTCAATTGAGTATAAAGAAAATGAGAATATAACTATAGAAGATGTATTTTCAGAAATCAGAACCGTAGAAGGAAGTAAGTTTTCAGAACCTTCACAGTTACGAGAAAACTGGGCAATTGATATTGCTCGAAACAAACAAATACTTGTGTCTAAACCAAGACATAGTTATGCAGGAACCTCTTCACATTTAAGAGAAGCTGGTAACAGTGAACTTCAATTAATGAGGTCTATGTCTGAAAGGATAGATAAGTACGGAGAAATTTTAAAAGAAGTTGTTGGGATATAATGTCCTCAAAACTAATTTTAAATACTATAGCTTCTTTAGAAGAAGAAATTGAAGCATAAATAAACTTATATTCTCTAAGAATAATATGAGTTCACTCATAAAAATAGAAGAATTAATTAAAGAATTAATTAATAAAATAGATAACATGGCTACTAAAGAAAATTTAGAAGTCATTGCGGCAAAAATTATCAAAGATGTCTTAGAAAAAATTGATAATCATGAAAAAACACAGCCTTCAACATCCGTAAGGCAAAAAGAAAAAATTTCTGAAAAATCTCAGAAATACTCTTTTCCTAACTTCAACGTGGGAAATCCATCATTAGGAAATTCCAAAAGTCCAAACCCGCTAACTTGGCCTTTTAACTCTAATGAAGAAGACCTTCAAAAGTCAAAATAAGACAATGATAAAAAATTATTTAAAAATAGCCTTTAGAAATATTCAATCTAAAAAGAATAAATATAAAATACTCATTCACTCTATACAAATAAGAATTCATTACTTGATAAACGACATCAATATGGATCCTCATGAAAGGCTTAACAATCTTGCTAAAAAATTCTCAGCCTTATATGATATTAAGAATCATTTACAAGTTCTTGAAGAAAAAGAAATTATATTTTCTACAGCTTAAGTCAAAATGAATTCTATTACGAAAAAATTAGAACAAGTTTTTGATGAGCAATTAGATACCCTTCCAGTGGATCAAATTAATGAACTCGTTCAACTTTTGTCTTTAAGTGAAGATGAATGCGAGAAAAAATTTTTTGAAAATAAAAATTTGAACAAAAAATATTTCCCAAAAGAAACAGTTTTGGCTATTCCAGAGCCTAAAACAGAAGAGGAAGAAGATTCTTCAGAAGAAGATGAAATTCCAAAACAAAATACTAGAATGCATCAAGCTAGTACTAGTTATGGTAGAACACGCTATAAAAAAGCAAAAGCTGAATTCTCTATGCCATATCATAAGGGAATACCTAGTGCTAACAATGGAAGCTCTACTGCCATTGACACTATAAAAATTGACTGTATCTTTGACCTCGAAAAAAGAAAAGAGGTAATTGATAAATGGAATACCGAAATTAGCCTGATAATTCAGTCTAATGAAGAAGAATTCTCTAATGCTAAAACCTTGTTATTACTAATAGAGCATAAGTCCGCGGGAATAATACAAGATTTTATCAAAGGAACCTCCTGGAATGAGGATTTAGATGGTATTGATCTTTTTGAACAAATTATTAACGCCTTATACACTATGTTTTTAGGCCTTGATTTCTTTTCTAATAAAGATCTAGAAAACCAGAAATTGCTTGAAAAAGCAAGACAAAACTTAACAAGAGCACAGTTATGTGACATCTGTCTTCTAGACGAATTCACCTGTTTGTTCGAAACAAATTTATATAAATTAAGTACAGGAGAATACCACTCTTGGGTAGAAGTCTACCTAATGAAAATTCCAATCGTGGGTGAAAAAGCCAAAGAAAGATGGAATAAAGAAAAAACGGTTTAACAATGCATTCTCTAGGGTTTGATACTAAAATAGTTAAAGAAGAAATTGCTGCAGATTGTGATTTCTCTAAGAAACAAAAACAGTTAAAAAGATTCAACAAAAACTGTTGCAAGAAATTAGCAGAAATTCCACAATTATCTTTCGGCTGTGAGCAAACAAAAGATAAAAAATATTTCAAAAAGAAATATAAAAAAAGGTATAAACCAAAGAAAAGATTCTGGAAAAATAAAAAGAGAAAATTTACTCATGGTAAATACTTCTCAAAAGAAAAACCTAAGGTATGTCCTCAAGGAAAAAAGAAATGTAGATGTTGGATATGCTCTGAAGAAGGGCATTATGCTAACGAATGTCCTAATAGACAAAAATTTCCAGAGAAAGCAAAGCTTATCTCTATAGCAAAAACAGATGGATATTTTCCCTCTGAAGATAGTTTTGATGATTATATGCAAGTATATTCATTAAAAATAATTAGTGATTCATCCTCTGAAGATTTCTCTTCCGAAGAATCAGGATGAATAAAAATATAATTATCAATTGGAAAGAAGATATTTTACAAAAGAAAAATGAGTTAGTATATTCAAACATAACTAATCCTAACTCAATTTATATCAAGGGAAAAATTTTCCTAAAAGGATATAAAATTATAACTCTACACTGTTATATAGACACAGGGGCAAGTCTATGTCTCGCAAGCAAGCATGTTATACCCGATGAATTATGGGAAAATACTCCCAGAAGCATTGATGTAACAATCGCCAATCAAGAGACAATTAAGTTGGATAAAGTCTGTAGAAATCTGATTGTCTATTTCTCAGGAGAACCTTTTAATATTCCAACAATCTATCAACAAGAATCAGGTATTGATATACTCTTAGGAAATAATTTCTGTCAGTTATATGGTCCATTTACCCAATGGCTTGATAGAATATCTTTTCATCTTAATCAGGAAATGATTTTGATTAAAAAAGTAACAAAAGTCTTTCAATTAGGAAAGCCCGGATTTCTTGAATCTATGAAAAAAGATTCAAAAACAAAACAAATACCAGGTACTAATATAACTCAAGAAGTTATAAAACCTGAAGAAAAATATTTTCTAGAAATAAGAAAGTATCAAAAAATTGAAGAAATACTTGAGAAAGTATGCTCAGAAAACCCTATAGATCCTGAAAAATCCAAAAAATGGATGAAAGCGTCAATAGAGTTAATTGATCCAAAAACTATAATCAGGGTAAAACCTATGAAATATAGTCCCCAGGATAGGGAAGAGTTTAAAAAACAAATCAAAGAACTATTAGATCTTAAATTAATAGTCCCAAGTAAATCTCCTCACATGTCTCCTGCATTCTTAGTTGAAAATGAGGCAGGAAAAAGAAGAGGAAAAAAGCGAATGGTTGTAAATTATAAAGCAATCAATGAATCTACTAAAGGTGATAGCCATAATCTCCCATGTATGCAAGAGTTACTAACTCTCTTAAAAGGCAAAACCATTTTTTCAAGTTTCGATTGCAAAAGTGGTTTCTGGCAGGTACTATTAGATGAAGAATCGCAGTTATTAACTGCATTTACGTGCCCAGACGGACATTATCAATAGAAGGTAGTTCCTTTTGGTTTAAAACAAGCACCCAGCATATTTCAACGACATATGCAAAACGCTTTAAGAGGATTAGAAGAATATTGTACCGTCTATGTTGACGATATAATAGTTTTCTCAAACTCCGAAGAAAAACACTATTTTCATGTTTTTTCAGTTCTAAAAACAATTGAAAAATATGGGATAATTTTATCTAAAAAGAAAGCAAATCTTTTTAAAACAAAAATAAATTTCTTAGGCTTAGAAATTGATCAAGGGACTCATTGTCCTCAAAAACACATTTTAGAAAATTTACATAAATTTCCTAATATCTTAGAAGACAAGAAACATCTTCAAAGATTTTTGGGCATTTTAACTTATGCAGAAAGTTATATTTCAAAGCTTGCAGAGCTTAGAAAACCGTTACAGGTAAAATTAAAGAAAGATTATGTTTGGGAATGGAAACAATCTGATACTGATTACATAAAAAAGATAAAAAAAAAATTAACAGATTTTCCAAAACTTTATCTCCCAAAAGAAAACGATTTTCTTATTATAGAAACAGATGCTTCAAACGATTTTTGGGGAGGAGTTCTAAAAGCTAAAACAGCCGAAAAAGAAGAGATATGCAGATACACTTCGGGAAGCTTTAAACCAGCTGAACGAAATTATCACAGTAATGAAAAAGAATTACTAGCGGTAAAAAATACTATCTCAAAATTTTCCATTTATCTCACTCCTGTAAAATTCCTAGTCAGGACAGATAACAAAAATTTTACTTATTTCCTTAAAACAAAAATTTCTGGAGATAATAAACAAGGACGCCTCGTCAGATGGCAAATGTGGTTCTCAAGATATGCTTTTGATATTGAGCACCTTGAGGGGCCAAAAAATGTCTTGGCTGATTGCCTTACACGTGATTTTCAAAATAATTGAAATCACTATTTGCCCGATTATAAATAAGGACCACACCAGCTTATATTTATCATCTCAAAATTCAATATCTCTTTTTATAAATTTTTAAGTAAAGGGGATTCGGGTTTAGAAAATAAAAAGAAATTTTTTAATCCTCTCATGGATGAATTAAAGGCATTACGCCTTAAAGAAAAATTCTTGATTATTGAGCTTAAAGCCATTCAAGAGAAAATAGCTTTATATGACGAAAGTCTAAAAGCAACAACTGTTAATTCAGAACAGGAATCCGAAAGGATACAATCTGAATCTATTCCCTTACAAACGGCTAAGGGTAAAGAACACTCAAGTCCGTTAACTCCTGTTGCTTTGGAAAAAAGCAAAAATAAGGTAAATGAAGAACCACAATCTTCATCTAGTCCAGAAGCAAACGGCTCTGGTAAAGACACAACAAATCCGTTGATGGCTGACAGTTTGCCAAAAACTGAAAAGGTCTCTCTCAGACCAAGTTACTCAGAAATGGCTAACAAACCAGAAAAAGATACTTCTAGGTTCTATGTCATTTTTGACGGTGATCACAGAGGTATTTATGAAGACTGGTCTCTAGTCTCCAAATACACCTCGGGAAATCCCTTCCCGTTTAGAAAATACAAAACCTTGTATCAAGCTCAACAAGAAGCTACACGTTTTTCTGCGGAATTCGGCAAAAAAGAAATACCTCTAAAGGTAATAACTTTTCCTGAACCTTTGAAACCCAGGAAACCAGAAAAAATTATAGAGTTCAGAGAAGCTCCCACAAATTTCTCAAAAATGACACGTTTTGAAGAAAAAGAAGAAAAGGATATCATATCTCTGGATGAATTCAGGACAATATGGTCCAAAGCAAGGTCCCTTAGTCAAAACGATTTTGAGTCCGAACATATCTACACAGAAGATAAGGCCACTAAAAGCCTAATTGTCTTTTGTCCAGGCTCTAGCCCAGAACTTGTTTCTCTAGCATTTTCTGCTGGATTAATCAAGTTTATTTATCCTGCATCTAATTTGCTAGAAATCAATTTATTGACAGAAGGAATGAAGAAAGCAATTAAAAACTTTCGAAAGAAGATTGCAGCAGCAAAGGATGCAAATATCTTTGTCAAATGCACATCCACTCTTCCCGACTGGTATCAAGGAAGTACTTTTCCCTTCTACCATCACCTAGAAATTGGCCTAGCCAAAACAAGAACTGTCAGTCCTTCAAAAATTATGAACGATGATGAAGACATTGAAAACTGAAGTTCAATCAGAACAGAAAGATTCATTTGGATCTTTCACAATCTTGACAAAATCAAGAGAGGAAGCTTTAACAAAGTAAATTATTGCAGCAATAATTGCATTATTACAAGCTATAGCACAACGCCTCTTCCACAAGTCGAACGGGCAGCCATCAATAATTTCACACAACAAATTATTGAAAATAAAGTAGAGGTCAGTCCCACCACTAAAGAAAAACTTTGCCAAAAGTTAAAAGAAATCATTGAAGACCACCAATGCACATGGTGCAAAGCAACTTTAACAAAAAGCAGCTCTTCCACTGAAGAAGGAATCTACTTTTCGGAAGAAGACACCAGAAACCTGGACCCAACACATGGGTATATAGACTAAAAACGTCATCAATGACGATAGAGGAAGGCCATTTTGGTCATTTGTAAAAATCTGCTTCTCCTATATAAAGAAGTATGATTTAGGTTTAAGGGCATCAACACTCGCCCCTTTTCTTTTACTTTTAATTTTCTAAGCATGTGTGAGTAAATCTCCTTAAAGGAGAAACAATGTAGATATCAAGAAGTTTTTCCTTCGGGAAAAACAGTTATGAAATAAAAATATCCTTTTAAATCTTATTCATTTATCTTCTTCATAATAAGTTTTCATCCTGTAAAACCTGGAATCCTATGTAGCCTGCAAGGAGAGTACCGTTTAGCCAAGAGGGCGTTAGGGAAATCATGGTGTTGTTGGATTGGTCACTTGCAGAAGATCAGAATTTACAAGAGCAAGATAGATTGATTACAGATTGAAATGTATAAATTTATTTCTGCTGTTATTATACTTCAAATGATTCTATATATGTTTCTCCTTACCAAAAGAAATATATCTTTCCTAAAACAATATACTTCTAAAAAACATTCCGCAAATATGATCCATATATATATATTATATATTGGTAATATTGGTAATATTATTGGTAATATTGGTATCAAAGCGCGCCTCGTGGTGCGACAGGGTCCGGGCACGACGGGGCTCTCACCCTCTCCGGCGCCCTCTTCCAGAGGACTTGGGCCCAGTCCGCCGCTGAGGACGCTTCTCCAGACTACAATTCGATGTGCCCGACTGATATACGAAGCTTCTTAGTTAAAAGAAGCTTTGCCAAAAGTTAAAAGAAGCTTCTTTGGCAAAGCTTCTCCAGACTCGTGACCAGGCGTGGTGCGATGTGCCCGACTGATATACGAAGCTTCTTAGGGTTAGCTGGCTACTATAGGAGATTCATCGAAGATTTCTCCAAGATAGCCGCACCGTTGACCGGTATGACCCAAAAGTCGATAGTATTTAGTTGGGGTAAGTTTCAGGAAGAGGATTTCCAGGAGTTAAAGAAGAGACTCACGCAAGCTCCAATCCTTGCTTTACCCGATGGTGACGAGGATTTGGTTGTTTGTACTGATGCTTCGCATCGTGGGTTAGGTTGCGTGTTGATGCAACGAGGAAAGGTGATAGCTTATGCATCTAGACAGTTGAAAGTCCATGAGAGTACTTATCCGAAGCATGATTTGGAGCTAGCAGCAGTAGTGCATGCTCTCAAGATATGAAGACACTATCTTTGGTACTAAGTGTACCATTTACATAGATAATAAGAGTTTAAAGTACTTCTTCGAGCAGAAGGAATTGAACATGAGGCAGAGAAGATGGTTAGAATTGATAAAGGATTACGACTGCGATATTAAGTACTACCCTGGTAAAGCTAACGTGGTCGCTGATGCGCTAAGCCGTAAGAATGAGGAAGTCATTGCAACAGTAAAGTCATATCAGCTAATTATGTTCCGCGAATGTTTTTATTTACTCTGATATTATGAACTGCGTTTATGAGTAAATCCAACATTAAAGTGAGGCACCGGTAACGGGGCCTTACAAATATGCATTTTAATTTACTATAATAATTTATACATAAAATAATCTCTTAAGAACATATATGTTTGAAAAGTAAATAAAAACATGATACCTTGACATATCTACCATTTCCATCCGACCAAGTGCAAGTGACCAGGATTCAAAATGAACCAGTTTGACTGCGTCTGCAAATAGTTAATAAACACATATAAGCCTACATAATTATTAAAAATAATTCAAATGCAAAATATATGATAAAATTATATAATACCAACCATGCTTGCTCCATTACACCGCCTACATGTATCGGCCTTTGTTCCAAGAATAAACACCATTTTCACATGTCAATAGTCACAATAAGATTAATGAAAACATGGTTCAGACAAAGAAAATAAAAATTAAAGCGGAGGCAAGATAATGTATCGCCTACACCGCCTACATGTATGGGCCTTTGTTCCAAGAATAAACACCATTTTCACATGTCAATAGTCACAATAAGATTAATGAAAACATGGTTCAGACAAAGAAAATAAAAATTAAAGCAGAGGCAAGATAATGGTACCTTCGAATTAATTGAGCCAAGCTACAAATTTTGCTCCCTGTTTCAGCAGAATATACATACACACATAACAATTTTACTTGAACAATAATGCCCCTTTAATAACCTTTTACTTTTATTCAATTTTGACCATTGCCAAAAAAAAAAAAAAAAAATTGGCCAAAATGTGTTACCTAAAAGTTAGATACATGAATCAGTAGATATACAAATCGGAAATCAGTAAGTATACCTAAATTAGATTAAAATAAAAGAACAAAAACAAACAAAATTTGAATTAAAAATATGATCATGAATTACTTGCAAAAGAAAGAACTCCAGCCTCCACTGCTCGTGTCTCGCTTCTGGTGACAGCTATACTTGGAGCAAAAAATAAGCGTTGTGAATTGAAAATGAAGATTTTTCAATTTTTGTACAATTAAATAATGAACAAACAACATATTTAAACACCTAAATAAAGAATTATATGAAACACCTACTAAAATGATGCTAGTGAATGGTGTGTTTCCCTATGCTGGAAAAGCCTTTTTGGGTGCTGAAACAACATATTTAAACTCCTCACTTTTGGTCAAGTATTTGAGAAACAACTTGTGTTGCCTAAATCCAAACAAAAACTTAAATAATTAAAAATAATAATTATAATAATAATAACCAAAATGAGCATATAATAACAGAGAAAGGACTTACCGTGATGATTGTGAATATACAAAACTACCTCCAATTAAGTTTGGTAGTTCTAATTCATAGGAAAACATATTAATAATATCAGAATCAAATGATTTATATTACAAACTCAAATTAGGGCAATATGTGATACCGTAGGATGGTTGTGCCTCAAAGATTGCCGGTAGCGGTAGATACATTACATGGAAATTATTTGAGGAGTCAAACTAAAACCAATATAGTAGTCATCAAACTCAATATTTCAACATTCAATCAATTTCAAACAGGTCTTTAAAATTTATAAAAGCGGGTCTTCAAACGGGTCTTAACTTTGCTTCTAATTCACCATGTATTATTTATTTAAACATATAGAATTAGTTTTAGAAAACAAAAATTCTAACAGGTATATAGATAATAATTACTAAACCTAGAAGATATAATACAAAATTGAATAACTTTCACTCAAAACATATAATACAAAACAAATCAAATTAATTACCTTCATTGAAGAAACATCGAAAACGATTCTGCATCTGAAAGTAGAACCACAGATGCATGAATTTGTGCACCGTCGCTATCTCAAATTGAGAAAGTAGTCTGCAATGCAAAATAAAATCGACTGGAACAGAAATTAAATATTGTGGTAAAGGTTGTTCATGGGAATTGAAAACCATACCTCTTTTGGCTTCGCGACTGAAGATCTGGTTGACGGAGGCGAAGAGGAGGAGATTGACGGTTGCGAAGATGGCTTACTTGTTGGGTTTTTGCGATGGAGAGGAGATTAGATCCAGTTTCTTATTGAGCTTCAAGAGTTCAAGAGAGAGAGAGAGAGAAGTATACATTGAATTTCAAAATTTGAATGAGGGAGCGGAAGAACAAAACCTAGATAAAGTTTTCAGAGAATCTTTTTCAAAAGCTTCTAGAGGAAGAATTTCAAAACCCCGGTTGGCGTGGCCTTCTATTTTTTAACCACGTTAGCAAATTAAATATGGTGATGACTAATGTCCAAAATTAATGTGTGGATGACACGTGTCAGAACCTGTTTTCTTTTATTGTATATATAGAGATATGTAATTAAATTATTCACTTTTTAAACTCTATTTATATTATATTCATACCACTTTCATAAAAATAAATATATTTCATTTTAGAATATATTTCACAACATACTTTGTGAAATCCAAAAATTAACAACAAACCGTGTTTGTTAAATATTGAAAAGAATATAATTTTAAATGTTATTATTAACATATTATACTATGTATATTGTTGAAGATTGTAAATAAAAAAACCCTCTAATATGCTTTAATTTTACAAAGTAATTTTTGTAATCGTTAAATTATACAGTTGATCCATATATTAAAAATAAATCCATTTATATTGTTTTTTTTACAATATTGTCACATAAATTTATAAGTTATATATATATGATTTAAATCTATCAATTTATTTTTTTGGTTAATTTAGTAAACTATACATGTATGTGTTAAATTGTAAGAATAATATATAACAATCACTTTCAAATATAATAAAATCTATCATATTTAGTTTCTTGAGTTTTTTTTATCAAGAATTGCTTCGAGTTTATTGAAGAACATAAATTTGATTGTTACTGGTTAAAGTTGGTAAATAGATCGTTTGGTACAAATTAACTACATTTGACTAAAATTTATTATAGGTAAAAAAGGGGTAATTTGAATTTTTTTAAATTTTTTGATAATGCAAATAGATTTCTCGTCAAACTTGTTACGGTTTCAAAGTTTTGACTTGAAAACGTAAAACAAATGAAAGTTAGAACTTTAAATGTGACTGGGGTTCGAATGTATTTGAAGGACATTTTTAGAAATAGTCAAAAGATTCGAGATTTTCACATTAATTATTTTCCCCATTACTATTAAAATTTAAAAAAATGGTAAACACATCTGACACGCCACCTCCAGGTCTGTCAATGCTTTCAACTTTTATCAAACTAGAAATATTTGTGTCACCATTGACTTTTTCTTGAATATTGATCAAAATATTGTATGTGAAACATGTCATACAAAATTATGCTTAAGTGATTCAAAACATTCACAAAATTGAACGGGTGAACTTGCTATTATTTTTGTCAATTGACAAAGTCGAGAAACCCCATAAACTTATCAAAATCTTTTTCGTGGTGTAGCTCAAAACTATTATGATATGAAAGCAATTTTCTATATACATTATGTATTGCTTTTTTGTAACTTAATTATTTAAATCATCACATGTGTTACATGGGCTCTAAAGCTAGTTTTTGTAATAAAGTAAAAGTAAACTATATAAGAAAGATTTATGCATTTTATATTTTTTAAAACCTATACCATAAATACAAGCATTTTATATTTTATTAACTACAATTATAACATTTTTATACATATATTTTTTTTTTATTTTTCGTAAGCGATGATATACAGTTGATAACAACGGTATATAAATATATATGTGTTGTGCATTGCAAATGGTGTGAAACTATGTACTATAATGCATAATTATACTTATACCAATAGGAGAGTCCGGCGGGGTTGAAACATAACTTTGGTTAGTAGTGTTTCGATCGGTTATGGTGCGAGTGTGTGTTGGGGGGGAGGGGGGGGGGGGTATTTTACATATGATACACAAGAGGCCAATCACATGTTGCATTACTTTTGGTTGCACGTTGCTTGGTCCCACATATTTGGATGATAGAAAATCAATATGATGCCAACATTTGGTGCACAAAAGCAATTCATGAGGCAATTTTCAAATAAATATTAACAATTTGGCACCATTTTGTTTTGTAACTTTCTTGAATAACCCAATCAATTTAGTGTTTCAACGCTCTTCCATCTTGCAAATAAGACATATCTTGTCTATGTAAAATTTTTGAAATGATACCCTTTTAAGTACAACAATTGATACACAATAAAATTGACATTTTTATTAACTCGTTGTGGGTTTGTGATAGGTAACAAAAATAAATAATAGCTTTGTTTTCATACCCCAAAGTTAAAAAGAGTCAATAATTAAAAAAGTAAAATTTACACCAACATCACATATTCAAACTTTCTTTTATAAATAATTTATCATGAAAGTGTCCAAGGCTTAAAAAACCCAAAACACATCTAACTCCTTGGCTTCATTCTATTTTTGAAATAAGAGTAGTTTAACTTTAACTTATAGTTGTTGATCCTGCCTCTGACTTCCTTGCTGCTATTTATTCCTTCAAGTATCAATGTCTCCTATCGAGCATAAATTCATAATACACACCTTATTAGACAATAGTTTTGAACTCCAACAACAACAAAAAATGATTCAATGCGGATTGCAGCCAAAACTTCATCATTTCTCTCATGATATTTATCCACATCAATCAACACACGGTATGCCATCAATCAATACAAGGCATGAAAAGAGTAGTGTGATGTTTAGAACTAACCATGATGAATCCTTTGTACCCCATAGTACAACTTTGACTATTATAAAAGTCAAACTTGACCCAATACTCAAAGTTGACCAAATTCTTTCCTAATTTAGTACTTTTTGGTTTCGTTTAGAATTTAAGGTTTTTTTGTTTCCGTTTCAGTGAGATTCTTTTCATTGTTAGTTTCATTTATGTGTTTTTCTATTTTTGACATGTTTTGAAAACATACACATTTTCTATTCAAATAATTAATATAACATTCCCTGTCATGTGTGAAGGTGAATACTTCACTATTTTTTACGCTTTTAATCTCAGTTAATTTTTTCAGTTCGGTTTAGTTTCGTCAGTTTTTGGTTTCTGTTTGGTTTTAGTTTTCTTTGTTTTTGGTATCATTTCGGTTCCGATTTCTTCCGATTTATGTTTCGGTTAAATTTTTTTGTTTTTTTGTTTTGTTTCGGTAATATTCTTTTACTTTTTAGTTTTGTTTTAGTTTTTTGGGTTGTGTTTTTTAGTTTCTATAGAGGTAGGGTAGTGAAAAGATCCAAATATCCATAAAGAATCATCCGCGGGTTATTCAGGACATCCTCAGAAGTCACCCGCGGAACATCCCCATCACCCACATAACTTATGTTAGAGGAAGATTAATGGAAAACTCTAGAGACTATCTGCGGGTTACTTAAGACTCCCTCAGAAGTCATCCGTAAGATGTTCACATCATACGCGAGATGACAGAAGAGTGATGTCAACAAATCAGTTGTAACTAACTTCCTTCTAGAAGATTTACGTGAAGATTCTTTCTTGGAGAGCACGTGATGTAACAACCAATCATGGGAAGACAGCTGGCAAGGTTGTTATAACCGTGCACATGGCCAGTTGTCTCGTCCTAACGTATGCGGACACGTGACCAGTTTGTTACAAAGAGCATGTTTTAGAAGAGGACATCTGTACCAATAATATTTCTTTAACCACCGGATATAAATACTCACTTCATCATCATGAGGTATTCATTCACACTTCACATATTATATCAATCACATAAAGTACTTTCTCTCTTTAGTAATTGTACTTATTCTCATGCCGGAGGGTGGTTACGGGAAGACCCCCACTCTTGTCCTTCCCGTAACGAGCTCACGGTGTTCTGTTTTGCAGGTTCCCGTCACCGGACTTGTGGAGCTTTTACTCATACCGTTGTTTTATTTGTTATTTGACCCATATCTTGTGGAATCATCAGTCTAGCCTATCCAGGTTTAGATCCGTGCTTCTTTATTGGCGTCATCCTTGTTTTTGCTAGAACTTCACATTTTTTGATTGTTTGGGTGGTGTGAGTCAATATCTTCAAGGTCCAATGGAACCTCCGGCGATAACCAGATGTTCTACTAGAATTACGGCACCTATGGGCCCGACTCCTGGAGATTTGGGACGTGTGAAGGCGAAGACTCGTCGAACTCGTCAGAAGCCAGATCAGGTAAACAGATCTGTAAATTCTCCTCCGGCGAGGTCTTATCGTCAGAATCTCAGACCCCAGGGGATTCAGTCTCCTGAAGAATGGTTGCAGTTGCAACAAGAGAGGGTTATAGCTGAGTACGAGCGCATGCTGCGTTTGGAAAAATTCCGTACCAGGAACTTATCGTATGAAGATGCTCCGTACAGGTCTCCATATCCCCCTTCAACACTTCGTTGAAGTCAGATGCGGGAGAGTATCAGGACTGAAGAGTATCCTGAGGAGGAAGTGGAGCTAAGAAGTCATGACAGAGGTCGTCCAGTTATGCGGGGATCTTCCCGCCGAACTGAGTATGATCAGAGTCATGCTTCTAAAAGTCAACAAGATCTGACATACCATCGTAACGAAACCATCTACTTTAGCGATGATAGTCAAGTTCTTGGTAGGGAAGGGACCAGTCGCCCGCGTGTGATGTTCAGGCATACTGAGTACTGTAGTGATGTAGAAGAGGATTATACAAAGCCTTATCATCCCGCAGCGTTTGCATAGAAATTAAAATTCGTCCCACGCATTGCTACAACTCCATTCCCTGTCAATGCAAAAATTCCTACCAACTTGGGGAAGTATAACGTTATGACGGATCCAAACGATCATCTGCTTAGTTTCACTGCGGTAGGAGGGGTCAGTGGTTGGACTCTTCCTTATTGGTGTCATATGTTCGCCTTGACGTTGACTGGAGCCCCCCCGCGAGTGGTTCTAAAAGTTACCAGACAGTCAGATTCAGAATTGGAATAATTTGGCGGCTAAGTTCTCACAAGATTTTAGCCAACAGAAAAAGCACACGCACGATCCGTATGAGATTTTATATGTTATTAGGCGGGATAATGAATCTGTTGAAGATTTTATTACTCGTTTTAATAAGGAAAATCTGAACATTGGTGGATTTAGCAAAGATATGTTGCGCGGAGCCTTCCACAAGAATGTGCGGAGTAGTGCTTTAATTCGTTGTTTCACCGAAAAAGATGGAATGCCCAAAACTTGGGACAAGATTATGTCAGCAGCAAAACTTTTTGCTAGAACAGATAAACTTTAGGACTTGAAAGTCCCAAGCAGGCACCAAAAGTGGAGTTCAAGAAGCCGCAGGTGAACTGGCCGGTGCGGGGTTCAATCTGGTCTAGAATCCAACCACCCGCAGAAACTTCAAAACAGTTGGATGCACTGTCTTTGATTGGAAACAAAAACAAAGATCGCAACTGGGGGCAGGATAATAACAGATGGACCACGTTAACAAAAACTCCTTCAGATATTTTAACTACAAAAAATATGAATTTCAGAAAGCCGCAACCACTTGCGAAGAGAAGCGTTTAAATCCCAATAAACAGTGTTTGTTCCATAACGACATACGCCATCTGTGTTAGTTTAAGAAATGAGATTGAACAAGCAATTAAGTCAGGAAAGTTGGAGAATTTGTTGCAAAATGTAAGACAAGAGACCCGCATACCATCCGCACAAGTCAATTCTGGCCCGCCTAAAAAGCAGGTTAAGGATTTGAACCTTCATATGATCCAAGGAGGAAGACTCCATGGTTATAAAAGACAAGAACTTGATTGTGAAGAATAGAAGAGTGAACCAGTGGTGTTTCCGCGGGTCAAAGGTGGTCCATGCATGAAGTACCCGCTGATTATCACAACATTAGTTGGGCATTACAGGTCCCAATATGTTTTATTTGACACAAGAAGTACATTAGATGTTATGTATGAACAGTGTTTTGAGCAATTTAACGAGGATGATAAGGCAAGGTCGAAACCTATTCACGCGCCAGCATCAGGTTTTGGTTATGAGGTGATGCACCAGCGAGGGGTTATTTCTTTTCCAGTCACTCTTAGTGATGGAATTCACTCGCGGAATGAAGACGTTGAATTTTTGGTATTTCTGGCAAGATCAAAACATGATATAATATTGTGGAGGGAGGCAATTGGTGACTTTAATGTTAATCCTTCCACTGGACATGGTGAAGTAGGAGTGCGAACCCGCACATGCATAGCCATCATTCACATTAATAAACAGTGCTTCACCACAGAAAGCTCGGAACCAAGTAAGATTCCTAAAATTGTGGAGAGAACAGAACCTGAGAAATAGGCCATGAATTCAAAGTTTCCGGAGCAAACAGTAACAATTGGTCCTACTATTTCTGAAATAGTGCGGACTTTTTTAAAGCAGTTGCTTGTGAGAAACTTAGATGCCTTTTCCTGGAAACCCGTGGACATGACTGGTGTTCCAAGAGGAATTGCGGAACATAAATTGCGGGTTAATCCAATATTTAACCAAGTTTTCCAGAAGAAGCGAAAGATGGGGCCTGACTAGA
Source organism: Bidens hawaiensis (assembly GCF_021521415.1). NCBI lineage: Eukaryota > Viridiplantae > Streptophyta > Magnoliopsida > Asterales > Asteraceae > Bidens > Bidens hawaiensis. The sequence goes on along the minus strand of NW_027492579.1, from coordinate 233,608 downwards.
AAAAGGCCATGAATGAGCATATTCAAGATTTATTGAACGCTGGGATCATTCGAGAAATTCAGTATCAAACATGGGTTGCAAATCCGGTTATCGTTCCCAAGAGTAATGGAACATGGCGGATGTGCATTGACTTCAAGGACCTAAATAAGGTGTGTCCAAAAGATTGTTATCCTTTACCTGAAATTGATTTAAAGGTTGATGCGGTTGCACCGTTTCGATTTAAATGTTTCCTTGATGCATACAAGGGTTATCATCAGATCCGCATGGCGGCTGGAGATGAAGGTAAAACCGCTTTCAGAACTGATCAAGGTACATTTTGTTACAAAATGATGCCCTTTGGGTTGAAAAACGCGATATTGGTGGTGCGAGGGGCCGAGTGTTACAGGTGGTATCAGAGCCACTCTTGTGCCATTCGGGATGATGGGACACGCCTCATCGAGGACGATGAGTCCAAAGGGGGGTTGTTTGTAACACCCTTGGCAAACACAACATTGTCCCACTCTTAGGCAAATCCCACATCGGCCGTGGACAAGAAAGATCCTTGGTTCATAAGTAAATGTTCTGCCTCTTCAATCACCAACGCGTTTTGGGCAACCAAAAACAAATCCGTGAGATCTTCGTGGGCAGAGCGGACAATATTGGTGGTGCGAGGGGCCGGGTGTTACATACAACATATCAGCGACTGATGGATGATGCCTTCAAAAGTCAAATTGGGCTTAATTTGGAAGTCTACATGGATGGTTTAGTTATTAAGAGTGTTGAGGAAGACCAAATGTTGTGGGATATTGAAGAAACATTTAATACCTTGAAAAGGATTAACATGAAACTTAATCCCAGAAAGTGCACTTTTGGGATGGTGGAAGGTAAATTTTTGGGCGTGATAGTTACAAGTACATGTTTCAAAGTTAACCTAGATAAAGTCCAAGCAATTGCCTGCATGCCTTTACCATCGTCCCTCAAGGAAGTGAAAACGTTGAATGGAAGATTGGTGGACTTAAACAAATTTCTAGCCAATCATGCAGCTAAATCTTTTCCTTCGTATCAATGTTAAGTAACAGTTTGAAGAAATCACACTTTAAGTGGATTGCGGAAGCTGAGCAAGCGTTTATGGAGGTCAAATTTTTTTTAATGGAGTTACCTACACCGTCCGCACCACAAGCGGGAGAGCCATTAACCTTGCACCTTTCAGCATCGGATATAGCCATTGGAGCAGTATTGTAAACAGATAGGAAAACTCTCCAAACTCCGGTTTATTATGTTAGCGGAACACTGACAGATGCGGAAACAAGGTATTCTATGCTTGAAAAATTTGTCTTAGCCTTAGTCTACGCAGCCAGACGCCTCTGCAGATATTTCCAAGGACACCCGATCAATGTTTTGACGGGATACAAATTGAAGAGTGTTTTAAGAAAACCTAAATTGTCTAGAAGATTGGCAAAATGGGCCATCGATTTGGGTGAATACACAATTGAGTGTAAGCCAAGACCTGCAATCAAGGGACAGATACTGGAAGCTTTCATCACAGAGGTCCCGCAAAGTAAAGAAATAGAGTGTTTGGTTGAACAACAGTTTCCCTCACCACTAGAACAGGATCAAGTGTGGTCATTGTTCAAGTACGGTGCATCAAGTAGTGAAGGGTCTGGTGCGGGTCTTAGGTTGGTCAATCCAGAAGGACACGAGTTTACTAACGCCATCAAGTTAGATTTCAAATGCACTAACAACGAGGCGGAGTATGAAGCGTTCTTGGCAAGATCGCGGATTGCTAGAAAACTAGATGTAAAGCATTTGGAAGCGCGTGTTGACTCAATCATCATTGTGGGACAGATTAATGGATATTAGGAAGCTAAAAATGACGTGATGGCCTCATACTTGTCTCAAGCGAAGGAACTCATTCTTCAACTTTTATCTTGTAATGTTATCCACATCAAAAGAAGTGAAACCAATTCTGCGGATGCCTTGAGTAATCTGGCTTCAACAAACTCTGAGTATTTTGCAAAAGATATCCGCATTGAGGTTCTAGACTACCCATCAGTTCCGCAACACCAAGTGTTAGTTATACATACGGGAGTAGAGTCATGGATGACACCCATCGTAGCTTATTTGTCTTCAGGAACACTCCCAGAAGCCAAGTCCACAGCCCAAAAGATTAGACACAAAGCATTGAATTATCAATTGCAAAACAGGGTACTTTATCGCCGATCATTCTTGGGTCCGCTCCTCAGATGTGTTGATGTAGAAGATGCTAACTATTTGATAAGATAAATTCATGAAGAAATATGTGGCTTGCACGTGGGTCCCAGAATGGTGGTAGCCAAGTTGACGAATGCGGGTTATTACTGGTCGGGGATGCATGTGGACACAGTTAATGAGATATGAGATTAGAAAATGCGACTCATGCTAACTACATGCACCAAACACATTGAGGCCTAAGAATGAGTTGGTGCTAGTATCATCTGCATGGCCATTCCAAAAATGGGAAATTGATATCATGGGACCATTCCCAGAAGCACCATAACGCGTCAAATTTTTAATAGTGGCAATCGACTATTTCACCAAATGGGTTGAATCTAAGCCAGTTGCTTCCATCACTGTTGCAAGTGTGAAGAAGTTTTAGTGGGAGTTTATTATTTTCCACTTTGTCCTTCCACAAACATTAGTCAGTGAAAATGGAACTCAATTTGCGGATGGTGGATTACAAGCATGGCTAAAAGAACTCCAAATTAGCCAAGTATTCACATTAGTGGCTCACCCGCAGGCCAATGGCCAAGTTGAGAGAGCTAACATAACCATCAAAGATGGGATTAAGTAAAGACTGGGAACTAAACGAACGGGGTAGGTTGATGAGTTGCCTAATGTGTTAGGGCTTTCAGAACTCAAAGAAGACATGTAATTCAGAAACACCTTTCAGTTTGACATATGACACTGAATCCATGATTCCCACTGAGATTGGAGTCCCATCCGCAAGAACATTATCTGACACTAATAATGAGGAAGAATTACGTTTGAATCTTAATCTCTTTGAAGAAAGACGCGAGTTAGCACTGATTTGAGAGAGTAATTACAAATGTCAGCTTCAAAAGTACTATGATTCAAAAGTTCAAATATGCAAGTTCAATGCCGGAGATTTTGTCTTCCGCAACAACGAAACATCAGGACAAGAACCTTCGGGCAAACTGGCTCCAACTTGGGAAGGACCATATTGAGTTAAAGAAGTTTTAACCAAAGGTGCTTATAAGTTGAAAAAGTTAGACGGAACTGAGATTCCAAAAACATGGAACATCGCCCATTCAAAAAATGCTACATATGAAGGATAACGTGTCATTATGGCAGATTGGCATTCTATTTTTATTTTTGGCATGCGTGCCACTGTTATTTAAAGGTGATCTACATATCACTTCACACTAAATATTATATTGTAAACATGCTTGTATGCCACTTCTTTTTAAGAATTTGTTTACTCGCGATATGTTTTGCATACAAATTATTGTTATACATGGAACATCACCCAGTTAAAAAAAATGCTACATATGAAGGATCACGTGTCATTATGGCAGATTGGCATTTCTATTTTTATTTTGGCCTGCGTGCCACTGTTAGTTAAAGGTGATCTGCTTATCACTTCACGCTAAATATTATATTCTAAACAGGCTTGCATGCCACTTCTTTTTTAGAAATTGTTTACTCGCGATATGTTTTGCATACAAATTATTGTTATACCTGGCCTGCGTGCCAAAAGTGATCCGTGTGTCATTAAACTTGTACCTTGCCTGAGAGCCAGAAGTGACATGCGTGCCATTAAACTTGTACCTGGTCTGAGTGCCAGAAGTGACTCGCGTCATTAAACTTGTACCTGGCCTAAGAGCCAGAATTGACCCGCGTGTCATGAAACTTGTACCTAGCTTGAGTGCCAAAAGTGACATGCGTGTCATTAAACTTGTACATGGCCTGAGAACTAGAAGTGACCCGCGTGTCATTAAACTTGTACCTGGCCTGAGTACCAGAAGTGACTTGCGTGTCATTAAATTTGTCCCTGACCTGAGAGCCAGAAGTGATCTGCGTGTCATTAAACTTGTACCTGGCCTGAGAGCCAAAATTGACCCGCGTGTCATTAAACTTGTACCTGGCCTGAGTGTCAGAAGTGACCCGCATGTCATTAAACTTGTACCTGGTCTGAGAGCCAGAAGTGATCTGTGTGTCATTAAACTTATACCCGGATTGAGAGCCAGAAGTGACCAGCGAGTCATTAACTTATACCTAGCCTGAGTGCCAAAAGTGACCCGTGTGCCATTAAATTTATGCCTGGCATAAGCCCTAGAAGTGACCCGCGTGTCATAATATTCTTATTTGGTATAAGTAATTTCTAAGCAATCCTTTATTGACAACTATGAATGATCCTAAGCAACACTTATAATATTTATAACAATAAAACAAAGTGAAAAGGAATAATTGCTTCATATATATGAAAAGGGATTACAAGGGTTGAAATTACAAAGAATTCCCTAAGTTGTCAAAACATGAAACCCTATTCTACTTGTTCCTGAGTTTGAGGTCCTTCATGAACTTAGGCTTGTGAGGTTCCTTGATCCTGCGTGGTAATGGGAGTCGAAGGTTTGTCATCTGAAGATCCACTTAAGTATTCCCGTAGTGATTGCACACCATTTTCATCTGCAGCGAATTCTGGAATTGCGTCTTGGAGAGGGAATGATAAATCATCAAACTCCCGTAGCCTCTTCTTATACTCCGCTTCCATATCGTGGTCATGTAAGGTATGTTCTTCCAGAGGACGCTGGTTTCTCATGTACTCAACATCCTCCTCAAAACCAACCTTGGGGCCAACTTGTGAGGAAACGTTGAGTAATATTGCAAGACAGTTGCCCCAGCTCTTGCCTGTCCTTTATGTGGTCAATCACCTATTACACAACGAACGCAATAAGTGCCTATGACAAAGTAGTAAAAGAATTTAGATAAGGAAGATAACATACAAGTGGAAGACCCTCAGCCATAAGCCATTGCTTATCTTCCTCAGTCCTCTTTACTTACTTCTCCAACGCACTACACCCTTCCGCAAGCTTGACATTGTCAGCCTTTAGTTCCTTCGCACGTCTCTCCATCTCCTCCGCCCGCTCTATCCGCAATCTAGCCTCCTCATCATATGTTTGAATCAGGTTTCCTTGGTTGGTAACCTGACTCTCCAAGGCTACATTAGCTTCCAAAGCTTTGCCCAGATCGGCTTTCTTGCGTTTGGCTTCTTCACGAGCAGCAGCAAGGATAGCGTTTAGTTTCTTACAAGCCTCTTTCCATGCCCGCGCCACAACGTATTGACGATCTTTTTCGGCTTGTAGTGCGATTTCAACATCTTTATGCTTCCATTTGGCAGTGTTAGCTTCTAGACGCTGTTCATTAGCAACTTTTTCCGATTCTTCAACCTGATTGGTCATTATGCCCCACTTCCTCCCCATAGATATCCACTCTCTAAAAGTATCCTGCCCGCTGGCCAAAGTAAAGTTGAAACCGCGGGCGAGTTCGTGGCGGGAACGACCACGTTGGAAGGCACGTTTCGCTGACGAAATCCTATGACTGAGAAACTCAACACAAAATCCGCTTCTGCGAACCGTCAACCTTGAGTCAAGGTCCAACGTGGTATATAGAGATGGTAATCTTCCCTCGGATTGGCCATTCGTAGTAGCTTGAGTCAGAAGGACGGCGAAAATGGGTCCCTGTGGAGATTGTTGAGTATATGACATCGTCACTTCCCCTGTCTGATGGATTGGAGAAGAACGAGAAAATTGCGGAGGAGAGAGCAGTGAATGTGGCAAGGACTCTTCCCTCTCCAGATTTCCAGCATCTTGTGCCGGTTCTTTCCCCTTGGAACCTGAATCATCTTCAGAGATAATGATTGTTTGAGGATGGGAAGATGGTTCTTGAATAGTTACACCTTGATCAGGTGTAACTTTCTTTTCTGTAAGCAATAAAGAATAAATAAAATTGGTGGTACAAAGAATTTAATTATGGAAAATCGGCGGAAGTAATAACTTATTTGGTGGTGACCGCATGGCCACATCTTTGGCCCGGTCCTCAAGGTGGATTTTCTTTGTTTTTTAGGGCCAACCGCCTGCTTCTTCTGGGCTTATTCATCTTCAGTATCGGCCTTTTGCGTACACCCCACCGTTTTGTCAAAAAGCGCGTTCAACATTGAGCCTCACCTACGAACACCACGTAAACAAACACTCAAAATATGGTTAAGAACAATCACAGAATAGTTTAAGTAAATACTTACTCTCATCCACGTTCTGGAAGAAAGACTCAAACTCAGGATATGGCCATATGCAGCTCATACCAGCCCAGACAAGGGCACCTTCAAAAAATTGCCCGCATGGGGGTTGGAGTTTGAATAAGCGTTGTATACCACACTTCTCCTTCATGTCGTGGTAGCTGCAGATCAGGGAACTTCTCATTGAGCGGAATGGTAATTGGAATCACTTTCTCTGAAATCCAGAAGAATTTTGTCCTCCACTCATACGCGCTGCGGGGAGGTTCGGTACCAACTATTCCTTTTAAAGTAGTGGAACAGTTGAACCGGCTACCCCTCACATTCATCTTGTAAAAACTACAAGTTTGTCTACCTTGGGCACTATCTTGTTGACCCTAAAAATAAATTCGAAGTGTCGAATCCTCATAAGGCCATACAGATGAAGTTGTGATAAATGGAGCCCATGTAAAGTGAGGATATTACCCATGAACTTGGTTTTTGGAAACCTAAGATTCCCAGTTGTGAAATATTCTGCATATAAGGCCATCTTGCCTGCCAGAGGCTTATTAGCAGTAGATCCGACAGCAGGGTATTCTTGTCCCCATTCCGGCGCTATGCCATATGTAGAAATGAGTTTCTCAAACTCAGATCTCTTATGTTCTATAGAAGACGATGTCTTCTTCTTGTGAGCCATTATTTCAGGGGACAATGGAAAACATCGAACAATGGTGGCTAGGGAGGTAATTGACAAGAAATTACAGACGACACTCGTGAAATTGAGAGAAATAAAGGAGAAGATGAAGAAACAAAGGCGATAAAAGTTCCACAATGAACCCAAAAGCCCCATTTATACCCATCGTAGTTAATGCGATGGGAAGGAGACAGTAGAGAGAGAAAATGAGGGCCCAAAATGAAGGCAACACGTCAGCCGGAAAATCGAAAAAGCGAAAAAGAAGGTACAGTAGGGTAGAGTTGACAGCCGGCACAAACATCACATCACCATGCGGCGTTTGTAGGGTAGACCTGTCACATCACACTCTCCATGCTTACCTTTACAAAAATAGAAAATATCTCACCAACACACGTAAAAAGTTCAAAATCCCTAAAAAAATATCTTAAGTCCAAAATTTCACCAGCATAAAAATTCACGCGGGAGAAACAATGAACTGGGGGACTTATAGAGGTAGGGTAGTGAAAAGATCCAAATACCCAAAAGAATCATCCGCGGGTTATTTAGTTAATCCTCAGAAGTCACCCGGGGATCATCTCCATCACCCGCATAACTTAAGTCATAGGAAGATTAATGAAAAACTCTAGAGACTATCTGCGGGTTACTTAAGACTCCCTCAGAAGTCATTCGCAAGACGTTTCCATCACACGCGAGATGACAGAAGAGTGATGTCAGCAAATCAGTTGTAACTAACATCCTTTTAGAAGATTTACGTGAATATTATTTCTTGGATAGCACGTGATGTAACAACCAATTAGGGGAAGACAGCTGACAAGGTTGTTATAACCATGCACATGACCAGTTGTCTTGTCCTATCATATGCGGACACGTGTCCAGTTTGTTACAAAGAGCATCTTGTAGAAGAGGACAACTATACCAATAATATTCCTTTAACCATAAGATATAAATACTCACTTCATCATCATGAGGTATTCATTCACACTTCACATATTATATCAATCACTTAAAGTACTTTCTCTCTGTAGAAATTGTACTTATTCTTATGCCAGATGGTGGTTACGGGAAGACCCCCACTCTTGTCCTTCCCGTAACGAGCTCACGGTGTTCTGTTTTGCAGGTTTCCGTCACCGGACTTGTGGAGCTTTTACTCATACCGTCGTGTTATTTGACCCGTATCCTGTGGAATCATCGGTCTAGCCTATCCAGGTTTAAATCCGTGCTTCTTTAGTTTCCTTTTAGGTTGGAATAGAAATCCACTTTTGACGTGTTTTGAAAAGCATGCATATATCCTGTTCAAGTAATTAATATAACATCCTTTGATATGTGTGAAGATGAATACTTCACTAAATTTTCCGTTTTAAGGTTTTTGGTTTCAGTTTGCATTTACTTTATTTGTTTTTTTGTGTCATTTCGAGTTCTTTCTATTTCGTTTCAGTTTAAGTTTTTTTGGTTTTGTTTTGGTAAGATTCTTTTACTTGTTGGCTTCGTTTCAGGGTTTTGGGTTATGTTTTTTAGTTTCCTTACGGTTTGGTATAAAAATGCACATTTGACCTGTTTTAAAAACAATTACATATACAGTTATGACATCCTTTGCAGGTGTGAAGATGAACACTTCACTAAATTTTCTTCTTTTATTTTTATTATTGGTTTCATATTCGTCCAGTTTAGTTTTATCAGTTTTTTGGTTTTGGTTTGGTTTTAGTTTTGTTGGTTTTTGGTATCATTTCAGTTTCAATATTTTCTGGTTTTCGTTTTGGTTTAGGTTTAGGTTTTTTCTGTTTCGTTTCGGTAAGATTTTTTCTATTGTTGGTTTCGTTACAGTCTTTTTTGGTTATGTTAATTTTTATTTTGATTTGTTTTGGTTTATTCAATTTTTTGTATCGATTCGGTTCTCGGTTTTAGTCTCATTTATGTTTATTTGGGTGTTTAGGTTCGGTTAGACAAAAAAATCGTATTAAAACCATTCAGAGTAGTGTGATGTTTAACCTTCCGTGCCCCAATAAACAGTTGACTCTTAAAAACAACTTCACCCAATTCATTACTTTTTGTTATAGCCAATTTGCCCTTATCATCTGTGAATTAGGGGTGAGCAATAACCGAATTGTTAATCGAAACCGAACCGAAAATCGACGAAACCGAACCGATATAACCGAAAACCAAATTAACCGAAATTAACCGAACCGAACCGAACTCTTCATTTTTTTAATATTTCCAAGCCTTTTTCCCTCTATTTCATGTATTATGTGTATTAATAGTTTAATACTATTATTTTCATGTATTTTTATATCTTCATTTCATGTACTAATATCTCAATTTAATATATTTATACCATCATTTTATGTAGTTATGCATTCATTTCAAGAATTTAAACATTCATTTCATGTATTTTTAAGCAAAATTTTAGCCCAAGTTTGATAATGGTTATTAACCGAAATTAACCGAACCGAACCGATAACCGATCGGTTAGGTTGGGTTAATGCTAATAACCGAACCGAACCGAACCGTGCACACCCCTACTGTTGAATTCCTTGCCATCCAATTAGCCCGATTCCAACAAATGAATTTTGTAACTAAAGACTCAATATTGTAACAAAAGGGCAGAATCAAAAGATTCAGAGACTATGGCAAACAAGTGACGGAGCACAAAAAACTAAATAAGTGACATGTTTGACTTTATAAAGTTTGTGGTCATAGAGAATTAGAGATTACGGCAAATAAGTAAGAGCAAAAAAAAACGTAGAGGTAAACATACCTTTTATGTTTTATCCTCAAGTGTGGCAAGTAGTCTTTAGAACGTTCTTCACGTGCAAATATACAACTTTCAAATCTGCATTCAAACACAAACAAACTAATTTAATTAATATACCAAATGTAAGTTAGTGAACGATTTTGAATCATTAATGTACCTCTGTTCTAAGCATTCCTCCCAATGCCAAAATAATAGAAGTGTGTTTTCTTCCAAAGTTAATATTGTCTTGTTATAACTTCGACTAGAACCATGTTTTAACAGGCTCGAGCTTGATTAGACTCATGGACCGCCCAAATGAACAATTTACTGATTTAGTTGAATAAGAATTGAAACTATGTGTAACAACTCGGATTTTCCATATATTAATTGTTAATCGATACCCGTCCCGCTTTTATGTTCGGGCTATCCTATCAATAAAAATGCCACATTTATCGAGTTATTTGAATTATTAAAATATTATTGTGTAATTATTTATTTCATATATATATATATATATATATATATATATGTTTTGGATCAAATACAAATGAAATTAACGTGCTAAACGTGAAAATCAAGTAGAGTAATTATGTACAGTAGAAACTCTATAAAATAATACACTTGAGACCACCCAAATTTATTAATTAAAAGAATTATTATTTAATCGATAAATTAATAATTATTAATTTATATATTAATTAATATTTTATTAATCTATAGTAAAATACTTAGTTTACAAACACCTTTCAAGTTTCCACTCAATTATTGTATACAATGCATGTATATTCAAATGAACGGCCCAATTTGAAAGAAACCTTCAATCTCCCACCTTATTATGCTTTTTGTGTTCAATGTATCACTTTATGGACATTAAAGCGGCAATCACATTGAACAATTTCTTGTTGAGCTATGAGAAAACAACACCAGAAGTTCTTACCATGCTAAGGAAAATTAGAGACGAGATTCAAGGGGAAATTGATTTCAACAAAAAAACAAAAGACAATTGAGTCATTTTTCAAAAATCTTCATAAATCACTCATGTAATATGCTTTATATAAGGAATTATTAATTTATATTTTATATGGGGTCTAAAGAAATTATCAAAATTGTATTATCTTATACTTTTAGCGAATTATTAATTTAGCACCCTATCCCCGAGTCAGGACCGGCAAAAAATATTTTCTTAGAGAGTTTATTAAATAATCGAGTATTAATTTATCGAGTTTCTATTGTAATTACTCTATGATAATTACTTTATAATGTACTTTCATAATTAATGTATTTGTATATATAATTACTCTACTTGATTCTTACGTTTAGCACATTTATTCCATTTGTACGTTAACCTTCCCTTATATATATATATATATATATATATATAGGGGTGGGATCTAGAGAGAACTCTTTTTAAAGAGAGAACTAGTAAGAATTATTTTTAACTATTTTAAAAAATTATTTTGTGATTTTTTTTTCTTTCCTCCTTCTAATAAGATGATATTGTTCCTCAAAAAAAAAAAAATCCGTCAATGTAATGCGTATGTGCATTGTATATATAAAATAGTGTTTTATTGCATATAATACAACACAAATACATTATCTAATACACACTATTGAATATATGCAAATACGACACTAATAACTGTATGCAAAACACATTATTGCATATATGTAATACAACACTAATGCACATATGCACTATATCGATTTTTTTTAATTTTTGTATATAATATAACACTATTGCAAATATACAATACAAAAACAACTATATATATACTATTCAACGCTACTACAAATATCAAAATGCAACACTAATGCACATATGCACTATATCGATTTTTTTTAATTTTTGTATATAATATAACACTGTTGCAAATATACAATACAAAAACAACTATATATATACTATTCAACACTACTACAAATATCAAAAAAAAAAATCCGTCAATGTAATGCGTATGTGCATTAATGTGCATTGTATATATAAAATAATGTTTTATTGCATATAATACAACACTTTTCTACAAATACATTATCTAATACACACTATTGAATATATGCAAATACGACACTAATAACTGTATGCAAAACACATTATTGCATATATGTAATACAACACTAATGCACATATGCACTATATCGATTTTTTTTAATTTTTGTATATAATATAACACTATTGCAAATATACAATACAAAAACAACTATATATATGCTATTCAACACTACTTCAAATATCAAAATGCACACTATTGCACATATGCATTATAAAAAAAGTCGATGTATTGCATATATGCATTACAACGTTAATTTTTTTTTCATTTTTATATTTTTTTGTGGTGAAGAATAACAACATATAAGAAGGATGAAAGAAAAAAATTTCAAAAATATTTTTTTAATTAAATTAAAAATACTTCATTATTAGTTCTCTAGTTCTCTCCACAAAATGGAGTTCTCTCATGATCCTCTCCCTATATATATATATATATATATATATATATATATATATATATATATAAAACTTTCTAAATGTTTCAACTTTAACCCTAAACTAAAATTTTATCCAAATATGTTTTCATCTACATACTGCAGGGACTAAAGTGTAAATGTTATATATTATTTTCCCCAACCCATTTACCCGGATCCAAACTCAGACCCGATACCCGATTAGCGAACCCGTTTATACAAAATCATAGCTTGGACCTCAATTCTCGTAACCTATATGGTAATTGAATCAAGATACACGTTATACTTGCTTATTTCGGCCTACCGACGTTCTAATTTGGTTAAATCGATCAAAATTTATTCGTTTTCTTAATATACCTACGCCGACACTAAATCAATCGTGTTATACAAGTTTATGAGTGTAATAATACAATTAAACCTCCAGTTATAATCTCCTAACCCTCGCCATCATAACCCGTACACTTAATTGAATTATCATCAACGTTTGCCTGTTCGTTAATCACCGTGTTTAGCCGGCCTGTGTTTGTCTTAATTAACCAATCATATAACGCATTATGAGGTAATTGTTTACTGATTTGTGTTCGTCGCTGACCAATTAACAATAACCCTAAATAGATTGGATTAACAATAACGGATTAATCCAATAGTGAATTCTAGGGTTTATATTGAATTGGTAATTGATTCTGTTGGTTTTTATTTAACTGATTTGAAGTTATAACCAGGTTAGCCACCAACTCAGTTGGCTGGGGCACCCCTGGTTAGAACTCAGTGAACGACTGGTCGCGTGTTCGAACCCTAGCCGCCCCTTTTTAGTTATATTTTTGGTTTTTTTGTTTATTTAAATAATTTTAACTAATAATAACAATAATAAATGATAAATAATTTATATTTTATAAAAACCGACAAGATTTCGTGCTGTTTTTCCACCTCCTTGTTAAAAACCTCGTATACGTATATATATGTACATATACGTATATATATATATATATATATAGATAAAGATAATATATTTGTTTAAATCTAAATATTAAGGATTTATAAAAATAAAAATTTGGTTAAGTATATTAATGATATTTAAATGATTAAAATTAACCTTTTTATACATATATATACTATAAATATGTATTTTACATAATAATTTTATTTATAATATTAAATATATTAAATAGAATGTGTTACATGTTAAAGATCTATACAAATAATAAAATATATAATAAAATTTAATAATATATAATTATTATAATGATAATAACTAAACATCAAATTCCCAACTTTCTTTCAATCCGTCAATTCTTTATATTTATTTTCCACACTCATTCTTTATTAGGCCATCTCGTCAAAGATTGATCTACAATATCATTCTTATCAATTATTAACTTCTTTTGCTCATTTAATAAGATGAGTATTTCACTCTCCTTCTTTTACTTGTTTTCAATGTTTTGCGGACATATGCGTAACTTAGATATTTTATTATTATTATTATTATTATTATTATTATTATTATTATTATCCACATTAGCAACTGTTATCCTTGTGTGTGTATCAGTTATGCCTAAATTGCTATTTGCTTACTTGCTTTATTTTACCGCATTCGGAGAGGTCCATCATAATAGTATGATCATACGACCGCCGTAGTGGCCAACGTCCAATCGCATGACAATGGTTTCACCGACAACTCATATTTGGTGACCAGTGCCCGATTCGCATGGCAATGGTTTAACCCTATCTTTATTATTTGGTTGAATTGTTTGTGTGCTATGGCTCAATTGTTTATCAGCTCACAGGAATAATATACATTTTTCTTTATTTATTATAATATATCTCACTTACTGGTGTTTTACTCACTCAACCTTGTGTTGACAAAACCTATTTGTATTTTCAAAGCATATGTTTGTAACATCCTACTTTAGATAATAATAGTAAAAGAAATTTCGTTTATTTAATAATGTGTCGTTATTCAGTTTAGATAAATAAAATATTAGAGCATGGGCTTGGACATTTAAAAGATGGAATAAAGGATGGTGATGGGTCTTAGGTCCATAGGCTTAAGGGTATATAAACCCCTTAAACCTCCCTAAAACCCTCATTCTTATCCTATAGCCTCCATACACTCTCAAAAACACATGCAAGAAATACAAATAAAATATGATAATGCACTCATTCAAATTATTCATGAAAAGGAAGCAACAAAACTCTCTATTGAACAAGCTCCGCCAGTGAGTAAATAAAGAACTGCAGCTTGTAGGTGATACTAAAGTGGAGGAGTTGGAAAATTAACATATTTCACGGGTGTCCGTGGTTGATTAAGAATCATGACAGGAAATACAAGTTTGAATTATTAGATTTGTGTTATCTCATGCCACACACAAAACTACTATAACCTATGAACTTGTGTTTGTTGTTACAAAAAAACTTGTTTAACTTACTTTTTATGATAATTTGTTGGTTAAAGTGCTAATTTTTTGTATCAAAAACTATACGACCTACAAATTTGGCTATACCAAATATCGGTACCATAAAACCAAACCCCTACCAACTGAATCTCTGTTGTGTATCCTGCCGTAGCACGTGAGCTCTAATGTTGGTACTAGAACAAACCTAAACCCTACTGACTCAATCCTCGTAGAGTCTCACGCCGCAACACGCGGGATCTACCACTAGTGTAAATATAGGATCTAGTTCATTTCAGAATTATTTCTTAGTGCGAGAAGAGATTATAACCAATCACATTATTTCTTTTTTAATTTCTGAGTGGTTATATTCTCCTCTCGCACTAAGAAACACTTCTGAAATGAACCAAATCCTACATATATATCTATATATATATATATATATATATATATATATATATGGGGATGGATCTTGCGAGAAGTGATATTACAGCGAGAAGTGAATGTATAACTCCATTAATCCCTAATTTCACTCCCTTTCATATGATGTTACATACATATATGTAGGTTGGTTGTATTTAAGTCTTAATTACACATTCTAACCAACCTACAAACATATAAATGTACCGAGCCACATTCAAACCTAAGTACCTACACACATACAAACATACGTACACATATACAAACATATGTACCTACACACATACATATGCACCTACACAATGCACCTACACATAAGAAAGTGAGTGAAATTAGGAATTAATGGAGTTACACCTTCACTTCTCGCTGTAAAAAAACTTATGAAATGATCCAATACCTATATATATATATATAGTTTCCTAAGAATGGTAAAAAGGACATAAAATTTGAAATTAGAAAACTATGTAAGCCTATATAGGAAACTATGTAGCATAATCATAATCCTAGGAAACTATTTCTGGAAACTACTAATCTCAGGCTTAGATCTAGTCTTATGCTTCTCACAAAACACTTTTTTACGTTAACCCTATATATATATAATATATGCTTTAAAGATGACTTGATATAAAATGGAAGGTTATTCTACTATGATGAGTTTGATGTTAGAAATTAAGTCATCCAATTAATATAGGAAGATTTAGTGAGAACCATTGTTTCTAAAGCTAATAATAACAATAGTGATATGGTGAAATTAATGAAGGACGAGGTGGAAAATCTATAATGTTATTTAGTATTGCACTAGAGGAAATAAACCTGTTAATGTGACTTAAAGGTGTAATCTGCCACTATACGATTGGATGAATTGTAATGTATCATAATTTGATTGGCTATGACAAGTCATAAACTAATGATAGCAGTAGTGATACGATAAAGTAAATAAAAGCTGAGGTGGAAAATCTAGACTGTTCTTTGGTATAGGACTAGAAGAAATAAATGTGTCAATTTGACTAAAAGGTGCAACGTGGCCCTCTATGATTGGCTATGACAAGTCATCAACTAGCTGTAAACAAGCTGCTATGGGTATAAAGCATGAAACTATGGTTGTTTAAATATGTAAACAAATCGTATGTAGAGATAAATATTGACGCAAAAATACCTCAAATTAGAATATAGTAATTGATGTATTTGGATCTTCGAGAATTAGAGAAGGAACAATGGAGATCCAATCAAATGCATGGTATTTATATCGGGTAATAGTTCATGGTTACCCTTTGTGGCAAAGCATCGTATGCAAGGAACCACCAATATCGATAGTAAGTTCTTTGTTTTCGTGGTCATAGATCCAATTTGGAATGTGTTTTTTTTAATTTATGTTTTGAATATAATTTCTATTGTTTATAACATAGATTGTTGCATTACCTACAAGATCTTTGGCAACAAAATTGTTGTTTGATGTTTTGCATTTTGTCGAGAAAGAAAATGGTAAGTCTATTGGTGTGAGAAACCACTGGAACAACACCATGTGGAGAAAATATCCCCTTTTGAAGGCGACCAGTTTCAGGCCCTTCAAATATTAACGCGGATAGCCCAACGGGACCGGTTCAAGCGGTTTAAATGGGCCGAACAATTTAGGTGTTCCCATTCGGGCAATACCTCTTCGGGAATTTTGTCCAATGGAAATTGAGTCTGGTTAGATGGGTGAATTGTCGAGGTCCAAGCCTCCGGCAACGACGTTTTTTGAAGAGTCGGTGTCATTGGTTCAAGGAAGCAATGCGAGGGAGGAAGTGAGGAGGTTCACGGAGGAGTGGTTTAAGGGGATGATATGAATCATGTTTGTTTTGTTTGTTTTAAGTTTATGTGGTTTTTTGTTTTTTAAGTTTTTAAGATGTAATGATTCCCTTTAATTAATAAATGGAAGTGTTGGCTAAGAGCCAATTTAATATGAATTTTTCAAAAATTAATGATAGTATAAGTGAAAATTTGGAGAATATTTTAGTTTTTCATTTTAATATATACAACAGGTTGGAGAACCCGTGTGTTGCGACGACTCGAACTTGATGCACGAATGAACCCTAACGACTCTGCTCTTTACCTCGACGGAAACCTGAAAGGATCCAAACCAATCTCTTTAAACGTGTGAAACTTTTGTGGCAAAAGTTAATAGATTAAACTCATGATGGTGAAAGTACAATGAACAAACCTGTAGTGACCAAAGTATAAGGAACCAAACTTTGACTAAAGACAAAGAACAAACTTTGGGTGGTCAAAGTATAAAAAGCCAAACTTTGACCAAAGTAGAAACAAAATGTACAAGTGTTAAACTTTTGTGAGAAATGTTTAAAGATTAAACTTGTGGTAGCCAAGTACAAAGAACAAACTTGTAATGACCAAAACATAAAGAACCAAACTTGGACTAAATACAAAGAACAAATTTTGGTGATCAAAATAAAAAAAAAACAAAACTTTGATCAAAGTAGAAAGAAAAACTTTTTATTTCCAATTTATAAAGAATCAAACTTTGTAAGTTGTCTTTTAATAATAATGCTACTTTTCTGATAAAGAAAATAATTGTGACACATTTCGATTTGTAGTTAAACCTCACATTTCCCCCCTCCAAAACTAACATCTTAATTTATCATAATATATGTCATACATCAATAATTATTCATTTTCTTTTTACACCATATTTATATTATATCTATACATTTTTATAAAAATAAATATTAATATATTATGTTACTATATATTCCAAAATGGTAAGGTTAAAATACAAAGTACAACAAAAATGAGAAGTGTGAGAAATGTGACATCCCACATCGGTTGGGAAGGAGAACCAAGCCTTCTTTATAAGGAGGTGGATACCTTTCCCATCATAACGCGTTTTGGGCAATTAATGGTAGTGGATGAGAGGAGAATTCCACAGTTAAGCGTGCTCAGGTGGGAGTAGTATGAGGATGGGTGACCACCTGGGCAACCAAAAGCAAATCCGTGAGGCGATGGTTGTACGTCCCGGTCAAAGCGGACAATATTATGGTGCGATGGTAGCTGGGCTATTACAGATAGTATTATAGCCAGGGCCAGACCGTGGTGCTAGGTCCCGCAAGGACGTTGGACCCCTAAGGGGGGAGGATTGTGATATCCCACATCGGTTGGGAAGGAGAATTAAGCCTTCTTTATAATGAGGTGAATACCTTCCCCATCATAACGCGTTTTGGGCCCTTAATAGTAGTGGATGAGAGGAGAATTTCACAGTTAAACGTGCTCAGCTGAGAGTAGTATGAGGATGGGTGACCACCTGGGCAACCAAAAGCAAATCCGTGAGGCGATTGTGGTACATCCCGGCCAAAGCAGACAATATTATGGTGCGGTGGTAGCTGAGCTGTTATAAGAAATAATCTAACTCATTGCTATTAAATTTGGATGATCGAGAGAAATTTAAAAATAAAAATTAATGAAAATGGCATGAAGGTAATAACCCACTTATGATTACTTTCTCTCTCCACATACAAGGCACAAGTCAATTCCTCAATAATTTTAAAATGTCTATAACCTTTTCATACGACATTTTTTAGAATGTTTTTTTATAAGAACAAGCGTTTTTTATCTTTAATACGAATATTATATTGTTATATAAAACCAATTAATGGTTTTTTGTATTGTGTTATTTGGTTGTTGATTGTGTTTTTAAATTGGGTTTTTTGCATGCATTGTGTTATAAATTTGGCCATTGTGTTTTTCAATTGGTACTCATAGTAAAGATAAAAATTAAAACAAAGATTACGTCATTGTGTCTTTTTGTTCATCGTTTGTCTTTCTACTTATAATTGTATTTTAGTCATTGTGCTCAATATTTACTTAATTTGAGAAAAATAGTATTATGTTCATTGTGTATTATGTTCAAGTCATTGTGTAATATGTAGTTTCCATTTTGTTTTACGTTTCATGTCGTTCTGTTATATGTATTTACCATTGTGTCTTACGCTTCAGACCATTGTGTTATATGTATTCATTATTGTGTTTTACGTATCAGTTTATTGTGTAATATGTATTCACTATTGTGTTTCATATATTAGATAATTTGTTGGTATTTTTCATTATATTAACTTATTATTATTACACAATAGTGTTATTAGTATTAAAAAAAACACAATGATGAGTTGAAGACACAATAGCGAAAAAAAATACAATGAAAAACATAAAGACACATTGACGAAAAAAGACACAATGTTAAGCAAAAAAGACACAATGATGTATTTTTTTAGTTTTATACAACAAAGTCATACTCATATTAAAGATAACAAAACGCTTTTTATTATTGTAAACTTTAAAAAAAATATCATATGAAAAGTTATAGACGTCTTAAAATGATGGGAGAATTAACATATGACTTGAATGTGGAGAGATAAAATGTGTATTATTACTTTTATACCCCTTTTCCTTTAGTCTCTACTTGACATATGCCAATTAATTATGATTTCTCACCCTTCTCATTTTTGTTGGCCTTTCTAGAATTACTCAACCCTATTCCAAAATACTTGTTGAAATATAAAAATCAACAACAAACCATGTTTGTTAAAGATTGAAAAAATCTAATTTCAAATGTTATCATTAACATATTATACTATGTATATTGTTGATTGTAAAAAAACAAAACTCGAATATATGAAAGCCTATTATGAGTCAGCTAGATAGAAAAGGAAGCATTGTTAACAGCCAATTAATACGAAAGCCCTTATCGCCTGTAATTGCCTGCTTGCTTGATTATGGTTTATGCATCTATGAAGGCTCGTTGTAGCAACCAATTAAGAGAGAGAGAGAGAGAGAGAGAGTTGATAAAACTGAAGGAACATGGAATAAGTGTATATGAATGCAATAGAAATATTAAGAGTTTGTATGAAAGTACACAAATATAAATATAAAGAAAAATATGTATGGTTGTATGGTACGAGGGAGGAATACCCTATTAATCTCTGTGAAGGAGGGTGGCAGACCCTAATAATATCTGTAAAGGAGGGTGGCATACCCTAATAATATATGTGAAGGAGGGTGGCATATCCTAATAATATATGTGAAGGAGGGTGGTAGACCCTAATGATATCTGTGAGGTTATAGGGCAAAAGGCTCTTTAAGGGTGGCAGACCCTAATAATATTTGTGAGGTTATAGGGCGAAAGGTTCTTTAAAACGTATAAGTATGTATGTAAAGTAAGATAAAATACGAAAGTATTAAAGAAAGAAAGAATGAACGTAAGAATGAAGGTATATACTTACGTACGCATGAAAGAAAGATAAACAGGTTAAGTAAGTAATATGTATCCTCGAATACGTGTAAGTAAGTATGTGAATGTAATGTATGTTGCCTGATTAACTAGAACTCACTCAGGGTAGCTGGCTTCCGAAAAGAAAAAGGGGGAGATCCAGAATCGAAAGCATTTTAGACCAACCGTAGTGGGGAGCTCCCCCCCACAAAGCGCCCGGGAACACCGCCCCTTGGATGTAGGGGGGGGGGCTCCCCACACAACGCTGGTGTGTGCCTTGAATTCCACCGTGGTCAAACTAGCCGTTGAAACACGGCTCAATTAAAAAAAATTCAATTCTTTTTCTATATATATAACCAATCATCTAAACTTTCTAAAACATTATTTACAAATTCCTCACATTATTAAACTCTCTCTAAAACTTTCTGTTCAAAACACCAGCAAAATGGATTCTCCCTTCTTGTTCGACATCATCAATCGATATTTGAAAAAATAACGAGCACACGACCAAAGATGAGGTGGAGGAGGAGGCAGTTACAAGTGCAGTTACGCTTGCGGCAAAGTATATTCAATATATTTATTCTTCTCCTCCTCAACAAGTTTTGAGAATAGAATATCTTGAATAAGATCGTGAGGGTGCCAACAAGTGTTTTGAAGGACGACTATTTTGTTGACTCGCCGACATACAAGAACCCAAAAACTTTTAGACATCGCTTCCAGATGTCTAAACGTTTATTTTTGAGCATTGGTTATGATTTGGAATGTGAGTATGATTAGTTTAAGCAAAAACGGGACGCTCAAGGGCTGTTAGGATTCACCAATATCCATAAGTGTACGTTAGCATTACGCGTGCTCGCCTACGGAACCACGACCGACATCAACGAAGAGTACTTAAAAATGGCGGTAAAAATGGCACGAGATACTTTGGAGTATTTTGGCGGAAAAAACTTTATATTGCGTTTATTAAACTTTTAAAGACATTATATTGCGTTTATTTTAAAATTTTTATTTACTAATTCTATTATAGGCATAATACAACTATACGGTGAACGTTATCCTAGAAGACCCACTTGGCACGGCCTACCAGGGATTTACTCGGTGCATGAAACGGAACATGGTTTACCCGGCACGATCGGGAGTATAGATTGCATGCATTGGAAGTGGGGTAACTGTCCAACTGCATGGCAAGGTCAATATACACGTGGTGACCAGAAAGTACCAACGTTGAGTCTTCAAGCGATCACTTCGTACGACCTTTGGGTTTGGTCGGCTTACTTTGGTAGCCCCTAGTCCAACAACAACATAAATGTGTTGGAGGCGTCATCCATGGTAGAGGATAACATCTCTGCTGCCGCACCAGTCGCATCGTTTTGGGCTAACGATAACTTCTACCCACACAGATTCTATTTGGGAGATGGAATATATTTGGAATATTCTATTATTATCAAATCTTTTAGAGACCCGATGGATGAATAGAGAAACTATTTTAAGAAAGTACAAGAGTCTTCGTGAAAGGACATCGAGAGCTGTTTCGAGGTTCTTTGCCAACGTTGGCATTACGTGAAAAATCCGTATCATGCATGGACATTGGAAAAAACGAG
Source organism: Bidens hawaiensis (assembly GCF_021521415.1). Lineage (NCBI taxonomy): Eukaryota > Viridiplantae > Streptophyta > Magnoliopsida > Asterales > Asteraceae > Bidens > Bidens hawaiensis. The sequence continues at coordinate 211,811 of NW_027492579.1, read as the reverse complement.
AGATGCAATGCATACGTGTATCATTTTGCATAACACGATTTTAGAAGACGACGGGAGAGCAATATGTCAACATTATATATCGGGCAATGTTTAACAGCAACCTCAAGCAACTATAGGTGAGAGGGTGCAAAATGTTTAGGTGATACTAAAGTGGAGGAGTTGGAAAATTAACATATTTCGCGGGTGTCCGTGGTTGATTAAGAATCATGACAGGAAATACAAGTTTGAATTATTAGATTTGTGTTATCTCATGCCACACACAAAACTACTATAACCTATGCACTTGTGTTTGTTGTTACAAAAAAACTTGTTTAACTTACTTTTTATGATAATTTGTTGGTTAAAGTGCTAATTTTTTGTATCAAAAACTATACGACCTACAAATTTGGCTATACCAAATATCCCTACCAACTGAATCTCTGTTGTGTATCCTGCCGTAGCGCGTGAGCTCTAATGTTGGTACTAGAACAAACCTAAACCCTACTGACTCAATCCCCGTAGAGTCTCCCGCCGCAACACGCGGGATCTACCACTAGTGTATATATAGGATCTAGTTCATTTCAGAATTATTTCTTAGTGCGAGAAGAGATTATAACCAATCACATTATTTCTTTTTTAATTTCTGAGTGGTTATATTCTCCTCTCGCACTAAGAAATACTTCTGAAATGAACCAAATCCTACATATATATATATATATATATATATATATATATATATATATATATATATATATATATATATGGGGATGGATCTTGCGAGAAGTGATATTACAGCGAGAAGTGAATGTATAACTCCATTAATCCCTAATTTCACTCCCTTTCATATGATGTTACATACATATATGTAGGTTGGTTGTATTTATGTCTTAATTACACATTCAAACCAACCTACAAACCTATAAATGTACCGAGCCACATTCAAACCTAAGTACCTACACACATACAAACATACGTACACATATACAAACATATGTACCTACACACATACATATGCACCTACACAATGCACCTACACATAAGAAAGTGAGTGAAATTAGGAATTAATGGAGTTACACCTTCACTTCTCGCTGTAAAAAAACTTATGAAATGATCCAATACCTATATATATATATATATAGTTTCCTAAGAATGGTAAAAAGGACATAAAATTTGAAATTAGAAAACTATGTAAGCCTATATAGGAAACTATGTAGCATAATCATAATCCTAGGAAACTATTTCTGGAAACTACTAATCTCAGGCTTAGATCTAGTCTTATGCTTCTCACAAAACAATTTTTTACGTTAACCCTATATATATATAATATATGCTTTAAAGATGACTTGATATAAAATGGAAGGTTATTCTACTATGATGAGTTTGATGTTAGAAATTAAGTCATCCAATTAATATAGGAAGATTTAGTGAGAACCATTGTTTCTAAAGCTAATAATAACAATAGTGATATGGTGAAATTAATGAAGGACGAGGTGGAAAATCTATAATGTTATTTAGTATTGCACTAGAGGAAATAAACCTGTTAATGTGACTTAAAGGTGTAATCTGCCACTATACGATTGGATGAATTGTAATGTATCATAATTTGATTGGCTATGGCAAGTCATAAACTAATGATAGCAGTAGTGATACGATAAAGTAAATAAAAGCTGAGGTGGAAAATCTAGACTGTTCTTTGGTATAGGACTAGAAGAAATAAATGTGTCAATTTGACTAAAAGGTGCAACGTGGCCCTCTATGATTGGCTATGACAAGTCATCAACTAGCTGTAAACAAGCTGCTATGGGTATAAAGCATGAAACTATGGTTGTTTAAATATGTAAACAAATCGTATGTAGAGATAAATATTGACGCAAAAATACCTCAAATTAGAATATAGTAATTGATGTATTTGGATCTTCGAGAATTAGAGAAGGAACAATGGAGATCCAATCAAATGCATGGTATTTATATCGGGTAATAGTTCATGGTTACCCTTTGTGGCAAAGCATCGTATGCAAGGAACCACCAATATCGATAGTAAGTTCTTTGTTTTCTTGGTCATAGATCCAATTTGGAATGTGTTTTTTTTAATTTATGTTTTGAATATAATTTCTATTGTTTATAACATAGATTGTTGCATTACCTACAAGATCTTTGGCAACAAAATTGTTGTTTGATGTTTTGCATTTTGTCGAGAAAGAAAATGGTAAGTCTATTGGTGTGAGAAACCACTGGAACAACACCATGTGGAGAAAATATCCCCTTTTGAAGGCGACCAGTTTCAGGCCCTTCAAATATTAACGCGGATAGCCCAACGGGACCGGTTCAAGCGGTTTAAATGGGCCGAACAATTTAGGTGTTCCCATTCGGGCAATACCTCTTCGGGAATTTTGTCCAATGGAAATTGAGTCTGGTTAGATGGGTGAATTGTCGAGGTCCAAGCCTCCGGCAACGACGTTTTTTGAAGAGTCGGTGTCATTGGTTCAAGGAAGCAATGCGAGGGAGGAAGTGAGGAGGTTCACGGAGGAGTGGTTTAAGGGGATGATATGAATCATGTTTGTTTTGTTTGTTTTAAGTTTATGTGGTTTTTTGTTTTTTAAGTTTTTAAGATGTAATGATTCCCTTTAATTAATAAATGGAAGTGTTGGCTAAGAGCCAATTTAATATGAATTTTTCAAAAATTAATGATAGTATAAGTGAAGATTTGGAGAATATTTTAGTTTTTCATTTTAATATATACAACAGGTTGGAGAACCCGTGTGTTGCGACGACTCGAACTTGATGCACGAATGAACCCTAACGACTCTGCTCTTTACCTCGACGGAAACCTGAAAGGATCCAAACCAATCTCTTTAAACGTGTGAAACTTTTGTGGCAAAAGTTAATAGATTAAACTCATGATGGTGAAAGTACAATGAACAAACCTGTAGTGACCAAAGTATAAGGAACCAAACTTTGACTAAAGACAAAGAACAAACTTTGGGTGGTCAAAGTATAAAAAGCCAAACTTTGACCAAAGTAGAAACAAAATGTACAAGTGTTAAACTTTTGTGAGAAATGTTTAAAGATTAAACTTGTGGTAGCCAAGTACAAAGAACAAACTTGTAATGACCAAAACATAAAGAACCAAACTTGGACTAAATACAAAGAACAAATTTTGGTGATCAAAATAAAAAAAAACAAAACTTTGATCAAAGTAGAAAGAAAAACTTTTTATTTCCAATTTACAAAGAATCAAACTTTGTAAGTTGTCTTTTAATAATAATGCTACTTTTCTGATAAAGAAAATAATTGTGACACATGTCGATTTGTAGTTAAACCTCACATTTCCCCCCTCCAAAACTAACATCTTAATTTATCATAATATATGTCATACATCAATAATTATTCATTTTCTTTTTACACCATATTTATATTATATCTATACATTTTTATAAAAATAAATATTAATATATTATGTTACTATATATTCCAAAATGGTAAGGTTAAAATACAAAGTACAACAAAAATGAGAAGTGTGAGAAATGTGACATCCCACATCGGTTGGAAAGGAGAACCAAGCCTTCTTTATAAGGAGGTGGATACCTTTCCCATCATAACGCGTTTTGGGCGCGTTTTGGGCACTTAATGGTAGTGGATGAGAGGAGAATTCCACAGTTAAGCGTGCTCAGGTGGGAGTAGTATGAGGATGGGTGATTACCTGGGCAACCAAAAGCAAATCCGTGAGGCGATGGTGGTACGTCCCGGTCAAAGCGGACAATATTATGGTGCGATGGTAGCTGGGCTATTACAGATAGTATTATAGCCAGGGCCAGACCGTGGTGCCAGGTCCCGCAAGGACGTTGGACCCCTAAGGGGGGAGGATTGTGATATCCCACATCGGTTGGGAAGGAGAATTAAGCCTTCTTTATAAGGAGGTGAATACCTTCCCCATCATAACGCGTTTTGGGCCCTTAATAGTAGTGGATGAGAGGAGAATTTCACAGTTAAACGTGCTCAGCTGAGAGTAGTATGAGGATGGGTGACCACCTGGGCAACCAAAAGCAAATCCGTGAGGCGATTGTGGTACATCCCGGCCAAAGCGGACAATATTATGGTGCGGTGGTAACTGGGCTGTTATAAGAAATAATCTAACTCATTGCTATTAAATTTGGATGATCGAGAGTAATTTAAAAATAAAAATTAATGAAAATGGCATGAAGGTAATAACCCACTTATGATTACTTTCTCTCTCCACATACAAGGCACAAGTCAATTCCTCAATAATTTTAAAATGTCTATAACCTTTTCATACGACATTTTTTAGAATGTTTTTTTTATAAGAACAAGCGTTTTTTATCTTTAATACGAATATTATATTGTTATATAAAACCAATTAATGGTTTTTTGTATTGTGTTATTTGGTTGTTGATTGTGTTTTTAAATTTGGTTTTTTGCATGCATTGTGTTATAAATTTGGCCATTGTGTTTTTCAATTGGTACTCATAGTAAAGATAAAAATTAAAACAAAGATTACGTCATTGTGTCTTTTTGTTCATCGTTTGTCTTTCTACTTATAATTGTATTTTAGTCATTGTGCTCAATATTTACTTAATTTGAGAAAAATAGTATTATGTTCATTGTGTATTATGTTCAAGTCATTGTGTAATATGTAGTTTCCATTTTGTTTTACGTTTCATGTCGTTCTGTTATATGTATTTACCATTGTGTCTTACGCTTCAGACCATTGTGTTATATGTATTCATTATTGTGTTTTACGTATCAGTTTATTGTGTAATATGTATTCACTATTGTGTTTCATATATTAGATAATTTGTTGGTATTTTTCATTATATTAACTTATTATTATTACACAATAGTGTTATTAGTATTAAAAAAAACACAATGATGAGTTGAAGACACAATAGCGAAAAAAAATACAATGAAAAACATAAAGACACATTGACGAAAAAAGACACAATGTTAAGCAAAAAAGACACAATGATGTATTTTTTTAGTTTTATACAACAAAGTCATACTCATATTAAAGATAACAAAACGCTTTTTATTATTGTAAACTTTAAAAAAAATATCATATAAAAAGTTATAGACGTCTTAAAATGATGGGAGAATTAACATATGACTTGAATGTGGAGAGATAAAATGTGTATTATTACTTTTATACCCCTTTTCCTTTAGTCTCTACTTGACATATGTCAATTAATTATGATTTCTCACCCTTCTCATTTTTGTTGGCCTTTCTAGAATTACTCAACCCTATTCCAAAATACTTGTTGAAATATAAAAATCAACAACAAACCATGTTTGTTAAAGATTGAAAAAATATAATTTCAAATGTTATCATTAACATATTATACTATGTATATTGTTGATTGTAAAAAAGCAAAACTCAAATATATGAAAGCCTATTATGAGTCAGCAAGATAGAACAGGAAGCATGGTTAACAGCCAATTAATACGAAAGCCCTTATCGCCTGTAATTGCCTGCTTGCTTGATTATGGTTTATGCATCTATGAAGGCTCTTTGTAGCAACCAATTAAGAGAGAGAGAGAGAGAGAGAGAGAGAGAGAGAGAGAGAGAGAGAGAGAGAGAGAGAGTTGATAAAACTGAAGGAACATGGAATAAGTGTATATGAATGCAATAGAAATATTAAGAGTTTGTATGAAAGTATACAAATATAAATATAAAGAAAAATATGTATGGTTGTATGGTACGAGGGAGGAATACCCTATTAATCTCTGTGAAGGAGGGTGGCAGACCCTAATAATATCTGTAAAGGAGGGTGGCATACCCTAATAATATATGTGAAGGAGGGTGGCATATCCTAATAATATATGTGAAGGAGGGTGGTAGACCCTAATGATATCTGTGAGGTTATAGGGCAAAAGGCTCTTTAAGGGTGGCAGACCCTAATAATATTTGTGAGGTTATAGGGCGAAAGGTTCTTTAAAACGTATAAGTATGTATGTAAAGTAAGATAAAATACGAAAGTATTAAAGAAAGAAAGAATGAACGTAAGAATGAAGGTATATACTTATTCTTCTCCTCCTCAACAAGTTTTGAGAATAGAATATCTTGAATAAGATCGTGAGGGTGCCAACAAGTGTTTGATGGACGACTATTTTGTTGACTCGCCGACATACAAGAACCCAAAAACTTTTAGACATCGCTTCCAGATGTCTAAACGTTTATTTTTGAGCATTGGTTATGATTTGGAGTGTGAGTATGATTAGTTTAAGCAAAAACGGGACGCTCAAGGGCTGTTAGGATTCACCAATATCCATAAGTGTACGTCAGCATTGCGCGTGCTGGCCTACGGAACCACGACCGACATCAACGAAGAGTACTTAAAAATGGCGGTAAAAATGGCATGAGATACTTTGGAGTATTTTGGCGGAAAAAACTTTATATTGCGTTTATTTTAAAATTTTTATTTACTAATTCTATTATAGGCATAATACAACTATACGGTGAACGTTATCCTAGAAGACCCACTTGGCACGGCCTACCAGGGATTTACTCGGTGCATGAAACGGAACATGGTTTACCCGGCACGATCGGGAGTATAGATTGCATGCATTGGAAGTGGGGTAACTGTCCAACTGCATGGCAAGGTCAATATACACGTGGTGACCAGAAAGTACCAACGTTGAGTCTTCAAGCGATCACTTCGTACGACCTTTGGGTTTGGTCGGCTTACTTTGGTAGCCCCTAGTCCAACAACAACATAAATGTGTTGGAGGCGTCATCCATGGTAGAGGATAACATCTCTGCTGCCGCACCAGTCGCATCGTTTTGGGCTAACGATAACTTCTACCCACACAGATTCTATTTGGGAGATGGAATATATTTGGAATATTCTATTATTAACAAATCTTTTAGAGACCCGATGGATGAATAGAGAAACTATTTTAAGAAAGTACAAGAGTCTTCGTGAAAGGACATCGAGAGCTGTTTCGAGGTTCTTTGCCAACGTTGGCATTACGTGAAAAATCCGTATCGTGCATGGACATTGGAAAAAACGAGAGATGCAATGCATACGTGTATCATTTTGCATAACATGATTTTAGAAGACGACGGGAGAGCAATATGTCAACATTATATATCGGGCAATGTTTAACAGCAACCTCAAGCAACTATAGGTGAGAGGGTGCAAAATGTTTATCGATTGCGTTCACGTGAAATACATAATGCGCTTATGTAACATCCTACTTTTGATAATAGTAAAAGGAATTTTGTTAATTTAATAATGTGTTGTTATTTAATTTTGACAAAATAAAACATTAGATTGTAGGCTTGGACATTTAAAAGATGGAACAAAGGATGGTGATGGGCCTTAGGTCAATGGGCTTAAGGGTATATATACCCCTTAAACCTCCCTAAAACCCTAAAACCCTCATTCTTATCCTCTAGCCTCCATACACTCTCAAAAACACACAAAAACACCATCCTTTATCTCGGACCAAGATCCGAAGGAAAAGACCCGAGCTCGTGGGTGTTGGAGCATCTTGACAAGCAATACATACACCAAGACTAGATTTTGTTTGTGAAACCGATTCGTCTAAGGTACGTTTTATAACGAAAAACTTGTTCATTTATGCTCGGATCGTTTAGTATTCCTAGATCTATATAAATTGTAAAAACGAATCAAACGAAACAATTCTCGTTGAAATTCGTTAACATTTGATAGGTTAATTAAACGAATATTGAACCGCATGTATATATCGATTAAACGCACCCTTAAAAAACGATGTTTGGATGTTTGGTTGATTGGGGTAGATAGGCGCTGGGTATACGAGCCAATTGATACCAAACTTGTGTTGTTTCATCATGATTCATGGGTAATTGAGAATCTGGTGTGTGTTGACCATTTACGTTCTTGACGATTTTGACTTTGACAATTTGAGTCAAAGATTGTGCAACACCACCTAAACTACCCTATTATAATTTAGCCAATTATGCCAACTTATAAAGTCTAGGGATTTTAAATGAAAATTCTGAACCTGACACATCGCAATACGCGACGGGGTAATCATAGGCCATCGCGTATAGCGATAGACTTGCACATAGTTCAAAGTTTGGGCGGCTTCGCTATACTCGATGGCCTAAACTATAGGATCATCGCGTATCGCTATGACCTCGTTTAGTAAACGGGTACACGTGTTGAACCACGTGTCAACACATTGCACGATTTGACAGGCCACGTGTCACAACGTGGTAACGTGGTGTAAATTGCGGCGTTGCGCTACACGACGAGGCTAAAGGAACCCCATCGTGTAACGTGATCGGTTACGAAATCCGCCCATAAAAGGGGGGTGACGGGTATTGAGGCTTTCTCATCCCAAAACACACCCGATTTCACATAGTTAACTTAGGAAGGCGTGATCGATCGTTACGGCGAGCCGACATTTCGTTTTCTCGACATACGTGCAAGTTTTGAAGTTATAAACGAGTTATCAATCATATAAGTGAGTTAGATCAAGACCTACCGTCAAGTTCACTCTTTATAATTCCGAGTATTCGTGCTAAGGCAGGGGTTACGTTTAAGATATTCAATTATAGCTTAGATATCAATCGAGGCTATAACTTTTAACCCTGAACGTATTTTATAAACATTCACAAACGATTTTTCATAAACGTTACTTCTTAATGAAGTAATGTTAACCAAAGATATATTTTGATAGACATGTAGTAACCTGTAAGGGGGATATCACTAGTAGTGAGTTTCTTGCCTAAGGAAAAGTAATTCGTACAATTCCAATCAACCGCGGGAACCGTTTACTTACCTGGAGAAGCTCACCAACGTGTTAGAACCTATTAAGCCAAAACATGCTATATCAGACGTCACATAAAACAAAGTGTTTTCATTCACAAACAAAGTTGTAAACTATTTCAAGGTTAAGCTTAAGAGTAATAGCTTAATCAAGAAACATCACTCAAATATTTATACAAAACCTATTTATGTATAGGTTAATATCATTCTCAATCAAGAAAGGTTTCAAACACACAGACGGTACAGGTGAATACGTTAAACGTTTACAAATAGTTAAAACATATATATACTTTATAATATGAACGGGTTGTTTATCTTAGAGAGTTAGTCAACGTTTAAATGAGATTACGTGATCTCTAAAACGTTATAATACAAAGTAGAAAATAAAAGAAACTCAGACCGATTACACATGTGTTTGGATCTAAACATAACTGTTCAGCCTAAACAGTCAAAGGCTACGTGGTCACGGGCTAACAGTCATAACTAGTTCTCCAGTAGGGGCTATGTGGCTCGTAGAACAATTTTGTGTGTGCAGGGTAATGATACAAATTCCAGAAGTAGAAATACTTCTGCATAACTTATACATAAAACTATATTTGTATTTTAACTGTTATTCAATTATTTTTAGAGTCATACGTGAACATAGTTGACATATTTTTTCCAACCCAATGCAGGTAATTAAGTAACTATAAGCAATAGCAAGGATTGGAGTCGTCATGGAGTTAGAAGCACGTTACAAGATGGTTCAACTTTTGATATTAAAATCCTTGTAATATAACTTGGGTATTTAACTCCCAATTAAATTTTCAATGTGAATTTATATTGTATCAACCTAAAGTCTTCCGCTAAAATTAACCCATAAACTCTGATATATTTACAAAACAGGTACCAACTATTAGTCACACACCTAGGCCCTAAATATGGGTGTGACAGGTTGGTATCAGAGTCATCGCTTTCAGCGAATTAGGTATTAAACATTAGTACCTAAGATTTAACCTTAAAGTTGTTGTTGTTGTTGTTGTTATTATTATTATTATTATTAAATCATAGGGATAAGATAGGATTTCTAAACTTCCTAGCCAATTAGTGTAGATGTCTTATATTAACTATCTTGGTCATAGACGCCGAGTTTCCATTCGAACTAAACCGACACTCATTCGTGAACAATCTGATATGACGAGCAGTAATAGTTATTACACCAACTTTTTCAATCAAAACCAATCGATAATTCTAGTACAACGCTATGGGAGTCAACCCATATACCTTCCGGGAAGTTAGAAAATGCCGATTGAACTCTTTGACGATACCGTCAATAACATTCCTCAATATTATCCATCTGAAATCCCATTTTACCATCCTTCAGAGGAGCAAGAAGTTCAGAGTAAAATCAAGCAGGAAACTAATTCAGACTCATCGAATTGGATGGAGTGTCACTCCGACCAAAGCAAGTGGCATTTTGGATCGCCACCACCGACCTACCAATACCAGAATTCACAACCTATAGTAGGACCAAGTCCAAAGCTGAAAATGAGGGTTACCATGCCCTATGAAAATATATCATTTCAATCACCAATCAAAGATCCCTATAAGGAAGAACCTGAAAAAGAGGAAGAAGATTAGGAAATGGAAATCCTTAATTTCCGCCATATGTTGGACCGAGACCCTCATCAATTTCCCAGCAAGATAATGAGATCCACAAGGAAGCTAATCTTATCGAGGAATTCTATACTAATAATCTCCCCGATGAGGAAATGCATGCATATGTTGCAAATCCACATTTATACCCACGAGAAATTGCATATCTCTTCCCAACTACATCTGCACCTACGGGATATCTCAACCCACCAAATGCGGTTATGGACGAGCTGCGGAATGAAAAAGTGGATAAAAATAAAGTAGGAAATAAAATCATCAAGAAATGTGACAAAATGAAAAGTTTTGTTATAAAGTGGATCAAAGAGTAAAAATATAGTTGTTATGAATCTTTGTTGAATGTTGTGTTTTTTTTTCTGTAACAAAAATAATGTAATATAAGACGGTGTGTTTCTCTTCTAAATTAAAATATTGTCTTTTCATTTACAGCATGTCTGGACAAGAAAAGGCCACCAAAAATTCTGAGATCCAAGTTATTAATAAAGAAAAATCTAATAATACCTTAGATCTGATCTATATCGATTAGTACAGATTAGATCTAATACCTTAATGGATCTATTTTATGATATGTTATAATTGATTATATAGATATATATGCATTAGTTATTGATTATATATGTGTATTAGTAATAGATTATTTGAAGAATCGATCGAGAGATAAATTGGGCACAGGTTCAATACGTTAAATAAAAACTTAAATTAACAGGGTATGAACACCCTATATATAGACGATGGAACCAATTCGTTGCACATCTCGTAACGAATTGGATCCAGTTCGTTAACTTCCCATAACGAATCTTTGATTCGTTTTGCCCCCATTCGTCAACATTCCATGACGAATGGGAACATACATAACAAACTAACAGTCCATTCGTTAAACATCCTTAACGAATGGGCTTTACATTAAATGAACTGGCTAATTCGTTAAACATCCTTAACAAATTAGCCTTACCTTAACGAACTAATATAAATTACATAAATGCCCTTATCATTAAAATATTAGTAAATTACAAACGATAATTACAAAGACTCGAGACGAAAAAACCGTGTATTAACAAAATCTGCAGAAGAAAATATTCAAGCAATACCGAAAGAAAATGTTCTTAGTATTCGTGATTTATTTAAGGAATAACAAAATCTTCATCGTTTTCGGTGGTTTTACCTTAAGCACTAGCTTCCTCCATCCCGTACGTGGATCAATCTCGTCAATACGCTTATGGATCGGAATCTGCGGCTTAAAGAACTTAAACCCGCGGTTTACCTCGAAGAGCAAATGTTTATGAAACCATTTTGCTCGACGATCTCCACCGCGGTTGATAAAAGGTCGATTCGCGATGGTACGAACATCCCATCGCGGTAATGAGAGAATGTCAGTGATGTTCTGATAATACTGAACACCGTTCTCCCATTTTACAATGTATACCTTAAGCACAGAATCATAAAGCCAAGAAACGATATCACCTTTTACAGTCGACATGACCTTGAAAGTTGTCTTCTGATTGGCTTTTGCGCGTGCGATCGCATCCTGCTTCTGTTCTTCATCCACATACCTGTATGCTTCAATAATTTTATGAGCCCATTTGCTCCGGTACTCGAACCAACCCTGAATATCAGCAACAGACGGATTAGGATTCCACTCAAACTTCTTGCCTTTAACCTTTGATATCTTTTCCAGATGATCTTCAGCAGCTTTAACATTTTCTTCATTGAAAGTAGGAATACCCTCATCAACATTGGATCGTTGATAAAAATCAGGTTATTCCTCTGCTGTCACATCTTCTATCTCTATTTCTTCATCTTATTAAATAAATGACGTGTTCATCTCAGGAATCGTCGGATCTTGTAAGACTTCCTCATCGTTTATCACCTCAACATCATCCTCAGCTTCCAGCACATCAAGTTCTTCATCGTTCAGTCCCAACAATAAATCAATCTGTTGACGAGTAAGAGACTGATCGACGAACTGCCTTCTTCAATATCGTCAAGGTTGGCAGAACTCATCACGATGCCTTTCTTGTCATCCATGAACAGGATGGTGTTAGCTTTGACCGACTCAATTGGTTGAACATTCGTCGAGTCATGATAGACCACAAACTGTTTATCACCGCCTTCACCGCCGCCCGTGCCATCACCAGAGGATGAGCCATGAGCTTGTTTCGGCTCATTTTTTCCAGCACCCTTGGCATCAGGATCATCGTCGTCATGCTTCAGCTTCTTTAGTTGATCGTCCTTGCACGTAAGCTGATTAATCAGATCCTCTTGTTCCTTTATCTTCACCCCCTGAGCCGTGACAATCTCACAAAGCTCTTTTGTCTCTTTTTGACAATACGAGATATACCCCATCAGACGCCTTTGATTGATTAGAATATGCTCTTGAGCTTGACGATCGGCCGCCATTTGATTCTCATAAAGATGAATCATACTCAAGAGCATGCCGATCTGATTTTCCGGGGGCAAAGCATAGAAAGACTGAGGTATCGGCTTCACAGGACCTTGAGGACGACTGATTCTCATGAACGAAACATCCATGGGAAGAGTCGTCATCATGGTCGGTGTTGGAGGAACCACCAAGGTAGCAACAATAGGCCTTGGTAATATAGATAAAACGGATTAAGGAATCATAACAAGCCTTGGATCAGATGTCAGCGTTGTCGTCAATGTGAATTCCGGGGTACTAGTAGTAAGCGGCACCACCGGGCTTTGAATATCAGACGACCTAGGCTCACGAGAACCTATTTCAACTCCAGATCCATGACGAACACGACGTTTGGGCGGTTCATCAGAAGCAAGCTCCTTTCCCTTTTGTTTACGTTGTGTAGTAGAGGAACTAGCCGCCACAACCTCAAAACGTCGTTGGTCATCACCTTGACCACCATCACCACCATTATCACCATCATCACCATCATTACCTTCGTCGTTTCCAGGTGGACCCTCTTCACGTTTGGAATCCGAATCATCATGGATCCAACGATCATCATAGGGACATACATAATATGGATTAGATAAATGACCAATTAAGCGTTTGTTCCTTGGGTGAGGATCTTGCCTGTACAGTTTCATCCTCTTGATAGTATCGGCAGTTATATGGTCAAGCTTCAGCACGTCATTGCGAAGCGTTACTTCAATCTCCAGATCAGAAATCACATCTTGAATGATCAACTGGATAAACCGTGGATACATAAGGAATTTGTTTCGTTGATGCTTGACTAAACAATTTTCCTTAAGATGATAGAATATAATCTTGGGAAAAGGTGAACGGTTTGTTCAATATCAACGTGACAAATGCCGATTGTAACATGGTTCGGCATTCGTCGAATCCACCTTTACGTCCACCAAGGCAGTGAATAAGCACGTGTAATAGATACTTGTACGTGGGGCACAAGTAAGCCTTGTTTTACATCGAACGTTCAAGGTTACCACTATAAAACACACGAAGAAATAAACCTCGGATTAACCCCTTATCGAATTCACACGGGTTGTCCATATTATCACCAAACCTCAACACCCTTCGTATCACCTCGGTTGATATCACAATCGGTCTTCTATTCACCTCAGCAACAATATGATCTTCAGCCTCAATGTATCGAGCTGAATTCCAGAACGGATGGCTAATACTAAACCGAATCTTCGGGCACGCTGTGATGGCATAGCTTATACATGATCAACGTATAAAATCTAGCATATCGCCAAATAGATCTTCATTAGCAAAGTTAGTCTCGACAAAAGCACATATGTTATGCTTCTTGTCGAACGGCAATAACGAAGGTTCAGGTACTTGTTGTTGTTGTACTGGTTGTTGCTCGGCTTCAGGAGGATCCTGTATAACTTCTTCTTCCAAAATTGAGAATAAATAAAACCTGATATTTAGTAAAACGAAAAACAAATAATATAAAAATTATTATAAATTCTTGTTTTAAATCTTCAAATCAAGTCTAAGTGTAATTAGTTATTCTTTTTGATTCGTTATAACGAATTAGATACTACGTTATAACGAATTTCTTACTTTGTTATCAAATCCAGAACACGAACTAGATATAACGAATCATCTTTGAAGGAAGAACGAATGTAGGTTAATTCGTTATCAAAACATGTGAAGAAAGTGTCTTGGTAATTATTCATGATGAATTGGACACGAATGAGTTTAGTGAAGGTCGATTTTTCTGGAAAAGTTTGGCAAGGTTTTGCTTAGTGAGGAAGAAAGATAGTGAACGAATGAATATGATTCGTTCACCGATGTTCCTTATATACGACGAATCGGCACATCTTCCAAGACAACGAACCAGCTGATTCGTTAATTTTGAATTAACGAATTACCCAGTTCGCTATCTTATTCGTAACACGTTGTAAAATATTGTAAACACGTGGCAACGAATTAGTAATTTGTTATAACTTACACGAAGTAATAACGAACCAATGGTAATTCGTGCTTAATTCGTTATATATTAGATGACGAATTGGCTCATTCGTTGCAGAGTGACGAAAGCGAATTAGAGGATAACGAATTGATGTAATTCGTTATCAGAATAACCCCAATCGTTATCTATAAATAACGAATTGACCATTTAAACCCTTTTCAACTTAATTTGAAAATTAAATATTAAAATAATTAAATAATATTTAAATGAATTAAAGAATTAAATGAATAAAGAATGAATAAATAACTCAACGAAACCCGTGTCCCGATGATTTTATACATTAAGAATCTAACCCATTGTGATAAGATGAAATACCTTAACGTGTTTTACGCTCAAAACACTTAAAAAATAACTTAAAAATGATTAAATAATATGTAAAAGAAAAAGAAAATAAAAAATAATAAAATCTTTTTGGTATTTTTCTTTTACATATAAAAATATTTACATTTAAATCCGAAAAGTAAGCATAATGTAGAAAACAAAATATTTTTGTGTTTTGTATGTTTTTCAAAAGCAGTACATAGTTTTGTATTTTTGGTGAGTTTAAGCAGAGAATCATATTGACTAAATTGTCTTTCCATCGCAGTTTTATATTTCAGCGATATTATGACTAGCGTTAAGTCGGTTATTGATATCGTTGTCCACTTATATAACAAAATTTCAAGCGCTTTTGTGATATAATTAATTAGTTCAATTAAAGCACAGAATATCAGAAACAATCAACCTCTAATCTCGGTTCAAGCTTAATTTGATATTTACCGTATCACCCCAACTTGACTTAAACCATTATGTTGTCAATCAAAATTTTTGATTTTATAGATTTTGTTTGATGCACCAAGATTCCTTTACTGTGAGTGAGTATGCACGAGTCCATCTGTAGGCTTACATACATTGTTTCCCCTGGGGTCTGTTTCGTATTGGTATTGAGACGCATGCAAGAGAGGGACAATGTATGACTAACAACGGATTTTGATCAAGTCAGTACTTCAAATTGTACAATGTACAGTAGCGATCATGTTTAATGACTTTGGGTTTGCTCTAAAATATTTTGAAATATTCATGCATATGAATACCCAGATGATTAAGCCACATAAAGACTCACAGTGTCCAGAATCCTAAAGCTTTTTATTCAAACTTATTTTGTTTTTGGTGATCAAACAAACATAAGGCTAGAGTATGACATGCTATTACATTTCTGCCATCATTACCGAGATTTTTGGTAGAGACTAACACCCCTTTTAATTTGGCGTTTCTTTATGTTTATATCACATACTTTACTCTAACGGTTTGTTTAAGACCTATCAATGCACCAATGCAATTAAGAATTCAGTCTTTTAAGCTTATATGTATCTGGATATGGGACCAGATGATCAATGTACTATCATTTTCTCTTTTTTCTTCAAAACTCAAAAATTTTGAGGAGCATATATTTAAAAAAAATTAATCGCCCTAGTTACTTTTAGTCTATAGATTAATGACTATCCTATCAATCTACAAGTAGATAACATGACCAAAACACGCAAGCATGTTCCACAAACTTAAATAACCGACATAATTTTCAGCGAAAGAATTAAATGGAAACTCATAACAGTCACCCCAACTACTTTCAATTCTCAGGTAAATGGCTATCCAGAACATTTACAAGTAAATATCAGGACCAAACATATACACGTATATGTCCTTCAAATATAAGTAAATGGCATAGTTTTTTAAGCGAAAGTATGCAAATATCTTTTTGGTTTTTCCCTGTACATAAATAAAAACACAATCTTTTTGTATTTTCAGATTTTTCTATACAAACAAAAAGTGAAATCTTTTTGAATTTTCAACTTTTCAATGTTATTGTATTTTTCAAAATATTTTAAACACAAATCACAATATTTTTGTATTTTCTTTTTCACCCCCAAAACCTAAAACATAAAAATAAATGAAAGAAAAATAAACAAAAGTAAAATAATGATAATAATCCTTGTTTCAGGACATCAGCAAGAGATTTTAATCCATTTAAACCAAGCAGAAAGTTAAAACGTGTTTTATCAAATGCCTTGGTAAACAGATCGACTTTTTAAAAATCAGTGTGCACTTTCTCTATATCAATTAATTTCTTTTCAAAACAATCTCGTATAAAATGATATCGAATTTCGATATGTTTAGTTTTTGAGTGTTGCACGGGATTCTTGGTGATACTTATAGCAGTAGAGTTATCAATATAGATGGGAGTAGTAAGAAACTTCAAACCGTAACCCCGCAAGTGTTGCTGGATCCATAAAACCTGTGAACAGCAATTCGAGGCCGCCACATATTCAGCTTTTGCACTGCCAAGAAACAAGCCGGCTTCCTAGGAGCTGACAACCCGCTGTGGTCGATTTGAAATTGATCTTGCATTCTCCATAATCAGAATCGGAAAATGCAGTGAGTTCAAAGCTATCGTCCTTCGGATACCATAACCCGGTGTCAGAATTACCCCTCAGAAAGTGAATTATACGCTTAAACGCCGCCAGGTGAGTCACTCGGGGACTTGATTGGTACCCATCACACAAATAAACTGCAAACATTATGTCAGGTTGAGAAGCAGTTAAATACATTAATGAACCAATCATCGCTCGGTAAAATGTAGGATCTACGGTATCCTCCAATTCATTCGGTGACAAATTGTGACCCACGGGAAGAGGCATTGAAGGGATTTTTCCGTCATTATCTTGAATCGGCTCAAGACATCGTTCATGTACTTCGTCTGATGAATGAAGTTTCATTGTCAGACTGATGAGCCGGCAACCCTAAAAAGAAATTCATCCCCCCATCGAGCTCATTTCGAACTTCGTTTGCATAGAATTCTTGAATTCCTTAAATAACTTGTCATTTGTTGAGCCAAATATAATATCATCGACATATATCTGGACGAGGAGCAGATCATCACCAACATTCTTATAAAATAAAGTGCAGTCCATAGTTCCTCGCTTGTAGTCATTATCAGTGAGATGGCCAGCAAGTGTGCCATACCATGCTCTCGGGGCTTGGTGTAGACCATACAGGGCCTTGTTCAATCGGTAAACTCGGTCCGGATAATCTGGATCTTCAAAACCAGGAGGTTGCAAAACAAACACTTCCTCATGTAGTTCTTCGTTGAGAAACGCACTTTTCTCGTCCATTTGATAAACATTAATATTATTGTAAGCTGCATAAGCCAAAAAATATTCGTATACCTTCCAATCGTGCAAATGAAGCATATACTTCAGTGTAATCGATGCCCTCTTGCTGATAAAAGCCTTGAACCACTAACCTTGATTTGATTCTCACGATCACCCCACGATCGTCCTTTTTGCATTTAAATACCCACATTGTAGGAATCGGTTTCTTAACTCTAACGGGTTTATCAGTGAGATCCCATACACCCAGTCGGTTAAACTGTTGCAACTCTTCTTGCATCGCTTCTACCCAAGATGGATCTTCAAACGCCATACAGACATTTGTTGGTTCTACTTGAGAAAGGAAGCAAGTGTATTTGCGAGATTCATGATTCCCGAGGAATGCATATCCGCATACGCACACAATATGTTAGAGTCATTTGAAGTAGAAATTTGATGACGTGTTTGCACACCTACATCAAGATCACCAATGATGTTGTCTTGTGGATGATAAGTATGAATCCGAAGAGTAGGAATCTCAGGCACAATCACATTGTCAGATAAATTAGTTAGATTCTCCTCAGCATCATGAGACGATTCACCAATCTCATGTGTTTCAGGAAATGGAGCCGAGGAGGAATCAACAAAATGACCATCATCCGAAGAGATAGAAATCACATCAGATGTATCAGTGAGATAATCTTGTGGAGCTTCATCATAATTAAAAACGGAAGATTTTGGAGGTAAGTATTGTTCTTCCAAATACGCTCACACCAAGTCTTCATCTGATTCTACACATCCCGAGGTAAAGTTAGATACACGTTTCTTAGGTGATGCATAACCTAAGAAGTAACATTCGATTGCTTTTTCTTCAAATTTTATCGCATCTTTCTTAAACATAGTACAAGGACACCCAAATGGTTCCAAGTACTTTAAATTAAGCTTACACTTGTTTAGAAGTTCATAACTCGTCTTTTGAAGCTTCTTCACAGTCAAAACATGATTGAGCGTGTAACAAGCAGTATTCACAGCCTCATTCCAGAATTGAATAGGAAGCTTAGAATCTGCAAGCATTATTCTTGCTGCTTCAATCAATGTTATATTTTTTCTTTCAGCCACCCCATTCTGTTGTGGTACGTAAGGAGCACTGTGTTCTCGATGAATTCCCTTTTGAACACAAAATAAATCCAAATACTTTACTTTTAAACTCTGTACAATTATCACTTCGAATACGTCTCGCTTTCAATTTGTATAGTGACTCGATCTTAGTGATTTAGTTTTGAACCAGAATGTGTGCTTGATCTTTGAACTCATAAATAAGACCCACAAATATATTGAATAGTCATCAGTGACGACTAGACAATACCAATCACCAGCAATACTCGCATGATTCACCGGACGAAACAAATCCATATGAAGTCGTTCAAGTAGAGTATCAATGGTATTGATCAACTTAGATGGGTGTGACTTCTTCTTTTGTTTTCCCTTTTTACAATCAACACAGTGGTCAAATAACTTAAAATGTTTCAAAGAAACACCATCAACCAGGTCATTCACCGTTAAATAATTCATTTTCCTAACATGAATATGACCCATTCTTCTGTGTCACAGAATCGTGTCCTTTTCAGTTTCCTTAGAAACAAAACACGTTCCCACTGAAGTCGATACTTTAGAATTCATGTTCAACACATAAATATCATTCGACCACGGAGATCGCATAACCACCATGTCCTAGGGAATGACGTATCCCGGTTTCAGTGCACTCCTTATCAGTAAATACGGTAGTGTATTTCTTATCATAGATTTGTGACACACTTAACAAGTTGTGATTGAATTTATCACAATAGTTGACTTTTTCAAACGTGATGCACCCATTTGACACATCACCTTCCTTAGTGATCATTCCACCCGAATTACCAGCAAACGCAACATACCCTCATTTTATAATTTTGACATTTGTTAAGATATTGATGTTTCCGGTAATATGACGAGAGCATACACTATCCATTATCCAGTTTTCACCAGAAATAGTCTTGGTTGAGCTCTGCACATGAAAAGAAAATGATCAGTTCAAAAAGGCAGCCCATGCCTCAGTCTTGGGCACCTCTTGAGTTTCTCTTGAAGTTTTAACATTCAATGAATCCAAATGTTGCTTAGCCGCTTGTGAATAAGTCACAGGACGTTTAGACTTTCGTCGTAAGTATGCAGCTTGAACAATATTCGTATTCACATTTTTGCAAATAGGTTCCGTAGGAACGAATTTGGGCTTTGAGTTACGTGCATTTTCATTAACATGAACTACCTTTCGAGGATTCATATCAGAAAACATAATGTGAGTTTCATCATCAAAAGACATTGGTCTTTTCAAGATCTCCTTAATCACAGGAACGGGTTTTTATTGTTCCTTGATAAATGGATGAAGATTTTGGGATTTCTTCAAACCACAGTTTCTGACTACATGGCCATGTTCACCACAGAGAAAATACGTTCTCATGTCAACACGTTCATGTGATGGTTTAGCAGAAACACGAGCAACTGAAGGTTGATGATAAACACCAGCAATGTGACCTTTATCCAGGTCATCAAACGTCACAGATTTCATTTTCATGTAGAAATCTAGATTTGAACAATTTGAAAAACTTTGTAGAGAATTAGTTCCATTTAACTTCACAATTTGAACATTTTTAGCAGATTTTAACAAATTTTTAGCTTTTATCAAAGGATCTACCACATTTGATGTCTTAGATTTCACAAACTGGTTTTCAAGGTCTTGTAACTTAGAAGTTTCATTGGGAAAGACACTTTCAATCAATTCGGGCTTGATCAGTTAAGTGGAATGTCTTTCTCAGTGAACACTTTGCTTATTCCTTTAATCTTAAAAACACGACCATTTGATGGCTTAGATGCAACAGGATTGATAAAACGCATCAAATCCTCATCAGAAACTTTAGGCTTTTCAGATTTCTTAGCCTTCACTGGTTTGACTATTTTCTCCTTTGTCTCTTGAGATGTGGATGAACCATACACCGCCTCCTCAAATTCATGAGGTTCACATAGAATTTGATTCGAACGTGGAATGTTCTGGTCTTTGTGTATCACTTCAGGTTCAAACACATCCTCAATGATAACTTTCTCAACATTCTCAACAAACACTTTATTGCTTTCAACATGATGTTTTTGAGTTGACAATTGGGCTTTAACATTATCAGTTTTTACTGGTTTAGATTTTTCTTGAACAACAGGTCATTAACAACAACTTCTTCGTTTCCAGCAAATAGATTTGCAGTATAGTCATTATGAAAAGGTGGTGGTACTTCAACAAAACCTACACCCTTTTTTGAATCTTTTTTCTTACCAGTAACTTCAACAATCTCATTTAGCAAAAATGATGAGTTTCAAAATTTTCCCAACTTATTCTTCAACTCAAGAACTTCATTCTCAAGCTCGGTTATCTTAGATCGATGTTTCAATATTTTCTTGAAATTTCTAATCATTAATTGTCGTCTTAACCGACAATTCAGCTTTGAGATCATGGTTACTAATAGACAATGCTTCGATTTTCTCCCTAGATCTCATTTGAGACTCTAATGATTGTCTAAAAGTATCCTTAAGAGAAATAATTTCTTTTACTAAACGATCATTATGTTCTTTCAACGATTCTAACTTAGGCTTAAGAGATTCACAATCTACACAAGGCACATTTGTAGATAGATTAACAGAGTTAGAAACAGAAAAACAAACCTCGTCGATTTTTGGCCATACATGCAAACGTGGTTGGCTGCATTTGACATGAAACATCGATATTAGACTCAGTGTCATTGTTAGAAGATAGCTCATTCGCACTTGCATCTTGAAAGCTCTCATTCAACTCGAACATAGACAAGTTTGATTGATTATCATTACACAACAACCTTTGGGTCTAACCAGTTCCATCAGCTGTAGAAAGCAAAGCTTGTGATCCCGAAGCAGATGGTTTACTGCTAGAAGGTTTATCAGCATCATTAATCTTTTTCACAGAACTTCTATCTTTGCTTTGAGGTCCAGTGTACTGTTTCTTTGGTTTGTCACATTCTTTAGCAAAATGGCCAAACTCTTGACAGTTATAACACTTTACTTTTAGCTTATCAAACCCAACTCTCTTGCTCAACGATGGTAAATCTTTTCTAGTTCTTTGCATGAACTTCTTCACTTTCCTCACTATCATTGCCATATTCCACTTAAGATCCATGAGCTCCAGATCATCAGGGTCGATTTGGTCATAATCTTCATCAGTTAACTCGCTCGTGGCAATTTTACTACCAACCAAGTTCTCATACGAAGTCATGAAAGCACACAGAAAGGAAAATTTTGTTCAGCCTCTTTCATGTTCACGTTAGGTGGTGCAGAGAATTGATTTGCCGTAGCAGAAGTTCCAGAACTTCCAGAATTATCAGTGAAACCAGATGCCAAAAAGAATACACTTGGATCACTATAAGTTGTTGTTGATCCTTCATTTGCATTCTAAGTAAGAAATGCAGTGATAGGATATGCTGTGGTGTTTAAAGGCATACTTGCACCATAGAAAGATGGATCCTGACTTTCTTTTGATGACTTTTGACACTTCAAATCATATTCCCGAGCTTCAATCTTTTGCATAAACTCAGAAGCAGTCAAATCTTCATTTCTGAAATAATTATTCTCCTTCAACACCATCAGGAATGTTGAGTATGAGCTAGGCAAGGCATTTTTAACCGTATTCATCTTATCGGATTCAGAAGGCTTCATCTTTAACTTATTCATTTCAGCAAATAAATGATTGAAACGAGTAAGCATTTCCTCAACAGTTTCTCCTTTGAGTAAGTTAAAGTTTTGGGATTGGAACTTTAACATTACTTTCTTACTCTCCTCAGTATTACCCATACTTCTCGTTCTAATGTGCTGAAACAATGAAGCACAGATCTTGATACTACCAACTTGATGGAATATATTATCTGATAAAGCCATAGTAAGAGTTGAATATGCTTTAGTCTCGATCTCTAAAGCCTTCTTTTCTTCTTGAGAATACTGTGAAAAGGCTTTAGGTGTAAAACCCATAGTTTCATCACCAAACATAGGTACAGTGTACACATCATCATGAGATCTTAAACAATTGGGATGCACAGAACCTAGATGTGCTCGAAAATGTGGTTCCCATTTTGCAAAATCACTGATTTTCATCAGTTGAGGACATTTGGAATGAGATCCAATTTCAGCATGCAAATGTAACATCTGTTGCATAAGCACGTTCTGAGATGCCAGTGCGTAAAAACCATCCATTGTTAATTACAAGTTCAAACTTAATAAAAAGTCAAACTTGAGGGTTAAAATTGAAAAATCTGTTAACGAACTAGGAACAGTAACTGTGACGAACTGAATAGGGATAAAGAACCAAAGATATGAGCTAGTAACTTAACGAAGTAGATGATGTCTGAGTAAGGAACTAGAAATAGTATTCTCATGAATTAGATTATAACGAGTTAGTAGTGAATCAAAGACACGTCACTAAAGAATCTCAGACGAATCAGGTTACAACGAATAAATAACGAATCAATGACGAATTAGGTTACAACGAATCAAGAGGACGAATCAAAGTCACGAAATGGGAAGGAATCTTCTACACTTGATAACGAATCAACTACAGTGGATAACGAATAAGGTTGTTAGACGGTTATAACAAACTCAGCCATGTGGCACGAATATGTTCAGAGATGGTAACGAATTAGGCCTCTTCAAGTTAGTTTTCCAGAAATCTGGAAAATTTACAGATTCAAGAACACCCAAAACCAAACTCAAATTTATAATACTAACTCAATACCCAACCAAATCGTAGCTTAAATTACTCGTAAATCAATCGCGAATCCAACTACCTCAATCCCGTAACCTTAATTGATTAAAAACACATCCAATACCACAAATAACATCCTCTGTTCCGTATAAATACCAATTTATACCAAAACCAGTCCAATCAACCTCAAATCCATAATTCAATCCATACAACCTTACCTTAAACTGTAGGTTCCTGGACGGATCGTACACGGGATGTTCTCTAACAACGCAGGTGCGGAATCCCTGCGTAAGTAGGTTACGAGTGTAGATATAGAATAACACAAGCAATGAATCAAACACGTAATATTATTAACCGAACACGTGACTCGTAGTCACTATTACAGACACTGGAACTAGCAAACACGTCTGCTTAAACTCAAACACTTGACTGAAACCCTAAACTCCTTCTCATCGACGATTCGGCTGTAACAATCAATATATACACGACAACTTCGCCACAGGCGAAGTTGTCTGTAACTTCGCATATTCAACAAGTTCGCCTGAGCGAACTTGTTGACAACTTCGCTTGTTCAACAAGTTCGCCTGAGCGAACTTGTTGACAACTTCGCTAGTTACACAAACAAAAACATAATCAAATACACAATTACAATACAGACTCGATTACAATTACAAGACTATGAACTACTGACAAACATGTACCAACAGACTCCCCCTTGGCAGTAGCTTCATATCTTGATTCTTCAAAACTCGAGTCTTGTAATCTGCATCTCTAAGCGTGCGCCCCTTCTTTCACACATACTGTCACTACACTTTGATATCTCCTAGCTTGATCCTTCCAAGCAGGAATGTAGAAGATCTTCTTGTTGTTGAGTACTTCCAGATCAGCTTGCGACAGGTTAACAAGATGCATCGGGTCGTAAACCCGAAGCAGTTCTTGTTCATCCTCGTCCTCCATTACTGCCTCTGCAGTCTCACAGTCCACAAACCACCATTTCAAATCTTTCAGCACATCTCGAGGCATAGCTTTCATGGGTACCTCCTTGATACATCGGACTGGTTTGTACTTCATCACCATCCACGGTTTACCATCTGCTCTCATACCTCTCTCTGTATCCTTCACTAATTTTCCCTTTTGTGGCTTTAGCAACTCAAACTTCTTTTCTTTTACTCCTTCTTTCCACATTATCTTCTCAATCATTCTAGCCATATTGTCGTTGTTTCGGTTTATCAGGCCCAAACTGGCCAAATCTTTTACTTCGCATTCAGGCAATGTGTTGAACGATCTCAACATTCTCTTGAAATATTGAACGCCATCATAACGCTTCACCACAAACAACTTGAGCTGTTCATCATAGATCCAACAAATAATCCCCTTTTTCGCCTCTGCATACCCTTTAATGTTGTAGCTCTTTCTGAACATGGTTGGAACAGCAGGCTTCTTGGTCTTGACAAACCAATGAGCATATTCTTCCTTCCATCTAGGCTGCTCTTCCCACACCGTCTCATCCAACACCGTTTCATCACCAACACCCGACTTTTCCACTTCGGGAATGTCATGCTCAACATCATCATCCATTATCTCACCTTCTTCTAACACATTTTCCACATTAATCTTTTCCCCAATCCTCTCAATCTCATCCACGGGCAACACGTCGTCATCATCCATAAACTCATCGTCTTCCTCATCATCCAACTCCTTTAAAGCATCGATAACGTCCTCAACATCAGCATCATCACCCATATCAACAACAACATCACCAGCTACATCTGTAGACTCCCCCTCAGTTGTGGAAGCCCCAAGAGCCTGAGAGGTTCTTGGCAGCTCACCACCTGCACCCGAAGGTGCATTGGGATCATCGTCATGATCTTCTCGTCTTTTCGTTCTCAAGTCATCGCCCCTACAAGTCTTCTCCCCCTGAGATGCCAAGTATTCCTTGAAGGCATCAATTATTCTTCCGTGTTCGACCAGGAGGGCAGCTTGTAGTCGATTGGATTCCACTAGGCGTTCAATAGTCTTAGACTGTTCGGCAACAATACGCTCTAGTGATGTAATCCGTTCAGCATCTGAAGTAGGCAGTGGAGTTGGCGGAACATCAGTAGCAGAAGTGACCGCAGGTGGTACACTTGGTAACCCTGCAGTAGAGGTGATTGTCGACTCCACAAACCGTGCAACTACCACCGGTGGATTAAGCGGTTGAGGTGGTAGGGACACAATTGTTGGTGCCGACGTCTCGATCGCTGAAACCTGTGCAGTTGTAGGAATAAGAGACATACCAGATAAGGCAGGTGGAGCAAAACGTACTAGTCTTGAAGATTCTCCAGCTCCCGAACCTATCCCTCTCTGTTCTCTTCTTGAGCGTCTTAGCACAATCTGTACTGCCTCCTCTTCATCCACTTCATCCTCATCCTCCCCCACCGTTCTCGGCCTCTTTCCCGTAGTCCGTTCACGAGACACCATAAGTCTTCTTGCCTCAGCAAACGTCTCGTCTAGATCAGAGTCAGCTACCGAAGTAGCTGCTCTGGTAACATCCATAAACTGAGGACCCGAGACATCCATATCAAACAAACCATGTCCACTAAAAGCAGCATCTAGATCAACGTTTTCAGCAGTGGACACAGCCTGAGATATAGTAGCTGGCACAGCAGCAGAAGATACAACAGGCGCAGCTGATACAGCATGAGGTGCTGCCGCCTGATGTGGTTGCGGATCCCTGAACTCGTCCCCTCCTGCAGGAACATACTCCGGGTTAATGAGATACCCGAGAAGTGGAGTATGCCTGGGACGCCGCTCAGGGTTGCTTCGAGTGCTCGACGTTCTGCACTGAGCAAAGATACGTTTTGTTACGCACTCAACGTATCTGATAGGGCATCTTTGCGGTACAGACGGAGCGACATGATTGATAATCATTTGAAGAAATCGCGGATACATGATAAATCGTTCTCGCGCCGTCGCCCGTCTCTGACGATCAATCTCATAGAAAATCATCTGACTAAAAGAGTAACGACGATTGTAAGTCAGGGCCGTCATGGCAGATTGCATCGTCGCACCCATCCCGTCTGTTCCTGCTTTCCTGCCGGACATGCACACAATTAACACGTGCATCAGAAAGCGCCATTGGTCCAGCAGAAAGCCTTTCCTCCTCTGCGAGTCCCCCAGCGGACCCGAATAACCCATTCTCAAGTATGCTCCGTCACGGAAAGGAGCTACGAATTCCGTTGGGTCGTCTCTCGTTTCTACACCGAACTGCAGAGCCAACCGTATGTCTTCCGAGGAAAACTGTATGGCATGACCATTGACAGTTGCTCGCATCACTGGAGGCTCCGGTCTGCAATCATAATACACCGTCTGCCAGAAATCTTGAATGTTGGGCAGAGATATGGGTAGTGTATTAGTGATCGCGTGAAAAACTCGTGATCGTTGGAGAAATGTGATAATCTCCCTATAGTCTTCAACGCCTCGTGCGTCTGGATCCAAAGTGATGTATTGGTTATGAGCTGGGAAGAATTGTCGTTGCTCATCACCATCATCACCTCCAGCACCTCCAACAGCAGCCATATCTGCACAAAACAAATCAAGTTAGAGACGTTTTACGTAACTCACAAGTTCGCAGTGTAGCAAGTGCGAAGTTGTGATGTAAGATACACAGGCGAAATTAAAGTTGAGGCGAAGTTGGGGACAACTTCGCATCATCAGTAAATTCGTCTAAAAAAAAACAGTTAAAAGAAAAGGATATAGGCGAAGATAAGGATAACTTCGCCACGGCGAAGTTACAGTTAAGTTCGCCAGGGCGAAGTTGTGGATAACTTTGCCAAGGCGAAGTTGATGATAACTTCGCCACGGCGAAGTTGTGGTTAACTTCGCCCAGGCGAAGTTGTGGATAACTTCGCCCTAGGCGAACTTAAGCGTCTGGCGAAGTTGAGATTAACTTCGCCAAAACCATAACTTCGCCTGAAACAGAATCGGCGACTGTTCGGATTCTGAGGTCGAAATCCGATGTTTTCGGACCGATTAAACGATAGAAACATGAAGAACAACATATTTCAAAGGTGTATGGATGAAAAGATCGTCCATGAACACGTAACGAGAGGTCGAAAAAACTTGGTTTCGAGGGTTAGACGACCCGAGGTCTCTAACCGGGTAAAAGTATAAAGTGAATGAAAGAATGAAATCGACAACACATACCACTCAGTATAGTAGAAACAAGGAACAAAAGATCGAAATCGAAAGTGTATATAAAAAAGGTTAACCGGAATTAAGGATAAGTTCGCCGGAAAAAAGTTAATAAAAAAAATTTCACTGTTGAAAACCCCTTTTATAGGGCTGAGTTGGTTCAGGCGAAGTTATTCTTAACTTCGCCTAAGCGAAGTTAAGTACAACTTCGCCGATTCAACAACTTCGCCCGATATTTACAAAAACAGCCCTTTCAGTTTGAAAAAATCTTGAATATATCCTTATAAGTTACCAAAAAGAGTTAAACAAAAATGATCAAGACCCAGTAACCAACAATAAAAATATAACTACAAAAACAGAAAATACTTATAAAATTTTAACGAAATAAGGGATCAAATTTCAGTCTAGTCAGGGACCACTACGTTTTAGAAAAGATCCGAACAGGAATCATACTAACTATGTGACTGTCACTTGGATCCGTGTTTGGCTGTATTATGACATAGAGAAACAGGTTGTAAGCATGTAATAACTTAAATGGTTTTCATTGTTTCTGTGATACGGATTAAGGTTCAGTTAAGCTCAAAAATTTAAGTTGGCAACAACTCAGAGGTAATGATGCCTTCTATCTATTCTCAAAGCGTATTTGGCTATACCCAAGTCACCCCGAATTGACTTCGACCCATAGTGTCTGATTAACTTGTAGATACTCGTTGTCTGCTTCCCGTTTTCTTCTTACTCCAAACTTGAGAAATCTTGAGAAGTTTCGGTTCTCGTGTTTATTGTCACTATTTCTCATAAGTACAAAAATTATACATGTTTTTTTTTTTTTTTTTTTTTTTAATCAAACCTAAGAATTTTCATCGGAGTACTCAACTACTGCAAGTCCCGAATCTGGATCACTGCAGTGTCTTTAAATGATTTCTTCACGGGAATCAGAACACTCACGGGCTCGTGTATGACTGGGTAGTTGCTTTTCTGCCTATCCTTCGAAAAGATATGTATGAAGACATACAAAACTCTTAAGAGGTTTCCACATAAATTCGAGTAAATTTAAGTTAGTATCACATCTACTTTTACGCACCATTAAAATTACCATGACATACAATGACTGTTCTAAAGCCTTTTAAGCTTATTAACTTCACTAGTTAGGCACACATAGTCAGTATATATATCATCTTCCAAGGTTGGATCAATTTTCTTTTAAACACAGCAAAGAACTTCTTACGAAGTAATAGACTTGAAAAGTAATTTCATTTCCCTAAAAAAATTTTGAATTCAATCGCCCCAATCATGTCAAAGTCATCAGGTAAACGGCTATCCTGAAGATCCATTGGATCAGCTGGACCGACCACATACAAGTATGTGTCCTTCTTACTAAGAATGACCGACTAATTTTCAGCAACTGAAAGAAAAACATGTCAACACTGCCCCAGTTACTTTCAGTCTTCCGGTTAATGGCTATCCTCATTTCCTAAGTCGAAAACAAGGACCAAAACATATCCGAGGAGATGTCCATCAAACTGAGGTAACCGACTAATTTTAAGCAATAAAGACACACATTTTTTTTTTTTTTTTTTTTTTTTTTTTTTTTTTTTAATCAAAAACAAAGACATGGTTACTCGGGATTGATCATCCCATTTAGCTCAATTAGGTTTTGAAATCTGGATTTATCAAACGCTTTTGTAAACAAGTCAGCAAAATTTTCAAGTGTATCAACTTTTTCGATCTTGATCAGTTTCTTCTCAGCACAATCCCGTATGAAGTGATGACGAATGTCAATATGCTTAGTTTTACTGTGCTTCACGGGATTGTTAATTACTGAGATGGCGGCAGTGTTATCAATTAAAATAGGAGTGAGTAAGAAATTCAGACCATAGTCGCGCAATTGTTGCTGAATCCATAAAACCTGAGAGCAGCAGTTGGATGCTGCCATGTATTCAGCTTCGCAAGTTGAAATTGCAACTGATGTCTGTTTCTTGCACTGCCAGGAAACTAATCTTCCTCCAAGAAACTGACAGCCTCCTGTTGTTGACTTCCGACTCTGATTACAACCTCCATAATCAGAATCAGTATATGCCACCAGTTCAACGTCTCCTCCCTTTGGGTACCACAATCCTAGTTTCGGCTTGCCCTTGAGATACCGCAAAATCCTCTTCACACCTTTCATGTGAGATTCCTTTGGGTTTGCCTGAAAGCGAGCACAAAGACAAACAGAAAACATTATATCAGGCCTAGAAGCAGTTAAATACATTAAAGAACCTATTATCGCCCGATACAGAGTAGGGTCCACATCTGCGTCACCATCTGATTCAGCTCCCAATTTGTGATTGACGCAGATTGGAGTGTCATATGGAGAACTGTCCTCCATCTTGAATCTTTTCAGCACATCATGAACATACTTTGTTTGATGAATGAACATCCCATCTTTCTTCTGATCAACCTGCAATCCTAGAAAGAAAGTTAGTTCACCCATAGCACTCATCTCGAATCGTTTCTTCATGACAGCCTCAAAATCTTGACACATGGATACTCTTGATGCAGCAAAAATGATGTCATCCACGTAGACTTGAACCAGTAAGAAGTCACATCCTTCTCTCTTCACAAACAGCGTACTGTCGATCAAACCCCTTTCAAAACCATTTTCCAGCAAGTAGTCCGATAACGTTGAATACCAGGCACGAGGTGCCTGATGTAAACCATATAACGCCTTGCTCAACCTGTATACATGATCAGGAAAGTCTGGGTCAGGAAAACCCGGTGGTTGCTCAACATACACAACCTCGTCAACTTTCCCGTTAAGAAACGCACTCTTTACATCCAACTGAAACACCTTCATCTTTTTGAAAGCAGCAAACGCCAAAAACAATCGAATCGCTTCTAACCGGGCAACAGGAGCGAAAACCTCATTGTAGTCAATACCCTCTTGCTGATTAAAACCTTTAACAACCATCCTCGCCTTATTTCTCACAATAATCCCCTTTTCATCTCTCTTGCACTTGAACACCCATTTCGTGCCTATAGCATGCACATTCTTTAGTTTTTCGACCAAAGTCCAAACTTCCATTTTCTCGAACTGAGCCAACTCTTCTTGCATAGCTTCGACCCACGAACTGTCCTTCAAAGCCATTTGATAATTCTTCGGTTCAATTTGGCTTATGAAGCAAGAGTACAAACATTCATTCATAATACCTGTATCTTTAATGCTTGTATAAACACAGGTGTGCTCATTCAAGCTACTTCTGGTTTGTACACTAGAGGACACATCACCTATAACATTTTCCAGTGGGTGATCTTTGTGAATTCTAGTGGTCGGAACAGCACTGACATGCAAATTGTCTTCCAAGTTTGAAGAGATCTCATCAATGGTTGTTTCAGGCTGAGAGTGAAAAGGATTAATAAACTCATCTCCAGCTGAGGATGCAGGGGTATAGATAGAGTTTGATGTGGAAGGATGAGATTTTTCTGTCATCTGATGTTGCACTAGCTCCTCTTCCTCATCAAATATCATCTTCGTCACAACTCTTTCGTCTTCTTCAGCAATTTCCAAATTAGGTACGTTAAACGACTTAAACAGTTTAACATAGTCAAAAAGCTCAGCAGGTCCATTGCTTGGTTTTGGCGGTTGATAACTAGTAATGTCGGTGTTACAAACCACCTCCACCTTGCAAGTTGTCGTATTGAAGACCCGTCTGTTGGGAGTCCCAACAACATAACCGACTAGGATTCCCTCATCGGCTACTTCACCAAATTTCGAGTTAGTCTTCAAAATCGAACAAGGAGAACCAAATGGTTCAAGACCGCACAAGTTGGGCTTCCTACCGTGCATAAGCTCGTAACAAGTTTTTCCAAGTCTCTTAACTGTTAACACCCGATTCAGAACATAGCAGGCTGTAGCCACTGCTTCAGCCCAGAACATCACAGGAAGCTTTGAGTCTGCCAGCATAGTTCTGGCTCCTTCAATCAACGTTCGGTTCTTCCTTTCAGCTACTCCGTTCTGTTGTGGCGTATACGGAGCGCTGTATTGATGCTCAATACCCTTCTGTAGACAAAAGATTTCCATCTCAAAGTTCTTGAACTCTGTCCCATTGTCGCTTCTGATGAATTTAACTGATTTACTCATGACATTCTCGACTTTTGTAATGAGATTCTTTACCATCTGAGTCGTCTCGTCTTTCGTTTTCAGAAAATATACCCACGAGTATCGCGAGTAATCATCAGTTATCACCAAGCAGTAAGAAGTACCGCCTAGACTTTGTACATTCACCGGACCGAAGAGATCCATATGAAGTAGTTCTAGAGTACCAGCAATTGAGTTGATCGTCTT
This sequence comes from Bidens hawaiensis, assembly GCF_021521415.1. Lineage (NCBI taxonomy): Eukaryota > Viridiplantae > Streptophyta > Magnoliopsida > Asterales > Asteraceae > Bidens > Bidens hawaiensis. The sequence goes on along the minus strand of NW_027492579.1, from coordinate 179,565 downwards.
GGTGAGATGGCTTTTCTTGTGTTGTTTTCCCTTCTTGCACGCTATGCATTTATCTTCAAAGTTAAAACTCTTTAAGGGAACGCCCATCACAAGCCCATTTTTGACAATGAAGTTCATCTTACGAAGATGAATATGTCCCATTCTCCTGTGCCATAACTCTGATTCTGATTCGCTTGCCTTTGTCATTAAACAGGATTCTCTGGTGGCCATTTCAGTAGACCTCATATCCATCACGTATGTATTCGTTTCACGTGGAGCTTTCATTACTATCCATTCTTCTGGTATATGAAAACCAGGCTTCAATACAATCGCTTCATTCTTAGTGAAATGGACAGTGTATTCTTTATCACAGATCTGTGACACACTCAGCAGATTGTGCTTTAATTCCTCCACAAAGTTTACATTTTCAAGTGTCATTCTCCCATTCGACACAGTTCCTCTTCCGGTAATCCTTCCACCGCTTTCACCAGCAAAACTAACTCTAGCTCCCTGAACAGGTTTTAAGTCTTGCAACAAGTGTTTGTTGCCTGTCATGTGCCTGGAACAGCCGCTATCTACAATCCAAAGATTGTTTGCAGCCCTGTTCAACTGTTCCTGCACCATAAAACAAAGAGTTAGAATCTTGAGACCCAAGACCAATTGGTCTTGGATCGATACATCCCGTATCCTGGCTTTCTCAAGTTAGCATCAGGATAATTTCTGTACGTCCTGTTAGGGAATCTCCCTGCAGATTGAGTGTAATGCCTTCCAAACCTTTGAGAATAGAAAGTGTTATTTCTTGTGGTTTGGTTGTAAAAATGAGGTTGGTTTTTATGAAAACTTGAATTCGTTACATTTTGGCATTTTTTAAAGTTTTCATTTTTAGCAGGAACAAAATGACGCTTATTCTCATTTTTATTTGGCTTCACATCTCTAAATCTCGGTTTCAAAGGACAATCTGCAACTAGATGTCCTAACTTGTTACATCTAAAGCAACATCTACTCTCCATTTTCTTGTCAAATGTTGGTTTGGATGTAGAGGCAGTGTTACCAGCCGTTCGTCTCACATAAGGTGGGACGTACGGATTGAGTGGAGAACTCTTTTTAGAAACTTCATTTTTATCTCCATCGGTGGGTAAACCTACCTTCTCTTTTGTCTGACCAGATTCGGACAACATATCCGAATCTGATGAGACTGGACTTGATACAGAAATATTCACACTAGAAACAGGCGAACTTGTTTCGCCACAGCTAACACTTGGTTCGACACTAGTAATTTTGATAGTAGTTGTCTGAGGAACTTCGAAATCAACAGATTTCTGAACACTTGGATTATAAGTATAATTGTGGTTAAAGGGTGGTGGAACTTCGTGATATCCGATTCCTCCCCTCTTTGCAGAGGTACCTGGATCACTCACGAGGTGATCAAGGATGGCCGAGGAATTCCTGAACTGCTCAAGTTTGCGGTTCAGTTCCACCACCTTTACCTGGTGGTCAGCAATCTGTTTATCCCGATCAGCAATCACTTTAGTTTTTTCTTCCAAAACTTCATAACTAAGATCAATTATTTCAATTTTCTCAGCAAGTTTAAGCTTTAAGCTTTGAATGTCTTTTTCACATGCTTTTATTTTAATTTTATAACTTGTTTCTCTTGCTTTTGTAAAATGGTGATCTTCTTTGATAGTTTTAAAGTCAGCATCTAAATGGACATACTGATCAGTTATTGTTTTAAGTTGCTCAGACAAATTCTCACAACTAGTACAAATAGTTGTAGGACTTACCTCGGAGCGATTATCTTTGTCATTTGCCATGAAAGCGGTTTCTTCTTCATTTGTTTTCTCAATTTCTTCAACCTTCTCACATTCTTCAGCTTCAGACTCAGCCATGTTTGCTTGCTCACCAGAACCACTTGGGCGTTGATTCCAGTTGTACTCTCCTGCCTCTCTGGTCAACATGGCATTTATCTCTCTGTTAACTCCTGAGTGTTGAGTAGGTCGACCTTGTCCACGTTCAACCCTCTCATTTCTGCATTCCTTGGCAAAGTGCCCGTACTGTTGACAATTGTAGCACCTTACCTTGGACTTGTCGAACCCGGGCCGACCACCAACGAACTTTCTCCCCGTTTTATTCATGAAACGCTTGACTCGCCTCACTATCATGGCCATTTGCCATTGCAAGTCCATCTCCTCCAGATCATCAGCATCGATCTGGTCATAATCCTCATCCAGAACAGCAGGGTCCACAATCTTCCCCTGGATGTAGTTTTCGTAGGAAGCAATAAATGAAGCATAGACTGCAAACTGCTCTTCAGCAGATTTTACACTCATAGGCATCTTGGTATAATTATTGCTTGATGCATTTACAGAAAAACTACTTGTGGATGCTTGAGGCTTTGAAGTACTAGATCCTCCAGCAACGAAACATACATCACCATTCGTGTTTACAGAAACGTTTCCATCATGAGGAAAGTCGGGACCTGACTCCCCTTTTGAGTAAAAAGCTGCAGATTCAGGTCTCGAACTTGAGCCTGAGTTAATCTTTGCACCATACATACCAGGGTCTTGTATCTGGTCTGTTGGTGTTTCTTTTCGAACCATATTGAGCTCATAAGTTCTGAGCTTGTTTACTGCAGTTTCCAAATCACAGTTAGGAAAGTCTCTGTCTTCCCTCATAAGGACGGTGTACATTTCCCACTTCGGTGGGAGAGCATCAAGAAGCTTTTCGACGATCTCTTCTTCTCGGTAGGCAATCGAATAATTGCTAAGCTCTGTCATTAGATGATAGTATCTGGTGATAATATCATCCAAAGATTCATTCTTCAAATATTTGAAGACGGAGAACTGGGTCTTCAAGAGTTTAATCTTTGAGGCACGGATACCTACGTTCCCCTCGAATCTGTTTTCCAGAGCATCCCAAAGCTCTCTTGCAGAAGTGTACTTTCGGAACGTATGGAGAACTTCTTGAGGAAGTGCCATTGTTATCACTGCATGGGCCTTGCTCTCGGCCTCATACATTTTCTTTTCTTCGTCCTCCATTTTACTGTACTTCTTCACCACGTCACGTCCTTCGTATTGCATGGTTGGAGGGACGTATCCATCTTGAATGCACACCCACATTTTGGCATCCTGATATTTAATGTACTGGATGAATCTATCCTTCCATGCCACGAAGTCTGTTCCCTTCATCAACCTCGGGGCCTTAGTGGCTGACCCTGCCTCAACTTCCATCTTGACCAAATCGGAGATGTTGATCGATGACATCCTTGTAAAACCTGAAAAACCTGAAAAAAAAAAGAAAATATTAAAACAGCTCAGTAGGCGAAGTTAAGGATAACTTCGCTTGAAGGTCAACTTCGCTGAACAGAGAACTTCGCTGAGGTCTTTAATTCGCTTGAATTGGCGAAGTTAAAGTTAACTTCGCTTAGCTCTGGCGAACTTATGAGTTGAGCGAACTTGGGTAGTAAGCGAAGTTGTGGATAACTTCGCTAAGGCGAACTTATGAAATCTGCGAACTTAAGTGTGAAGCGAAGTTGCGGATAACTTCGCTAAGGCGAACTTATGAGTTGAGCGAAGTTGTGGTTAACTTCGCCAAACTTTATATCTTCGCCAAAAACCCTAATTCCAGTGACGGCAACTTCGCCTGAATTCAACAACTTCGCCTGAAGATCAGCAAGTTCGCCCGATGAACCTGGAAGTTTTTCCAGATCTGTTTTCTTCAAACCAGAAGCTCCCGATCAATGCTAAGGCTTGAAAAAGACTGTCAAGCACTAGTAGAACACAATCCCAACAAAAATACGTCTCGCGAATAGGTCAAACGAGACGAAACTACACCCGCGTGAAATCCCGAACCTCACAATCGAGCCGATGGCTCTGATACCAATTGTAGGTTCCTGGACGGATCGTACACGGGATGTTCTCTAACAACGCAGGTGCGGAATCCCTGCGTAAGTAGGTTACGAGTGTAGATATAGAATAACACAAGCAATGAATCAAACACGTAATATTATTAACCGAACACGTGACTCGTAGTCACTATTACAGACACTGGAACTAGCAAACACGTCTGCTTAAACTCAAACACTTGACTGAAACCCTAAACTCCTTCTCATCGACGATTCGGCTGTAACAATCAATATATACACGACAACTTCGCCACAGGCGAAGTTGTCTGTAACTTCGCATATTCAACAAGTTCGCCTGAGCGAACTTGTTGACAACTTCGCTTGTTCAACAAGTTCGCCTGAGCGAACTTGTTGACAACTTCGCTAGTTACACAAACAAAAACATAATCAAATACACAATTACAATACAGACTCGATTACAATTACAAGACTATGAACTACTGACAAACATGTACCAACATAAACCTTCCTAAACACAATCCGAGTCAAAAACAATCCATAATCGTTCAATTCAAATCAAATTCAAACTTAATTCAATAAAGAGTTAAACGAATCGAAAACTCAAACAATAAGCTTCAAACACGGATGAATAATACCAAATTAAGAGCAATCAAACATTGAAAGCTCTGATACCACTTGATAATACCTTAGATCTGATCTATATCGATTAGTACAGATTAGATCTAATACCTTAATGGATCTAGTTTATGATAGGCTATAATTGATTATATAGATATATATGCATTAGTTATTGATTATATATGTGTATTAGTAATAGATTATTTGAAGAATTGATCGAGAGAGAAATTGGGCAGAGGTTCAATACGTTAAATCAAAATTTATATTAACAGGGTATGGACACCCTATATATAGACGATGGAACCAATTCGTTACACATCCCATAAAGAATTGGATCCAGTTTGTTAACTTACATACTCAAAAGGAAAGCATAACGAATCTTTGATTCGTTATGCCCCCATTCGTTAACATTCCATGACGAATGGGAACTTACATAACGAACTAACAGTCCATTCGTTAAACATCCTTAACGAATGGGCTGTACATTAAACGAACTGGCTAATTAGTTAAACATCCTTAACGAATTAGCCTTACATTAACGAACTAATATAAATTACATAAATGCCCTTTTCATTAATTACAAATGATAATTACAAAGACTCGAGACAACAAAACCATGTACTAACAAAATCTGCAGAAGAAAATATTCAAGCAATATTGAAAGAATATGTTCTCGGTATTCATGATTTATTTAAGGTATAAACCCGCTTATGGACCTCATGAAAAATGATCCTAGTCGAACTGATTCTCACTCTAACAACATAATTAGTCAAAGTAGGAGTGAAACCGTAAATTCAAAGAAAGAAAATATGACAGAGACGGAAATGAAAAAAAGTAATAAGAAAGAGTCTGAGAAGAAGAAGAAGAAAGTGATCATAGCTCAACTGCCGAAAACGACCTTCGTGACAAAACTAAGAAACTTAAAATACAAGAAGGTTGTGATTTCAAAATTTTCAAAGTGTACAATCCAAAAGAGTTTCACGGTGATAAGGGAGCAATCGTTACCCTTTGATGGTTGGAAGAGATGGAGTCTATTGTACTTATTAGTAAGTGTACCGAGAGGGAGAAAGTGTAGTATACCTCCCAAATGTTCAAGGGAGAGGCGTTAGAATGGTGGAATACTCTCATTGAGGTCAAGGGTAGAGAAAATTTGTATAACCTAGAATGTAAAACGTTTAAAGAGATGATATTGAATAAATTTTGTTCGATCAATGAAATAGATCAAATCCAAACCAAGTTATGGAACCACAAAGTCGTCGGAATGAATCTCAAGGAATATAATACCAAATTTCTCGAGTACTGTAGGATTTTCCATCATTTATTCAATCTCGAATTTAATAAAGTGACTCAATATATTTACGAACTCCCAATCGAGATCCGTGATTTGGTCCGTTCTCATATGCCATCTACGACGGATCCTACCATGGAATTGGATGGATATTAATGGACGGAATGATCAGGAATAGGGATGAAAGGAAGAAAGATGATGGGAGATCGACTGTTGGAGGAAAGGTGAAAAAGGTTGAAAGAAAGAGGGAAGGAGCTTTCGTGTACAACTGTCCAGTTTGCAGAATATGTGGAAGGAGACATTTTGGGAGATGTCAACGACCTCTAAATACCATCGTATGTAATTTCTGCCAAAAGATGGGTCGTGTTGAAGCCGACTGCAAGAGAAAGGCAGTGGTGTGTTTTGGTTGTGGATAGAAGGGGCATTTTAGTACCGAATGTCCGAAAATGAAGCCGACAATAGCAGCGGCTGGAGCAAGTGGTAGTGGTGTCAAAGTCGATGCCAGGAAAGGGAATGTGCGTGTCTTCATGCTTGATACCCAGAAAGCTGTGGACATATTGGACATGATCACCGGTACGTTTCCTATTAATAATGTTTATGCTAGAGTTTCGTTTGACTCAAGTGCAAACCAAAGTTTTATTGATTAAAAGTTCTGTAGTCTATTAAATGAACCTCTAGTTAAATTAGATAAGCATTATGAAGTTGAAGCTGCTTATGGAAATTTGAGAAGAATAAACGAGGCTTTAATAATGCCACAATTTCGTTAGCCAATCACATAATACCTGTACGATTGTTACCCATGACACTGGCAGGCTTTGATGTAGTTTTAGGTATAGATTGGTTGTCATCTAATCAAGCCCGTATTCTATGTAATGATAAATCCATTGACATTCGAACACCTAATAATAAAAGCATTCGTATAACTAGAGACAAAGAGGCAGGAAAGGTAGGAGTAATTTCAAAAATAAAAGCAAGTAGTTGCTTAGTTAAGGGATGCCTCGCATTCATGGCCTATGTAACTAAAGAACCCGAACCCAAGAAGATGGAAGAAATGCTAGTTGTTTCTGAATTTAAGGATGTGTTTCCTGATTATCTACCAAGAATCCCATCTGATAGAGAAGTAGAGTTTAGAATTGATCTAATACCCGGAAAAACACCTATTGCCAAATCTCCTTATGGATTAGCACCCACAGAAATGAAGGAGTTAAAGAAACAATTAGATGACCTATTAGCGAAAGGATTTATACGACCAAGTTTGTCACCATGAGGAGCTCCAGTTCTATTTGTCAAGAAGAAAGATGGATCAATGAGAATGTGCATAGATTATCGGGAGCTAAATAAGGTTACAATCAAGAATAAGCTCCAATTCTATTTCCCAAGAATTGATGACCTATTTGATCAGCTCCAAGGAGCAAGTTGTTTTTCCAAAATTGACCTTAGATCAGAATACCATCAATTGAAGGTGCAAGAAGAAGATATACCAAAGACGACATTCAGGACAAGATATGGACATTATGAGTTCACTGTTATGCCTTTTGGACTCACAAATGCTCCGGTAGCTTTTATGGACATGATGAATCATATTTGCAAACCATACCTCGATAAGTTTGTTATCGTATTCATTGATGACATTCTTGTTTACTCAAAATCCAAAGACGATCATCAAGTGCATCTCAAAATCATACTTGAAACCCTAAGAAAAGAGAAGTTGTACGCCAAATTCTCTAAATGTGAATTTTGGTTATCGGAAGTTCAATTTCTTGGTCATATTATAAACGAGAAAGGTATTCAAGTAGATCCAGCAAAGTGAAGCCATTACCAAATGGGAGAAACCCAAGACCCTGACTCAAGTTAGAAGCTTTCTAGGGTTAGCCGGTTACTATCGAAGATCCATTCAAGATTTCTCAAGAATAGCCATCCCATTAACTTCACTCACTAGGAAAACAATTAAGTTTGATTGGGGACCAAAATAAGAAGAAGCATTTGAAACTGTTAAACAAAAGTTAACCAATGTGACATTTGCCAGTTTTTCATATTTGTATTTGTATTTGTATTAGTTGAACCGACCCGTTTTATCATTTCAATGTATTTGATTTTGAAAGTTATCAATTTATATCATGTTCAATGATTTAAAGTTCATTTATGTTCACTTTCTATTCGTATTGTTCAATTAACGAATCTCCGAGTCTTAAAAGTTTATAAAATAATCAAAGTTTAAAACTATACGGGTGTAAAACGTAAAAAATTTAAAGATATTAAAGTATACCAAGTTTTAATCTAGTTGTTTATATTTACAAAGTTCTAGGTTCAAAGGGTACATAAAGTTTAAAAACAAAACATAAAGGTTTTTGATAGTTCAGGGGCCAGAAGTGCAAATTATATAAATAAAATAATAAAAAAATAACCCAACCCTTCCCTCCCGTCCCCTACCCACGTCTATCCGGTACTCCGGCCGGATTCCGGCGATATTTCCGGCGAACCCTTAAAACACTTCGTTTACACTCATTTTGATCCGTTAATGCATCCATACGTCGTCTCCACTAACTGTAAGCAATAATATGTGATTAAATTCACCAATAAGCATCTAATTAACTCATATTTAATCCTAAACCCATCGGACTATAATCAAGTTCGTAATAACTCGAATTAAACATCAATCAATCCAATTGAGGCTATATATAGGACGATAATCTTCGTTTAAACCTACTGCAAACCTAAAATTATACAAACAAACACTTTATAACCACTAATTTGTTCACCCACATACGTTTCCGGCCAAGCTCCGTTCACCGTCTTTCCGGCGTCATCCAAGGTAACTATTATATGGTTTTGATTCGTTTCAACCCATCTAACAATACCTCTAACATAAAACAAGCAAACATGGAATGGAATTGGAGAATTGAAATCCTAGGGTTTTGGTGAAGAAGATGAAGTTGAGCATGTGTATATAATTTATTTTTTCCATCTTTTAACAACCAAACAGTTTGGTCTGGTAGTTGTGTATGCTTGGTGCGGTCATGGAGACCCGGGTTAGAACCTGGGTCACTCAGATCCATTTTTTAGTTTTTTTAAACCATTTTATTAGTTATAATAAATCTTATATATATATATATATATATTTATAAATCGTTATAAAATAAATAAAATCATTTTTATAGTTAAATAAAAGTTATTTTAGATTACTTTAGCATTTTCATCCAAGAACCCAAATTTTACAAACTCGAACCGTTCGTTAAAACTCGTAAGATAATTATATAAATAAATATATATAATAAAACATCTATACTAAAATAAAACATACCGGTAAAGATAAATTCCGTAAACATTATTCAAATACTAAAATAAAACATACCGGTAACGATAAATTCCGTAAATATTATTCAAATTTAATATAAAATTATAAATAATATTATAATAATAAATCATTAAAATCCGTTAAATTTAAATATCAATATACTTTAAAAGGGTAAAATTATATATGCAAATAATAACGTATGAACTTTAAAACCGACATTTTATTTTTATTAATTAGTTAGTAATTCTCGTGTTTCTTATTATTTTAGCTCGTGAGATTCGATTCTTTGGTTTCATATAACGCGCTTCCCGTTTTGTTTTCAAGTTGTCATTCCAATTTCAAAGGTGAGTTTCTCACACCCCCCCTTTTTACTCTTTTATTATTTTTGGGGGTAACATATGTATCCTACAAAACCCAAATTGCTTATGATTTTTGCTTACAAACTATAATTCGTCACATGGACTTGTGTGTTACTTGTTACTTGCTCAAAATTACTTCCTCATGGATTACTTCAATATAGTATGATCATACGCCCCCTTTGTGCTCAAGACCTTGTTTTTATGAGTGGAAAAGGGCCTCATTATCCGAGTACGTTGGCGCACAATCCCGATTGGAAAGGACCTTATTTGACTTTCACGAGTTTTCGTGGAATTGTATGATTTTTATGTATTATATAAAACTGTGTGAATTCACCAACTATTAAGTTAGTTGACATTATTTTATACATATGTTACATGTATGCTTATTAGAGGATGAAACAAGAGAAGGCACTAGACATAGGATTATAAATAATAAAATGTTTGACTTGTTTATTTCCTTGTAATTTTTCTTATTTGCAAAAGTACTTGTTATTTGAATCATTAATTAAATAATGATAATATTATCACTTGATAGTGTCACATGTGTTTTGAACAATCTGTACGTCGCACCCGGGTGTATTCCGCTTTACCCAGGGTGTTACAACCAATGCACCTATCTTGGCCTTGCCAGAAGCACTGGATTACTTTGCCATATACTATGATGCTTCGCACATGGGAATGGGATGTGTTTTAATTCAAGGAAAGAAAGTTATTGCATATGCTTCAAGACAATTAAAAGTTCATGAAAAGAATTACACCACACATGACCTTGAATTAGGCGCTATAATTTTCGCGTTGCAGTTATGGCGACACTATCTGTATTGTAACACCCCGTAACCGCAGCGGAAACGTAAACGGGATGCAACAGACACATCTGATATCAACAGCATTGCTTATAAAGAAAACACCACTACATTAATTTACATCATATTACATTGTTCCGAGTTTAGTTCCCGTCTAGGCGATAGCACATAAGTTTTACCAACATTACATTATCATATTTAATACAAAACGATCACTAAACTTCCACAAATAGCACGCATCATCAAGCATGTAGCACTTACTCCAGTTTGGGAGTACCTAGAAAGCATGTAAAGAAAACGGGTCAACTACGAATAGTTGGTGAGTTTCACTAATTTAAATAAACAGTGATAAATCATTATGATAATCATATATTAGAGACATCTGGGGACACTGTTAACCCAGTACTGTACCCGTTCCGGGGGCAATGTTAACCCAGAAACACTTCTAGAGACATCTGGGGACACTGTTAACCCACTACTGTACCCATTCCGGGGGCAATGTTAACCCAGAAACACTTCTAGAGACATCTGGGGACACTGTTAACCCCGTACTGTACCCATTCCGGGGGCAATGTTAACCCAGAAACACTTCCAGGGACATCTGGGGACACTGTTAACCCAGTAATGTACCCATTCCATACGATTCCCGTACAATCAAATATTTATAAATACACGCAAATCCATGCGTTCAGTATGTACTTAAACATTTTATTAGCAACATGCTTCCGCCCCGGGAAAATATTTGAAAACAATTCAGAAAAAGGGGCTCGTGAAACTCACCTTATCGTAGGCAAATTAGTAATACAACACTCCAGCTACTAGTCCAAATCTGTAATACGATCTCTAAGTTCGTTACTATACAATCACTATTAACATAACTTTAACCGTCTTAACCGGTACATCTGGGGACACAGTTAACCCAGTACTGTACCCGTTCAGGGGGCAATGTTAACCCATAAACACTTCACCGGACTCAGATTGCGATATCGTTTAGAGTTCACTAGTCATATTTACTATTAGTCATTTTTCCCGTTTTGCGTGCTTAGCACGGTTATCCATTTTTATGTTTCAAAGATGAGTTTGGTCACACACGACCCGAAAATAGTTGTTAATTGATAATTTAACTAGGTTGTGAAATTAGGGCTCAGTTTAGATGTCCCGATTGGCCGCGGGACCCGTTTCCGTCATTATCGTACCGGAAACTGTTAAATAGGTTAAAAACACTCAAATCATCCGAATTATTTTCGGATGATTCATTTTTACTTATTTAACTCAATTATATGAAAATAGTTCATTTTTAGGGTTTTTATACATCAGTCAGCTCGCTTATGCGAACTTTACCGGTTTACGCGTTTTAAGCTTTAAAAGTTTGTTTTAGTACAAATAATTATCCGTTTAGTCTCGGATCTTGAAATTTTGCACAAATCACTTTTTGACAGTGGGGAATTTTATAAAAATATTTCCAGAATTAATTTTTATATTTAACATTTATTTATCTATTTTTAAACACCATTTAAACACTAAATATGTCGTAAATACCAAACGATCTTAGAAAAATACCAAATTTTTCCTGGATGACCCCTGCCATCTCCATAGTCCCCTGTAATTTTTCCAGAACCAAAATCCCTTTTTAAATGCCATTTTCACTAAAACCGAGCTAGAAAACCCTAGAACTCGTTTAACCGAAAAGCCTACTTAGACTTCTCCAAATGACCTCAAATTTTGTGTGTGTCTTATACATGTTATAAAAAGCTTATCTGAAATTTTCCAGAATTTTTCATGATATTTAACTATTTTTCACCATTTTTGGCCAAAACCGAGCATTAAATTCACCAAATATTCATCCTTTATCCAAAAATTACCAAAAATTCACAGAACTCATATTTTCATGTGTAGATAAATCCTGTAAAATTTCATGACCTAACTCTACAAGAAACACAATCTGTCCAAATCACAACCCTTATACAAAAACCGAACTACCTTGAGTTTCTAGCTTCAAACCGCAAGAATCTCGCTTTCTAGCCCTTGCTAGCAACTAGATACAACACCTACAAGCACAATAACACCACACCAAGCAAGTTACACCCACAATCAAGCCATTTCTTTCATGGTTTCGGTTATGATATAAAAACAACGATTCAACCGTAAAAATTCGTTTTTGGTTCGTTTAACTCATTTCTTGGACCAAGATCCCTTGTATAACCCGTATACATCACTTGATCATGAAAGAATCGGTTCCATCTCGGGTTTTCACCCTTTTTCACTTGGAAACCTCATTTCCTTGCAAGAACACTCAAGAAACGAACTTAAACACGTACATAACAAGATTTTACCTCGGTTTTTCTTGTTAAAAAGCTCGGTTTTTGGTTCTTGATCTTAAGAGAATATGAATATGTTGAAGTGTGTTGTGACAAAAAAGAAATGAAATGTTGTTTTGGGTGAGGGGGGTCCGATCGGACCTAAAGGATGGTGGGGGGGACCCACAACTTCATTTGTGGCCACATGTTCAGATTCTCGTAATCTGGATAATGTTTTGGATAATCTGGTTCAGTTCGTTTTCGGTTAAACGTTTAATTCGGCTTAAAACGAGGCTAAAACGGTCGTTTTTCGGCTTAAAAATGAAATTTATATAAAACCGATTTAAAAACTTAAACCATGACATTTATTAACTTGAAACATCATAGTATTAATAATTGTGCATCTTTTTCGGCTTGATCGATCGTCTCTTGCTCGGTTTGGTATTAAAGGTTTCGTTTAACGTACCGACGTACCATTAAATCGAAATCCTTTTTCTGTGCTTTAATTTACTTATCCCGAAGCTTTAATACTTCGCAAACATCACTAAATAATATATATTTCGTCTATAATGCAATCCCCGATCGTTCGGGCTTCAATAACCGTTAATCGGTTAATCGTATTTCCAATACGATTTACTGTATAATCGAGTATAATTCGTACTATGAATCATACATACTCGTATAAACGCATCATAATTCACATATTCATTATTAAATAACACATAAATAGTATATACCGGTTAGGGTATACCTGATTTTGTCGGAATCGTTACATGTATGGTGTTAAATTCACAGTATATACTGATCACAAAAGTTTGAAGCATATTTTTGATCAAAAAGATTTGAATATGAGACAACGACGTTGGATGGAAACTCTCAACGACTACGATTGTGAGATCGTATATCATGAAGGAAAAGCCAACGTAGTGGCCGATGCACTAAGAAGAAAAGAGCATGATAAACCAAAAAGAATATGAGCTCTTAAATAAAAGATGATTTGAACAATCAAAATTAAAGAAACTCAGAAGTTGGCACTGGAAGAAGGAAATATTTAGGCCGAAAAGGAAATGGTACTATTGATCAATTAGTAAAAGGAAACGATGAGATACTTAGACTCGGTACAAGGATTTGGGTACCAATGGTTGGAAATTTAAGAGATTAGATTCTAGAAGAAGCTCATAAATATAAGTACATGTGTAACATCCCCAAAATCTCAATCCAAATTTGAAAACTTAAGAAAGTTGAGGGATCAAAAATAATATCAAGACAAGTTATGAGAAAATATTAAAAAAAGAAATATAAGAAAAGTAAGAAAATAAAAATATTTCCTAAACTATGTATTCTTACATGAAGGAAATAAGATAAAGAAAACTCATCCCATATTGGAAGATGTAATAAAGTGGAAGCATTCCACTTGGGTATAAATAAGGAATTGGAATCCATCCCACATGGAAAGTGGTAAAGAAATGGAAGCACTTTATAAGAGATAGAATTTCCATAGTTATATTCTTTTATGAATATCATGCACCCAGTGGTCCTAGCGGAGGGTGCGTAGCACCCGACGCGCACGGGCTCGGGCTCGGGCGAGGGCGAGGACGATGGCGATGGCGATGGCGACGGCGAAGACGAAGGGCGTTGGGCGCAATGTGGCGCTTTGATGGTGCACTTCGCACACTCGCATCGCCGCGAGCCGCTTGAGAGCCGCCTTAGTATTTTTGGATAATGAGAGTTAGACCCGGACATGACAAGTTTCTAAAGTTAAAGGACTGAAAATGAAAAATAATTTCCAAAGACCCATCGCGCTACGCGATGAGTCTAAGGAAACGGCCATCGCGTACCGCGATGGGCCGTGATGACGCATCACACACGTGTCACACTCTGGTGACACGTGGCAGCATGGCAGGACACGTGGCATACGTGTCAGACCACGTGGCGACACGTGGCAGACGTGTCAAGCCACGTGGCGAGAATTCAGAAATGCAGGCATCGCGATACGCGACGCAAGTCAGGGAAGAACCCATCGCGTACCGTGATGGGACACAATTTTGGCTATAAATAGGAGGGGGATCGGCTCATTTCACACACACCAAACACAGCCACTCTCTCTCTAAACAAACTCTCTCTACCTCGGTTTGTGTGCCAAACACCGTTTTGCGTGTCACTGACCCGACAATCATTACCTCGTAATCCGTGCCTAATACCCGGTGTTTTTCTCGAAGTACGTGCCACCCAAGAGTAACTCGGCGTTCCGCCTCGAAGTACGTGCATGACCCGGCGACACCTACATATAGCCTCTATTTGCGTGCCAAGGAAGGTGGATAAAGAACGCCTCGATAGACGTGCATATAGAGTAGAAGTGCTGCCCTTATAAACTTAGGAATATCTAACTCCGAATACCGTGCGAGGTAAGGGGTTCTGCCTAAGTTATTATGTTATTATCATAAATGGCTTAGACCATAGTCGAGGGTATAGCCCGAACCTTGATTACGACTAAGAATAATATAACTTTTCTTAAGCAAAGGTTATAGTTAAAATGATATTTCTTTAATATTAAGAAATATAATATTCAAAGAGTATAGTTAAATAATGTTTCTTCTTGAAGAAGAAACTCAGTATAGACGTTTCTTCCTGAAGAAGAAACGTAATAAATAATTGATAAAATAAAGAAGAGGAATAAAGGTCCAAATGTTTTTATCAAGGTTGAAGTTATACCAAAATAGACTAAAGGTCTAAAGCTAGATCGATGATCTAGTTATTTATACAAATGTTATTCTCGTACTATAGGTCCGAGGTAACAAAACAAGAAGAAGAGAATAGAAAACAGGAATCAGTATCAGAAACTGATTATAAACAGACAAGGTGAATACGCCCTAAACCTTTTTATATTGAGTCAGAATGTTTGCATGGGATTTACGAATCCTTAAAACTTTGTGTACAATAATAAGAGACGGACACTCTGATTAAGAGTATACATGTGTCTGGATCCAAACATACATGGTGACTCGGAATTTCCCCGAGGCCATGCATATCATCAACATGCCTCTGAAGGACTACGTGACTGTTTAGAGAAATGATATTTTGTATATAATTAATTGTACATGGTACTTAGGGTAATTTGATCCCAATGTAGTTGGGTGCCTACTGAGTAGTCACAAAGGTATTATTGTTGGTTTCACAAAGGTATTGAAAAGATATTTTTAGAGTCAGCGTTATTCACCATCTTTGTGCTGACGTATTTTCCCACCCATGTTATAGGGAAACAAGAAAGGTTAGAACAGACACGAAAGAAGGAATAGAAGATTGGAGTTATAGTCATTAGATGCTATCTGGTGGCTCAGATATTTTATTTCAAAATATTATAAAAGACTTATGTTTTATAAAGAAATGTATTTGAAATATCAAACGGGTATTTAAACCCAAGATTTTAATAAGTTTTCAATATAAATATTTTAAGACTTCCGCTATAAACCGCAACTCTGATTTATTTACAAAATAGGTACCAACTTGTGGTCACACGCCTAGTCCCTAAGTGGGGGTGTGACAGGTTGGTATCAGAGCCGTCAATCTTAGCGAATTAGGTATTTAATTATACATAGGCTTTGATTAAGGATAAGTTTGAAATCTTATTATACGAACAATG
The DNA here is from genome assembly GCF_021521415.1 of Bidens hawaiensis. NCBI lineage: Eukaryota > Viridiplantae > Streptophyta > Magnoliopsida > Asterales > Asteraceae > Bidens > Bidens hawaiensis. The sequence continues at coordinate 163,424 of NW_027492579.1, read as the reverse complement.
ATTCAAACAAATTAGATACTTAGTTGAAAAAGTATCAAGAAATTATTCGAAACTCATACGGATAAGATATAAACAAAACAAATAGGATAGGAGCGTCTCCCTATCCCTAAAACTAACCTCGCGCAGATGTCCGATGGTCAATCTAGCCAAGGATCATGTCAACCTCGATCTGGTAAAGGAAAATGATTTATGAGAACGTCTTTTCTCCCAATTCCTATATCTAGCGATGAAAACTCATACCAAACAACAATGGAGGAAAATTCGGATTCATTTGATTCTGACATTCCGTTAGCTCAAATAAATTCCAAATCAAAACACATATGGAGCAGGATCAAGTAGATCCAAGAAACCAATTATGACAAAGGGAAAAGAAGTAAAGAATATATTCGAGAGCATGAATATTTTCCGGCAACTCAAGATCCTTACTTTTCTCACACTTAAAATGAAGAAACGATGAAAAGGATAGAAATGGAAGAACAAGAAATGGAGGCTAGCAAAAACATCAAGAAAGATAGCAAAATTAAGAATTAGTCATCCGCTGGAAGAAATAAAACCTTAGTAACTGTAGAGAGTATAATTTTAACAAATAATATGCACTCATAATAAGATAAATAAAAGATATGTTTTGAATTCTTCGAATATTAGACTTATCTTTTAAAAATTTTATTGTAGTATGTCAAGAAAAGAAAGTGCAAACTCTCACAATAGTCCTCCCAAGAAAACTGTGAACGAAGGAAACATTAAAAATAAGGATAATGAAATTCCCGCCCAATATAAAGAAGAAATTCAAAAGATGATTAAAGAAGCTATAAAAGACATTTCTACAAGTCAAAGTCAACCAAAATCCAGCAAGAGAAGTAAAAGTAAATCTAGAAAGGAAGAAGCTTATGATAGCTCTACAGCTAATAATAACCCAAGGAACAAGAAACGAAAGAAACGTAAGATCCAAAAAGGATGCAACTTTAAGAACTTTAAAGTTTACGATCTTAAAGAATTCCATGGAGACTCGGATGGTACAACCGCTTTGAGATGGCTAGAGGAACAAGAATCAATCGTCACCATAAGCAAATGCACTGGTGAAGAAGCTATCCAGTATTCTTCACAAATGTTCAAGGGAGAAGCTCTTGAATGGTGGAACACCCTAATCCAAACCAAGGGTCGAGAAACAATGTATAACTTAAGTTGGGAAACATTCAAAGGTCTCATATTGAAGAAATTTTGCCCAAATCATGAGATGGGTCGAATTCAAACCGAGTTATGGAATCACAAGGTTATTGGCACAAATCTTAAGGAATATAACACTAAATTCCTAGAGTACTGCCGATTGGTTCCACATCTAGTAGCTCCGGAATATAATAAAGTAACTCGATATATATGGGTTACCAAGAGAAATAAGAGACATGGTATGATCCAATATGCCAGAAACAGTTGATTCGGCCATGGAAGTCGTCGAATACTTAATCAACAATATGATAAGGAATCAAGAAGAAGAAAAGAATAAAGACCAAGAAACCAAGAAATCTAAAGATTCCGAGAAGTTAGAAAAAGATGAAATCACTACCAAGTTAGCATGTAAGACTTGTGGAAAGAAACATACCGGAAAATGTCGACTAGAAATACAAACAATTGTGCATACTGCAAGAGAGCAGGACACACAATAGAAGAATGTCGTAAGAAACTAGGAGTATGTTTTACATGTGGAGAAACAGGTCACTTTAAGACTGAATGCCCGAAAAGAAAAGCTAGTCAAGATTATTGAATGACAAGATCACATCAAGGAAATGTCAAGATAAACTAGCTAACTTTTGTATATTAATTGTAACTCGTTCTTAAACGAGAAGTCTTGTAATAAAAGAAGGGTATTTAATTCCCTAAGTTATAAATAAAATATTAGCATATAGATCATGTTAATACACAAAAATGCTTATATTCACTACCTCGAAAAGACAATAGGAGATCTGGACACCGGAAAGTTTTATTTGGAACTTAAAATGAAAAAGGCTTTAACCTATCATCTAGGAAGATGATTAGAAAATATCGTTCATGAAATACAAGGACAATATATCATTGAAAAGAATTCGTTCAAGAAATATGACTGATGGAATATTATACTACCTAGAAAGGTTAATCAAAAAGTTAAAGAAAAAGAACTCGAAGATATTCAAGAAAATACAATTGCTAAGTATAGCAAATAAAATTAAGTTAAAGTACAAGAGTACTGTTAGAATATAGAGAATGTCATTGATCAAGATCAAGGATAGAATAGATTCGATAGACTAAATCTAAATAGCAACTTAGTGGAATAGATTCGACAGACCGAATCTAAACAACAATGTAGTTAACATCGGTAAATGTTTAGAATACAAACGGTAAGGTAAATAGTTAAACACAACTGATCAATGTGTTTATCACTTTATATTTACTAATGATATTCTGAATTATTGACTGGTTACCTCATTTAAAGATGTAAGTTAACAACAAAACAAAAACCTTAGTAATTCTGTATAGAGATTGTAACAACAAACAACCGGATTAGATAGAATCTAATAAACAATCAAAAAGAAAGAACCATTCACTCTTAAACCAACGAATCTCGAGGACGAGATTCATTTCAAGGTGGGGAGGATGTAACATCCCCAAAATCTCAATTCAAATTTGACAACTTAGGAAAGTTGAGGGATCAAAAATAATATCAAGACAAGTTATGAGAAAATATTAAATAAAGAAATATAAGAAAAATAAGAAAATAAAAATATTTCCTAAATTAAGTATTCTTACATGAAGAAAATAAGATAAAGAAAACCCATCCCACATTGGAAGATGTAAGAAAGTGGAAGCATTCCACTTGGGTATAAAAAATGGAATCCATCCCACATGGAAAGTGGTAAAGAAATGGAAGCTCTTTATAAGAGATAGAATTTTCATAGTTATATTCTTTTATGAATATCATGCACCAAGTGGTCCTGGCGGAGGGTGCGTAGCACCCGACGCGCACGCGCACGGGTTTGGGCGAGGACGGGGACGGGGACGGCGAAGGGCGAAGGGCGTTAGACCCGGACATGACAAGTTTCTAAAGTAAAGGAATCAAAAAGAAAAATAATTTCCAGATACCCATCGCGCTACGCGATGAGTCTAAGGAGACGGCCATCGCGTACCGCGATGGGCCGTGATGACGCATCACACACGTGTCACACTCTGGTGACACGTGGCAGCATGGCAGGACATGTGGCATACGTGTCAGACCACGTGGTGAGACTTCAGAAAGGTAGGAATTGCGATACGCGACGCAAGTCAAGGAAGAGCCCATCGCGTACCACGATGGGACACTATTTTGGCTATAAATAGGAGGGGGATCGGCTCATTTCACACACACCAAACACAGCCACTCTCTCTAAACAAACTCTTTCTACCTCGGTTTGCGTGCCGAACACCGTTTTGCGTGTCACCGACCCGACAATCATTACCTCGTAATCCATGCCTAATACCCAGTGTTTTCCTCGAAGTACGTGCCACCCAAGAGTAACTCGGCGTTCCGCCTCGAAGTACGTGCATGACCCGGCAACACCTACATATTGCCTCGATTTGCGTGCCAAGGAAGGTGGATAAAGAACGCCTCGATAGACGTGCATATAGAGTAGAAGTGCTGCCCGTATAAACTTAGGAATATCTAACTCCGAATACCGTGCAAGGTAAGGGGTTCTGCCTAAGTTATTATGTTATTATCATAAATGGCTTAGACCAAAGTCGAGGGTATAGCCCGAACCTTGATTACGACTAAGAATAATATAACTTTTCTTAAGCAAAGGTTATCGTTAAAATGATATTTCTTTAATATTGAGAAATATAATATTCAAAGAGTATAGTTAAATAATGTTTCTTCTTGAAGAAGAAACTCAGTATAGACGTTTCTTCCTGAAGAAGAAACGTAATAAATAATTGATAAAATAAAGAAGAGAAAATAAAGGTCCAAATGTTTTTATCAAGGTTGAAGTTATACCAAAATAGACTAAAGTTCTAAAGCAAGATCGATGATCTAGTTATTTATACAAATGTTATTCTCGTACTATAGGTCCGAGGTAACAAAACAAGAAGAAGAGATCAGAAAACAGGAATCAGTATCAGAAACTGATTATAAACAGACAAGGTGAATACGCCCTAAACCTTTTTATATTGAGTCAGAATGTTTGCATGGGATTTACGAATCCTTAAAACTTTGTGTACAATAATAAGAGACGGACACTCTGATTAAGAGTATACATGTGTCTGGATCCAAACATACATGGTGACTCGGAATTTCCCCGAGGCCATGCATATCATCAACATGCCTCTGAAGGACTACGTGACTGTTTAGAGAAATGATATTTTGTATATAATTAATTGTACATGGTACTTAGGGTAATTTGATCCCAATGTAGTTGGGTGCCTAATGAGTAGTCACAAAGGTATTATTGTTGGTTTCACAAAGGTATTGAAAAGATATTTTTAGAGTCAGCGTTATTCACCATCTTTGTGCTGACGTATTTTCCCACCCATGTTATAGGGAAACAAGAAAGGTTAGAACAGACACGAAAGAAGGAATAGAAGATTGGAGTTATAGTCATTAGATGCTATCTGGTGGCTCAGATATTTTATTTCAAAATATTATAAAAGACTTATGTTTTATAAAGAAATGTATTTGAAATATCAAACGGGTATTTAAACCCAAGATTTTAATAAGTTTTCAATATAAATATTTTAAGACTTCCGCTATAAACCGCAACTCTGATTTATTTACAAAATAGGTACCAACTTGTGGTCACACGCCTAGTCTCTAAGTGGGGGTGTGACAGGTTGGTATCAGAGCCGTCAATCTTAGCGAATTAGGTATTTAATTATACCTAGGCTTTGATTAAGGATAAGTTTGAAAACTTATTATACGAACAATGATTCAAACAAATTAGATACTTAGTTGAAAAAGTATCAAGAAATTATTCGAAACTCATACGGATAAGATATAAACAAAACAAATAGGATAGGAGCGTCTCCCTATCCCTAAAACTAACCTCGCGCAGATGTCCGATGGTCAATCTAGCCAAGGATCATGTCAACCTCGATCTGGTAAAGGAAAATGATTTATGGGAACGTCTTTTCTCCCAATTCCTATATCTAGCGATGAAAACTCATACCAAACAACAATGGAGGAAAATTCGGATTCATTTGATTCTGACATTCCGTTAGCTCAAATAAATTCCAAATCAAAACACATATGGAGCAGGATCAAGTAGATCCAAGAAACCAATTATGACAAAGGGAAAAGAAGTAAAGAATATATTCGAGAGCATGAATATTTTCCGGCAACTCAAGATCCTTACTTTTCTCACACTTAAAATGAAGAAACGATGAAAATGATAGAAATGGAAGAACAAGAAATGGAGGCCAATGTAGTTGGGTGCCTAATGAGTAGTCACAAAGGTATTATTGTTGGTTTCACAAAGGTATTGAAAAGATATTTTTAGAGTCAGCGTTATTCACCATCTTTGTGTTGACGTATTTTCCCACCCATGTTATAGGGAAACAAGAAAGGTTAGAACAAATAAGAAAGAAGGAATAGAAGATTGGAGTTATAGTCATTAGATGCTAACTGGTGGCTCAGATATTTTATTTCAAAATATTATAAAAGAGTTATGTTTTATAAAAAAATGTATTTGAAATATCAAACGGGTATTTAAACCCGAGATTCTAATAAGTTTTCAATATAAATATTTTAAGACTTCCGTTATAAACCGCAAATCTGATTTATTTACAAAATAGGTACCAACTTGTGGTCACACGCCTAGGCCCTAAGTGGGGGTGTGACAACATGATACATCCAGGAAGCGACAAGATGTATCACAATCTCACAGACGAATATTGGAGGATTGGTATGACAAGGATCTTGCTTTATATGTCGCAAAATGCCTAACCTATTCTAAAGTAAAAGCCAACAATCAGAAGCCGTTAGGATTACTACAACAACCAGAAATACCAATATGAATAATGGGATATGATAACCATAGATTTCATTATGAAGTTACCTAAAACTTCTAGTCAAAATGATGCAATCTGGGTTATTGTAGATATACTTACCAAGTCTGCTCATTTCATTCCGATATAAGAAACGTTCAACATGGATAACTTAGCATATTTATACGTCGAAAATATAGTATCTGAGCTTGTATATAAAACTATATTTGTATTGTAACTGTTATTCAATTATTTTTGGAGTCATACGTGTTCACTAGCACATAGATGACGTATTTTTCCAACCAAATGCAGGTAATTAAGGAACTATAAACAATAGCAAGGATTGGAGTCGTCATGGAGTTAGAAGCGCGTTACAAGATGGCTCAACTTTTGATATTAAAATCCTTGTAATATAAACACGTATTTTGTAAACGAATACTTGGGTATTTAATTCCCAAGTAAATTTTAAATGTGAATTAATATTATATCAACTTAAAGTCTTACGCTAAAATTAACCCATAAACTCTGATATATTTACAAAACAGGTACCAACTATTAGTCACACACCTAGGCCTTAAATCGGGGTGTGACAGATTTCTATCCTGTCACCCCCCGACTTAGGGCCTAGAGGTGTGACTAATAGTTGGTACATGTTTTGTAAATATATCAGAGTTTATGGGTTAATTTTAGCAAAAGACTTTAGGTTGATATATTTACAAAACAGGTACCAACTATTAGTCACACGCCTAGGCCCTAAGTCGGGGTATGACAGGTTGGTATCAGAGCCATCAGTTTCAGCGAATTAGGTATTAAACATTAGTACCTAAGCTTTAACCTTAAAGTTGTTGTTGTTGTTGTTATTATTATTATTATTATTTCGTAGGGATAATATAGGATTGGTAAACTTCCTATCCCTAAATCTAATTAGTGTAGATGTCTTATATTAACTATCTTGGTCATAGACGTCAAGTAGCCATTAGAACTAAACCGACACTCACTCGCGAACCATCAGATATGGCGAGCAGTAATAGTTATTACACCAACTTTTTCAATCAATACCAACCGATAGTTCCAGTACAACCCTATGGGAGTCAACCCATATACCTTCCGGGAAGTCAGCAAATGCCGATTGAAATCTCTAACGATACCGCTGATAACATTCCTCAATATTATCCATCTGAAATCCCACTTTACCATCCTTCCGAGGAGCAAGAAGTTCAAAGTAAGATCAAGCAAGAAACTAATTCAGACTCATCGAACTGGATGGAGTGTCACTCCAACCAAAGCAACTAGTATTTTATATCGCCACCACCAAATTATCAATATCAAGTTCCACAGCCGATAGCAGAACCTAGTCGAAAGCCGAAAATGAAGATTACTATGCCCTATGAGAAGATATCATTTCAAAATCCAACTAATGATTCTTCCGAGGAAGAACCTGAAGAAGAGGAAGAAGAGAATCCTCAATTTCCTCCATACGTAGGACCGATACCCTCAATCTCCTAGCAAGCTAATGAGATCCAAGAAATAGCTAACCTTATCTAGGAATTCTATACAGATAATATTCCCGATGAGGAAATGCATGCATACGTTGAAAATCCACATTTATACCCACGGGAAAATGCATATCTCTTCCCAGCTGCATCTTCACTACGGGATATCCCAACCCACCAAATGCGGTGATGGACTAGCTACGGAATGAGAAAGTGGATAAAAAGAAACTAGGAAAGAAAATCATCAATAAATGTGACAAAATGAAAAATTTTGTTATAAAGTGGATCAGAGATTAAAAATATAGTTGTTAAGAATCTTTGTTGCATGTTATGTTTTCTTTCTTGTAACAAAAAATAATGTAATATAAGATGGTGTGTGTCTCTTTTAAAGTAAAATATTGTCTTATTCATTTACAGCATGTCTGGACAAGAAAAAGTCGCCGAAAATCCTGAGATCCAAGTTGTTAATAAAGAAAAATCTATAGAAAAAAATACACAAGAAATACCGAAAGAATATGTTCTCGGTATTCATGATTTATTTAAGGAAGCTATCAACCCGCTTATGGACCTCATGAAAAATGATCCCAGTCGAACTGCTTCTCATCTAACAAGAGAAACAGTCGAAGCAAGAGCGAAACTGTAAATTCAAATAAAGAAACTAAAAGAGAAATAGAGAAAAGAGAAAGTAATAAAAAGGAATTGGAGAAAAAGAAAGAGGAAAGTACACAAAGCTCGACTGCTAAAAACGAGCTACGTGACAAAACCAAGAAATTAAAATACAAGTGGGCTGTGATTTCAAAGTCTACAACCAAAGGAGTTTCATGGAGATAAGGAGCGATTGTTACCCTCCGATGGTTGGAGGAGATGAAATCTATAGTACTGACTAGTAAGTGTACCGAAAGGGAGAAAGTGATGTATACTTCCCAAATGTTCAAGGGAGAGGCGTTGGAATTGTAGAATACCTTTATTGAGGTTAATGGTAGAGAAAATTTGTATAACCAAGAATGGAAAATGTTTAAAGAAATGATATTGAAGAAGTTTTGTCCGATCAATGAAATATATCATATTCAAACCAAGCTATGGAACCACAAAGTAGTCAGAACGTATCTCAAGGAATATAATACCAAATTTCTTGAGTACTGTAGGATTGTCCCACACTTAGTCACTCCGGAATTTAAAAAAGTGACACGATATATTTACGGACTACCAATCGAGATCCGTGATTTGGTCCGTTCTCTTTTGCCATCCATGATGGAGTCTGCCATGGAGTTGGTTGGACATTTAATGGACAGAATGATCAGGAATAGGTATGAAAGGAAGAAAGATGATGGGAGATCGACTGTTGGAGGAAAGATGAAACAGGTTGAGAAGAAGAGGGAAGGAACATTTGTGTATAATTGTCCAATTTGCAAGAATTGTGGTAGAAGACACTTCGGTAGATGTCATCGACCAGCTAACACCATCACATGTAATTTTTGCAAGAAGACGGGTCATGTTGAAGCCGGACTGCACGAGAAAGGCAGTGGTATGTTTTGATTTTTGTGAGAAAGGACATTTTATTACTGAGTCTCCAAAGAGAAAACCAACAACAGTTGCAGCCGGTGCAAGTGGTAGCGGTGTCAAGACCAATGCCAAGAAAGGAAACGCGCGTGTCTTCATGCTTGATACTCAGAAAACTGCGGACACACCGGACGTGATCACCGGTACGTTTCCTATTAATAATGTTTATGCTAGAGTTTTGTTTGACTCAGGTGCGAACCAGAGTTTTATAGATTATAAGTTTTGTAGTCTATTAAATGAACCACTAGTTAAATTAGATAAGCATTATGAAGTTGAACCTGCTGATGGAAATTTGAGTAGAATAACCGAGGCTTTAAATAATGCCACAATTTCGTTAGCCGATCACATCATACCTGTACGATTGTTACCCATGACACTGGCAGGTTTTAATGTAGTTTTGGGTATGGATTGGTTGTCATCTAATCAAGCCCGTATTATATGTAATGATGCAGCCATTGACATCCGAACGCCTAATAATAATACCATTCGTATTACTTGAGAAAAAGAAGCAGGAAAGGTAGGAATAATTTCAAAAATAAAAGCAAGTAGTTGCCTAGGTAAGGGATGCCTTGCATTCATGGCCTATGTAACTAAAGAACCCGAACCCAAGAAAATGGAAGAAATGCCAGTTGTTTCTGAATTCAAAGATGCATTTCCCGATAAGTTACCAGGAATCCCTCCATATAAGGAAGTAGAGTTTAGAATTGACCTCATACCCGGAACTTCGCCAATAGAAAAATCTCCATATAGACTAGCACCCACAGAAATGAAAGAATTAAAGAGACAGTTAGATGAGGTAATGGAAAAAGGATTCATACGACCGAGTTCTTCACCATGGGGAGCTCCAATTCTATTTGTCAAGAAGAAGGACAGATCAATGAGAATGTGCATAGATTACCGTGAGCTAAATAAAGTTACAATCAAGATTAAGTACCCATTGCCAAGAATTGATGATCTGTTTGATCAGCTCCAAGGAGCAAGTTGTTTTTCCAAAATTGATCTTAGATCTGGGTACCATCATTTGAAAGTGCAAGAATATATACCAAAGACGACGTTTAGAACCCGATACGAGCATTATGAGTTCACCGTCATACCTTTTGAACTCAGTAATGCTCCGGCAGCTTTATGGACATGATGAATCGTATTTGCAAACCATACCTTGATAAGTTTGTTATCGTATTCATTGATGACATTCTTGTTTACTCAAAATCCAAAGATGATCATCAAGTACATCTCAAAATCATGCTTTAAATCCTAAGAAAAGAGAGGTTGTACGCCAAATTCTCTAAGTGTGAATTTTGGTTATCAGAAGTTCAATTTCTTGGTCATATTACAAATGAGATAGGTATTCAAGTACATCCCGCAAAGATAGAAGCCATTACTAGATGGAGAAACCCAAGACTCCGACTCAGGTTAGAAGCTTTCTAGGGTTAGCCAGTTACTATCGAAGATTCATTCAAGATTTCTCTAGAATAGCCATCCCATTAACTTCACTCACTAGGAAAACAATTAAGTTAGAATGGGGACCGAAACAAGAAGAAGCATTCGGAACACTCAAACAAAAGTTAACCAATGCACCTATCTTGGCCTTGCCAGAAGGACTGGATAACTTTACCATATACTGTGATGCTTCGCACACGGGAATGTGATGTGTTTTAATGCAAGGAAAGAAAGTTATTGCATATGCTTCAAGACAATTAAATGTTCATGAAAAGAAATACACCACACATGACCTTGATTTAGGCGCTATAATTTTTGCATTGAAACTATGGCGACACTATCTGTATGGTGTTAAATTCATAGTATATAATTATCACAAAAGTTTGAAGCATATTTTTGATCAAAAGGAGTTGAATATGAGACAAAGACGTTGGATGGAAACTCTGAACGATTACAACTATGAGATCGTATATCATGAAGGAAAAGCCAACGTAGTGGCTGATGCACTAAGTAGAAAAGAGCATTATAAACCAAAAATAGTCCGAGCTCTTAGATTAGAAATTAAAGTTGATTTGAACAATCAAATTAAAGAAGCTCAGAAGTCGGCACTGGAAGAAGGAAATATTAAGGCCAAAAAAGGAAATGGTACTATAGATCAATTAGTGAAAGGAAACGATGAGATACTTAGACTCGGTACAAGGCTTAGGGTATCTGGTTGGAAATTTAAGAGATAAGATTCTAGAAGAAGCTCATAAATTTAAGTACATGATGCATCCAGGAAACGACAAGATGCATCACAATCTCAAAGACGAATATTGGTGGATTGGTATGAAAAGGATATTGCTCTATATGTTGCCAAATACCTAACATGTTCTAAAGTAAACGCATGATTATTACAACAAACGGAAATACCAACTTGGAAATGGGATTTAATAACCATGGATTTCATCATGAAGTTATCTAAAACTTCTCGTCAAAATGATGCAATCTAGGTTATTGTACATAGACTTACCAAGTCTGCTCATTTCGTTCTGATACAAGAAACATTCTGCATGGATAAGTTAGCACATTTATACGTCGAAAATATTGTATCTTTATATGGTGTGCCGCTATCCATCATCTCCGATAGAGATAGTCGTTTCACCTAAAAATTTTTGGTCAAGTTTTCAAAAAGCTATGGGGACACGACTAAATCTAAGTACTGCATATCAACCACAAACAAATGGACAAAGTGAACGTACAATTCAAACCTTGGAAGATATGCTTCGTGTTTGTGTAATTGATTTAGGAGGTAGTTGGGATACTCATCTATCTCTAATGGAATTCTCGTACAACAATAGTTATCATACGAGTATCCAAATGGCACCATTTGAAGCACTTTATGGACGAAAGTGTAGAACACCTGTATGTTGGTCAGAAACATGTGATAATCAATTGGCAGGACCTGAGATTGTTCAAAGAACCACCGATCAAGTAATAAAAATTCGTGAACGATTGAAAACGGCAAGAGATAGACAGAAAAGCTACGCGGACATTCATCGTAATCCCTTAGAGTTCAAAGAAGGCGATAGAGTACTACTCAAAGTATCACCTTGGAAAGGTGTGGTAAGATTTGGAAAGAAAGGAACCACGTTTCGTTGGACCTTTCAAAATACTTGAAAGAATTGGACCAGTTGCTTACCGACTAGAGTTACCCAAGGAAACGAAAGGTATTCACGATGTATTTCATGTATCGAATCTACGCAAGTGTTTAGCGGACGAAACTCTTGCAATGTCGTTGAAGGACGTTAAAGTCAACGAGAAACTTAAATTTGTAGAACAACCAATTCAAATCGAGGACAACATGATCAAGTTTCTTAAAGGCAAGCGACTCAAGTTAGTGAAAGTCAAATGGGATTCAAGACGAGGACCCGAGTATATATGGGAGCTCGAGTCAAAAATGAAGAGGAAGTATCCCTATCTATTCCAATAAATCTCGAGGACGAGATTTTTCAAAAGGTGGGGAGGATGTAACACCACCTAAACTACCCTATTAGAATTTAGCTTTTTATGCCAAGTTATAAAGTCTAGGGACTTAGAATGAAAATTCTGAAACTTCTGACACATCGTAATACGCGACGGGGTAATCATAGGCCCATCGCGTATAGAGATGGACTGGCACAGAGTTCAAAGTTTGGGCGGCTTCGCTATACGCGATGGTCTAGCCTATAGGATCATCACGTATCACTATGACCTCGTTAAGTAAACGGGTACACGTGTCCAACCATGTGTCAACACGTGGCACGATTTGACAGGCCACGTGTCACAACCTGGTAAGTCGGTGTAAATTGCAGCGTCGCGCTACGCGGTGGCTTCTGATTGGGTGTGTTTTGGGATCAGAAAGCCTCAATACCCGTCACCCCCTTTTATAGGCGAATTTCGTAAACCATCGCGATACACGATGGGGTTCCTTTAGCCCCTTCGCGTAGCACGATGCCGCAATTTTCACTGACTTACCAGGTTGTGACACGTGGCCTGTCAAATCGTGCCACGTGTTGACACGTGGTTGGACACGTGTACCCGTTTTCTTAACGAGGTCATAGCGATACGTGATGATCATATAGGTTAGACCATCGCGTTTAGCGAAGCCACCCAAACTTTGAACTATGTGCAAGTCCATCGCTATATGCGATGGGCGTATCGCGATGTGTCAGAAGTTTCAGAATATTCATTTTAAATCCCTAGACTTTATAAGTTGGCATAATTGGCTAAATTCTAATAGGGTGGTTTAGGTGGTGTTACATCCTCCCCACCTTTTAAATAATCTCGTCTTCGAGATTTACTGGAATAGATAGGGATACTTTTTCTTCATTTTCGACTCGAGCTCCGATGTATACTCGGGTCGTCGTCTTGAATCCCATTTGACTTTCAATAACTTGAGTCTATTGCGTTTAAGAAACTTGATCATGTTGTCCTCGATTTGAATTGGTTGTTCTACAAATTTAAGCTTCTCGTTGACTTTAACGTCCTTCAACGACATTGCAAGAGTTTCGTCGGCTAAACATTTGCGTAGATTCGATACATGAAATACATCATGAATGCCCATCACTTCTTCAGGTAACTCCAGTCGGTAAGCAACTGGTCCAATTCTTTCAAGTATTTTGAATGGCCGAACGAAACTTGGACTTAATTTTCCTTTCTTTCCAAATCTTACTACACCTTTCCAAGGTGACACTTTGAGTAATACTTTATCTTCTTCTTTGAACTCTAAGGGATTATGGTGAATGTATGCATAGCTTTTCTGTCTATCTTTTGCTGTTTTCAATCGTTCACGAATTTGCATTACTTGATAGGTGGTTCTTTGAGCAATCTCAGGTCCTGAGAATTGATTATCACCTGTTTCTGACCAACATACAGGTGTTCTACACTATCGTCCATAAAGTGCTTCAAATGGTGCCATTTGAATACTCATATGATAAATGTTGTTGTACGAGAATTCCATTAGAGGTGGATGAGTATCCCAACTACCTCCTAATCAATTACACAAGCATGAAGCATATCTTCAAAGGTTTGAATTGTATGTTCACTTTGTCCATCTGTTTGTGGATGATATGCAGTACTTAGATTTAGTCGTGTCTCCATAGTTTTTTCAAAACTTGACCAAAAGTTTGAGGTGAAACGACTATCTCTATCAGAGATGATGGATAGTGGAATACCATGCAAAGATACTATATTTTTGACGTATAAATGTGCTAACTTTTCCATGCTGAACGTTTCTTGTATCGGAATGAAATGAGCAGACTTGGTAAGTCTATCTACAATAACCCAAATTCCATCATTTTGACGAAAAGTTTTAGGTAACTTCATCATGAAATCCATGTTTATCATATCCCATTTCCATATTGGTATTTCTGGTTGTTGTAGTAATCCTAGCGGCTTCTGATGTTCGACTTTTACCTTAGAACAGGTTAGGCATTTTGCGACGTATAGAGTAATATCCTTCTTCATAACAATCCACCAATAATCGTCTTTTAGATTGTCTTTTAGAAACTTCTTACAGGTATTGAGGCTTTCTCATCCCAAAACACACCCCATTTTCACATAGTTAACTTAGGAAGGCGTGTTTGATCGTTATAGCGAGCCGACTTTCCATTTTCTCTAAATACGTGCAAGTTTTGAAGTTATAAACGGGTTATCAATCATATATGCGAGTTAGATCAAGACCTACCGTCAAGTTCACTCTTTATCATTCCGAGTATTCATGCTAAGGTAGGGATTAAGTTTAAGATATTCAATTATAGCTTAGATATCAGTCATGGCTATGGCTTTTAACCATAACGTATTTTATAAAAATCCATAAACGAGTTTTCATAAACGTTACTTCTTAATGAAGTAATGTTAACAAAAGATATATTTTGACGGGCATGTAGTAAACTGTAAGGGGGATATCACTAGTAGTGAGTTTCTTGCCTAAGGAAAAGTAATTCATAAAAATCCCTATTAACCGCGGGACCCGTTTACTTATCTAAAGAAACTCACCAACGTGCTAGAACCTATTAAGCCAAAGCATGCTATATCAAACGTCACATAAAACAAAGTGTTTTAATTCACAAACAAAGTTGTAAACTATTTCAAGGTTAAGCTTAAGAGTAATAGCTTAATCATGAAACATCGTTCAAATATTTATACAAAACCTACATATGTATAGTTTAATATCATTCTCAATCAAGAAAGGTTTCAAACTTACCGACAATACAGGTGAATACGCTAAACCTTTACAAACAGTCAAAACATATTTATACTCTATAAGATGAACGAGTTGTTTATCTTAAAGAGTCAGTCAACGTTAACATGAGTTTACGTTATCTCTAAAACGTTATAATACAAAGTAGAAAATAAAATCAACTTAGACCGATTACACATGTGTTTGGATCCAAACATAACTGTTCAGCCTAAACAGTCAAAGGCTATGTGGCCGCGGGCTAACAGTCATAACTAGTTCTCCATTAGGGCTATATGGCACGGAGAACACTTTTGTGTGTGTAGGGTAGTGGTACAAATCCCGGAAGTAGAACAACTTCTGCTGAGCTTGTACAGAAAACTATATTTGTATTGTAATTGTTATGCAATTATTTTTGGAGTCATACGTGTTCACTAGCACATAGCTGACGTATTTTTCCAACCCAATGCAGATAATTAAGTAAATATAATCAATAGCAAGGATTGGAGTCGTCATGGAGTTACAAGCGTGCTACAAAATGGCTCAACTTTTGATATTAAAATCCTTGTAATATAAACACGTATTTTGTAAACGAATACTTGGGTATTTAATTCCCAAGTAAACTCTCAATGTGAATTAATATTATATCAACCTAAAGTCTTCCGCTTAAATTAACCCATAAACTCTGATATATTTACAAAACATGTATCAACTATTAGTCACACGCCTTGGCCCTAATTCTGGGTGTGACAGATTGGATAATTACTGTTGTTCATTCGTTATGTTAAGCGAATCGTTGGTCATTTGTTGAACTGTCATAACGAATAAGTCACACTCGTATGCTTTTATAACGAATGAACCTCTCGTTTGTCTTAAAGAATTCACGAATGGTCTTATTCATTCGTTACTTATTCGTTACTCATCCATTCGTCATGATAAGACAATGAATTAAACCATTCGTTATAAGATACACTCGTGTGATCTTGTAACGAATGAGCCTCTCATTCGACTTATAGAAGTCAGGAATGGTCTTATTCATTCGTTATCCACTCATTCGTCTCGATAAGACTCAGATCAAGCCAATCTTTATAATGAATGGAATCATTCGTCATAACGAATGGGATAGCAAATGATGCTTACCAAGAGTAAATTCTCATTTAAGTATTTAATAAAAAAATTGTTTTTGATGAAATTTTTGTAAAGGACCGTTAATGAAATAAACTTTTTTCAAGCTGACCTGGCAGCTCGACCCCCAGCCAGGGGCTCTGCCCTTTGAACCCTGCTAAGGGCTGCTGCCCCTAGACCCCGCTGCCAGGGGTGCTGCCCCTGGACCCCGTTCGTTGAGGGTTATGATATGGGTAGGGATAATTAATTTATACGTGTAATTCTTATATAGTTAGCCGCGCCCAGTTAAGGAAATGAGTTACCATTAACTCTGAGAGGAACCGAGCTCAGGTGATTTTCTAGCCCCATTTCCTTGTTATGTTTTTGGGGTTGTATGCATACTCGATGTGATTAGTTAATACACTAACCTTCAGTGGTAAGTGTATGATATGTGATTGTCTAATAAATGATGTATGAATGATATACGAATGCTATAGAAAAGATTAAGAGTATGTCTGAAAGTATATAAATAAATATATATAAAGAAAAACATGTATGGTTGTATGGTACGAGGGTGACAGACCCTAATAATATCTGTGAAGTAGGGTGGCAGACCCTAATAATATCTGTGAATGAGGGTGACAGGCCTTAATAATATCTGTGAGGTTATAGGGCGAAAGACTCTTTAAGGGTGGCAGACCCTAATAATATATGTGAGGTTATAGGGAGAAACGCTCTCTAAAACATATAATTATGTATGTAAAGTAAGATAAAATATGAAAGTATGAAAGAAAGAAAGAATGAAAGTAAGGACGAAGGTATATACTAATGTATGTACGAAAGAAAGATAAACAGGTTAAGTAAGTAATATGTATCTTCGGATACGCATAAGTATGTATGTGAATGTAATGTATGTAGCCTAATTAACTAGAACTCAATTAGAATAGCTGACTTTTAGTATGCAGACAGATGAGTAGAATGAGACAGCTAGCTTGAAGAGGGACACATGACAGAAGAATAAAGAAGTTGACATTAAGAATTTTGCAAGTTTGTGATTTCTTATCATTTTGCTTCTTTAAGATCAACCTGCGAGTAACAAACTTTTTAGAATATCAAAATATTTTACTAAAAGTAACATGCTATTTTTTGTTGGACATATACAACTTGTACCCTCAAATGCTTTTCAAACTCTAATATCCGTGCTAGCTCTTCAACAACCTTTGCCAACCTACATCTCGTGCAACCTGCAATAAAAATTTGAACAATTTACTCTAATTATATTTAGATCATAAATTTATTACATTTTGTTGTTATAGTGATATATACTCACAAATCGATAAACATAGAAAAGTCAAAGTATATAGTTATGGTTGCATACCATCAAAAATACATTAGAAGCTGTCATCAAATTCAAGTCAACTCCACTAGCATTTAATAACATTATTAACACCTGCAAGAAACCATAAGTTAAATTTATATTTATAACTAATTCAAATTTCTGTTATTATGGACCAAGACAATAACATGACAAGGGTAAGACAGTCTATTCACTGTCTTATTGCAATAAATATGGCTAATGGACCATTATACAAACTAACAATAGTTGGGTTATATGCGAAAACAAAATATGTTAATGTCGATATGCGTGGTCGGTCTGTATTATTCTTGATGTGCTATTAATTAAAAAAGTGTAGCGTTAAACTTACCCCAAGTAATGAAGAAAACTTTATCCAATAAATTAATTTACCTATTATCCCACCTCGTATTACCCAATCTATATATGTATGCATACAACAATTTCTTATATTTAAAGATCTAAACAAAGGGCCTTTAATGGTTTAAAATGCCTTCATAATGAAAGTTAAATTCTGAAAATTAAAGTTAACAACTTGCACTTCAAGCTAAAATATTTAATTTGAACACTGGGCTATCATTAGTAATGCAGGAAGTTACTTTGAGTCATGTTACGAACCATGTGCATGTGGTATAGGGTTTTCTTTCTTTTATCAAGTAAACTAAATTTGTATGATTCTTTTACATATTAATAAGTTAACATAATAGTTGATTGATGTCGAAAGGTCAATCAAAAACACTTATAAAAATACCTTTACTAGCTAGGGCAAGTAAGGTGTCGAATCCATAGGGAATCAGTGGAAAGTGCAAGTGGAACTCAAATTTTATTGTAAAAATAATTAAAGTGGACAGACGATGTCAAGCGTTTAAATGAGTAGTTTGTAAACGATGATATGAAAATAACCGAACTCCAGGGTTCGGGTTTTGCAACAAGTTAAGGAATTGATAAACTTCTTTGGGTGTTTTCTTCTTGTATGTCTCATCCTTTTCCTCATTGACCACCACTTCCATCACCTTCTTAGTATTATTTGTTGAACTTACTGTTGCTCCACTTTTTACATCTACTGCATTTAGCTCTTTCTTCTCTCGTTCACGCTTAGACCTGTCAAAAACAACACTTTTCTCCTTTCTGGTGTCATCCTCACATGTACTGGGAAGACACCCATTAGTAGCACAAGACCTAGAATAATTATTTTCAAAAGAATAATCATATGAAATTGAAAATATACTTAATATTAACTTACGGTTACCGAAGGTCATGCAAACTGTTCCGTCTCGGCAGTTAATCTGAGCATTTGAAGTAGCCAAAAATGGTCTCCCCAATATCACACGGGGTTCTTCTTCCTTCTCAGCCGGTGCATAATCATGTACGAAGAAATCCTCAGGGTAGTAAAAATCACCAACCTTTACCGCAACACCAACCAGCTTCCCCCAAGGTCGTCGTCGAGTGAAATCAGCTAACACCAATGTGGTATCAACTTCTTGTAAAGGTCCAAAATCAAACCGGTCATACACACTCCCCGGTAGAACACTTACACTCGCACCATAATCAACAAGTGCCTTAGTGGTCTTGAGCTCACCAATCTGAATAGAGATTAGTGGTGCCCCCGTTTCAAATTCATCAATCGTGTCATTCTCCACACTATCTTCGATTGTGATGGCACTGACGTGTGCATTTTTGGAGTTTGACGAACTACTACTTTGATGGCTCGGATTCTTCAAAGTGTCACTTGGTAACTTGGTTGGAGTGCGCTTTAGGCTCGCCAATTCTTCCGCCAGTTGACTCACTTGTTTATCTCTTACAGCATTTGCCTTCTCTTGGAGTTCCATCCTCTAATTCATTAGCTTCAATAACTCCATCACATCCTTAATCGACTCCTCTTTGTTACCAGATGAATTCCCTTGCCACTGTTGAGAACTCTTTTGATACCCTTTATTGCAACCCCCCCCCCCCCGAATCTCTCTGATTGTACCAACTCTGACCGCTGCCCGAACTACCGTACTGTTTTTGGTTCGACTGATAACCTGTCTTCTGAAAACTACCTTGAAAGTTCGGGTTCTGTTGCGTGTTCGGATTTCCATAACTGAAGTTTGGATGATTCCTGAGGCCCTGATGACAAGTATTTGAGTTCATATTTTTGTATTTCCTTTCACCCTGTACATAGTTGACCTCTTCTTCTCCAGTTTCTTCATCTTGCACAACCCCACAACTCGCAATTTCGTGTCCTAATTCCCCACAAACTTCACATATCGGATATGTTTTTCCTGAATTTCCGGCTCCTTGTACACCTGCAACCAACAACCTATCCATCTTCTTTTCCAATCTATCCATTCTATCTTCTAACCCATGACCTTCAACTGCTTTGACCACTGATCTTTTTGACATCCTGTTCGACTGTGCTTGTCTCTTCGAATTACTCGCGTGTCTCTCCAAATGTCCCCAATCCTCATTTTCGTCATTTGCAAGGAAAGATCCATTCGTGGTGGCTTGGAGGTCACGAACATCATCATTTGAGAGACTATCATGGAATGCCTTTATCAATTCCCATAAGTGTGGACAAGTCCTCAACAATCGTTTAAACCTTTGGAATGATTCATAGAAGGTTTCACTGGTGATTTGCTGAAAGTTTCGAATGTTGTTGCGGGCTTCTGTGGTTCTCTGGGGGTATAATACTCATCTAAAAACTGTTGTGCCAAATCTCCCCAAGTGAAAATACTAGCTGATGGTAACGATAAAAACCACTGCTTTGCCACGTCTTTCAAACTGAACTGGAAAACTACCATCTTCACCTCTTCCGCAGTAAAACCTTGACTCGAGATGAGTGCGCATATCGAGTTGAAATCACTCAAGTGTAAGTATGGTTCTTCTGTAGCCTTTCCATGAAATGTCGGTAATCCTGTTAAACTGTTTTACCTTACCGAAAAAGTTCTTCCTCGTCTGACTGGAATGATGATTGGTAGAGGATTCGTAGCCACTTGTGGAATGAAATGGCTTTGAACGCCTCTGACTGGTGGTGGAACAAATGCCCTTGGAACTCCATCATCAAAATCATAGTACGGTTGTTCATAGTTTTGTTGTCGTCTTGGTGCTCGATCTCTCTGATTTTCGGGATGATTCTGTCTAATTTCTTTGTCATCACGGGGATCTTGTTGCTGATATCGACCCCGCTGTTCACCTCTACGCTCCTCCTCATCCTCAGAATCGTAACCAAAATCGTCCCCTATGTGCCAATTTTCCACCCGTGCACGAGCACGATCAATCTCGGGTCTTTCCTCTCTCAAATCATTCTGTCTTTGACGGTTCACTGGAGCTGATCTGATTGACAAGTTGCCATCCATGTTTTTGGGATTACGGTTAACATCTCTTCGGTTGAATAGATTACGGTTTTTGTCACGGTTAACGTTCTGGTTTTGTGGGATTGGTTGTTCTTGGTCATGTGGTTGGTAAGCATTTGGATCTCTTCTGCTTCGGTTACTCATGGTCTCTTCTTTTGGTTCTATGAATTCGGGTATTTGGTTTAGTGTGGGTTTCTGAGCTGCTCGGTTTCGTCTTGCTGTTTTCTCGATTTAGGGATCAAACTGGAGCGGCTCTTTCTCACGGGAATATCTTGTCTGCATCAACCTGTGAAGTTACCTGCACAGACACAAACACTAACACCCCACGTAAAATCAACGAAGAAAAATTAAAAACAAAAACTAAAAATTAGAAACTAAGCTAAACTAGCACTTTGCGCGTTGATTCCCCGAAAACGGCGCCATTTTGATCGATGCTGAAAGGTCAATCAAAAACACTTATAAAAATACATTTACTAGCTAGGGCAAGTAAGGTGTCGAATCCACAGGGAATCAGTGGAAAGTGCAAGTGGAACTCAAATTTTATTGTAAAAATAATTAAAGTGGACAGACGATGTCAAGCGGTTTAAATGAGTAGTTTGTAAACGATTATATGAAAATAACCAAACTCCAGGGTTCGGGTTTTGCAACAAGTTAAGGAATTGATAAACTTCTTTGGGTGTTTTCGTGTTAAAATATATAAATCAAAAGACTTAACTATTGGCTATGTTAATCGTCATAACTGAATCCGAACAATTGACACGGCTTAATGAAAATCTAATTGATAATTGGTTTTACTTGTTGAAACACAAAATCAATAATATGGTTAACAATAAATGGGTCAATGACGAAAGAACTTAATCCTAATTGTTGATTACCACAAATCAATTAACTGATAAAAGATTAAGTAATCAATTAATAAAAATCGTTTAAGCACAAAATCAAACACAAACAATTGATCAACCGAATGATTGATCAATTACAAATCCAAAGTCAAAGTTTAGAATATCAAAACCTAACATGCAACTCAACCATACACCCGGAGATGGTTATGAAGCCTTTAGCCTTGCATCTTGATCTTCATGCTATTGATTATGATGTTAGAGGATGTGTTCATGGATCAATCTTATGATTAGGATGAGTTATGATGGTGGAAGGTCGCCTCCAAGAAGTCCCCCAACTGATAATTATTGAATGGGGTCGACCTTAGGGTTTTTGGGCTTAAATATGGAAGAAAAATCACCAAAATCCCTTTTTCCGTCAGACCAGACCGTAAGCTACGGTCTGGCCACCGTAAGCTACGGTCAGACCGTAACTACGGTCTGGAGACTCTGCCTTATGGTCCTGCTGGGTCAAAACTGTTTTCTTCATACAATCTTCGTTTCAACTCCGTTTTCCTCCTCGTTTGCGGCCACGTCTTCGTATTTCAATTCTCTATCATCTCATGGATCATCACTTTCATTTCCACTCCATCATGAATGCTCCAAGTTAGCTTCTTTAAGCTCCAATAAGCTCCGTTAAGCTCCGCACACCTGTAAACATAAAACATATCAAAGTATTTGTGTTCGATACATATAAACAAGTAAAACACACAATATAAAACACTTAAGGCGTGTTCTTTTGCCCACACATCAATAGTTGCAGTAATCATATATAAACATTCTAGTTCACCTTCACCTTTTTTAGCTCATAACCAAACCCGTATTCACCCACAAATTAACAACCTTCGGATACTCTATCAAAGAATGACCGAACATGGTTAAATATGCAAATCTTAGATTTTAACAATTAGAAAAAATATTTAGTTAGTTATAGACATTTATTTTTTAAAATGTTTCGGTTTATGCTCCTATGGTCCTACCTATAAATTAACGATGCAAATCATTAATTTGAAACGAGCATTCACAAACATATACTTGATAATTTTTATTTTTAAATAAAAACTAAACTTGTAAATCATTTCTGAAATCTGAAGCAGGCTACATTGAAAATTATGAACTATAACATTAAATAGGTCTAACTTATAAAAACTTACAAAATCACAAATAATGAAAACAAAAGCATAAAAATCTTAAAAGGTTTAAAAAAAATACCCACTTTCTTTTGACATAATGTGGTGAACTTGTTTAATCGGTGAAATATAGCGTCATCAATGGTGTGAAGCAAGTATTGCCTTTCAATGCTATCAAGATGGAAGCCCGATATGGCATCGCAGCAGTGATAGTTGTTACTGGCGGTCTTAAATTTGGCATGACAAATACTCTTCCAAATTGCTCTTGCAATATCACCAAAAGACAACGCTCACACAAATTTATATCAGTAATATAAACTATCTAAAACAAAGAAGGTTCACTTTGACTTTTGATGTCAAATGAGTTGCGTTTACAAAATTCAACATAGATAAAACTATTTAAATATAGAAATAGATATTAGAGGAACTTACAGTTTGTACATCTTGCTAATCATCATGCCATGTACATCTTTCATAAACTGCAAAGTTTTAGAAGTAAGACAATATTAGTATGAGTTTTATTAAAAAATATTAAATATTCAGTGTCACGCCACAAAATACCAGCCACGAGAGCTTTCGATTGCCCATTGTTTGGATATATATCAAAACGCCTGAGATCTGCCTAATAAATTCCCAAATTACCAAACTAATAATAAACTTAAAATATGTTGTCATTTATCCTACATGTCCCGTTCGATTCGTTTACAAGCCTTGCAAGAAGTGAGTCGAGTAACAGGCCAAAGCAGATTCTATTTGACACTGTCGTTATTTTTGTGGGTTAAAAGAAGTAACTCAACTTTTTCTCTATTAGGTTTAATTGACCCGCAAACAGTTTTTCTTTATTCTTTAAAATAAGATTATCGTGTCACCATAAATGCAAAAACTTCACAGCTGCAAAAATAATCTAAACCATTATAAAAAAAATGGTTCTAACACACTAAAAAACATACTTGAGTGAATTATCATTACCATAAAAAACCAATCTTCACCTTTATGGGCATAAAAAAAGCTTGTTTATGAGTTCATATATTTAGATTCATAAAAAAAGATTCAACATACTTGTATTCTAGATACCTGTGAAGAAAAAAAGATTCATAAAACAACAAACCTACATGTAAAAAGCGAAATGAATATTTAGTGAAGTATCCTTATATACGTTAGTTCAGCTTCTGATGCCAACACACCAGCACATCATCTCTTAGCTCCTAAAAAAACTGTTTAAAAGACATCAGCTGAAATTTCAAAATAACATATCAAACTCACATGTAAATGGCAACAATGAAAACTATACAAGAGATTATTTTGATCAAAACCATAAAAAGAACAAAATTATGGTCGCGGATTCGAACCCCAGTCACCCCCTTTTTTTGTTATTTTTAGTTATATTATTATATTTAATCATTTTTTAATTAATAATAACTATAATAAAAGATAAATAAAATATATTTTATAAAAACCGATAATGTTACATGTGTTTTTCCATATCTTTATTGAAATCCTATATATGTGTGTGTATATGTATAAACATATATATGTATGTATATATATTTTTATATAAATAATAAAATTGTTTAAATCTATATATTTAAGATGTTGAAATCGATTCCGATCCAAATTCAGAACTCCTTAATCTATCTCATCCAATTCTAAACTCTAATCACAACTTACAGTATGAAATCTCAATAGTCAAAACCCAAAATTGAAAAGAACGTCACTGAACATTAAAAATCTTCAAATTGATCAAAAATTGATGATTTAATCAATCGAATTGATGTGTAAGAGGCTTTAGAATCATCAATCGATCATGAAAATACAGATTAACACACTTAATTGAGCTCTGATTAGGGTTCATGTTTAAACGTTCTGCTCAAAGTTTAAACATTCTGACCAAAATAAACACCAAAAAATGATGATTTAATCAATTGAATTGATGTGTAGAAGTATTTAGATTCATCAATCAATTATGGAATTGCAGAAATAACGCACTCAATCGAGCTCTTATTAGGGTTCAAAATATTATGTTTAAACGTTCCGAAACAAAACTGAAGAACTTTAAACGTTCTGACCAAAAAAGAACATCTTTAAACGTTTTAATATATTCAAAGAAGTTTTGGGTGTTCAAAAAAAGGAACATCTTTAAACATTCTAATACGTTCTAAGAAGTTCAGGGTGTTTAAAAAAGTATTGAAGTTCTGATAAAGTTTAGAAGTTCTAAGAAGTTATGGGTGTTCAAACTGGTAAAATTTAGAAGTTCTAAGAAGTTCTGGGTGTTCAAAACTGATAAAGTTTAGAAGTTCTAAGAAGTTCTGGGTGTTCAGAACTTCTAAAACTAACAAAAAAAAATTAAACACCTGTAAACATGAAATTGGAACATTGAAATCACTTCATATAATCTCATAATCATCAAACAATCGTCAATCGACCGTTAATTTGATCATTGATTCGATCATATGATCAAAATATGGAACGTCTGCAACTGGGTTTACTCAAAACTCAAAATTGATTAATTGAAACTTTAAATTGATGATTAATTGGACCAATTTTAAAGTTTAATTGATCAATTAGTTCAACAATTTCAATTTCAATTGGTCAATTTTATCAACCGACATGTGAAAAAGGCGTGACGAGGAAGATGGTGTTCACGACGGTACCGTCGACGGTCGCGACGGTAGATGCAATCATTGGACGGTGACGGTGAAGGCGTAGGGAATCGATGGAGCAATGGAGCAGAAGATCAGAACGGACGCGTGTTTTTTGAAAATCGATGGTGAAGAAACTCGCGTACCTATTGTATGATAAGGGATTATTGTATTTGATCCTTTATCTATATATATATATATATATATATATATATATATATATTTAAATGATTTAACTAACTATTTATACAAATATGTATGTTATAGATATTTAAACAATTTAAATTAACCTTTTTATACTTATATATTATAAACATGTATTTTACATAATAAGATATATTATTAAATATATTTAAACGTTTATATTGAAAGATCTATAAAAATAATAAATCCAAGTAATATATATTTATCAAAATTATAATGTTAATTAATAATCCAATTCCCAACTTTATTTCCGTCCGTAGATTATCTATATTTATTGTTTCTGCACTTATTCTTTATTAGGCTTTTTCGTCAAAGTTTGATCTACTGTCCGCATTCTTATTATACTGTTATCCTCGTTTTCTCATCTGATAAGGTGAGTATCTCATTTCCCTCTTTTACTCATTTATATCGTTTTGGGGACATAAGCGTTGGTAGATAGTTTATTACTATGTATAATACTCAATTGCAACTATTAAATCATGTGTGTATATCAATTTATGCCGAACGTGTTATATGCTTATATGCTTTATTTGATACGCATTCGGAGAGGTCCATCATAATCACAAATAGTATGATCATACGACTGTCGTAGTAGCCAACGTCCGCCGCATGACAATGGTTTTACCGACAACTTATTTACTTGCTCATTTGGTTAAATTGCTTATCTCACTTGATACAGTTTGCACTTTTATTTACTTATTATATATTCACTTATTTGTTGTTTTACTCACTCAACCTCGTGTTGACAAATATTTGTACTTTTAACGCATATGCAGTTCACCGTATGATTTGATTATCAATATTTTTGAAGAAACTTAGGGTTGCATGCTAGAGAAGAAGATACAAGATTTAAATATGGATTTTGTCTTATTTGTTTTATTTATGGAATTATGTATTTAAACCTTGTCGGAATATTTGAAATTAATTAATAGATATTGTCATTTTAAATTTTGCATGACAGTACTTTGAAAGTTGTGAGCAATTAGTACACGCCCCAGCATTTCCGCCTTAGGTTGGGATGTGACAGATTTGTATCAGAGAAGAAAGTTTAAGATAGGTCGTTAGTGGTGCCTTAGAAATATGCTTAGGAGCCTCATACGTGCTTATCTATTTGCCTTATGTGTTTAAAATTAATTGTTTACGGATTTCTTAGGTAATTGTTTAATTAGTGTTTATTATTATATTGTCTTACACACACACACAACTCCGAGTCTATGCCTCAACCTTCAAAGATAATTTTTCTTAATTAATTCAAATCAAGTAGATTGTCTTTATTTTTGGGAAATTTCTTAAGAATTCACTACTTTTGTTTTTTACTCTTTTCACCTTAGGGCTAGATTGTGTGACAAGTCATGTAGTAACTGAAAGGGGGAGAGTACTATGAGTTGGGCCTTGGCAAACTGGTTTCGAGAGCCCAAGGTAAGACGTTACTCGATCTTATAGGCCAAAGCGATACACCACTGTCATACGACCAACACCCTAGGTTGTTTTTAAACCGAATTCACGGTGGTTCGTGGCTAAATTCGGTCTTTTCTGATTATTGTATTATATTATTTTAAATGGGCAGTTGGGTGAAAAATCCATGGTATCCATGGGCACTCCTACTATCCATTCATCAACCTGTTTTGAATGTTATTTTATTGGAGTTTATCATACGTGGTGGTTCACAGAAGACTTAATTAACGATGTTTGAACTTAAAGACATGTTTTATATTGTTTAAATTTTAAGAATTATGTAAAGAATGGTTGACATTTATCTATTCCGTGAAAAGTTTTAATTTACTATGATATTTAGAACGGTGTTTGGTTCAATATGTTTGGTCGGTTTGGCCAATTCGAGGCGAACGTGAAAACGTATCAAGTGGGGATGACGATGGAGACGAGGAAAGTGAAGAAGAGCTCCACGGAGACGAAGACGACAAAGACTATGAAGACAACGAAGAAGAGTAATTTCTAATTGTTTTTCAATATTAATGTAAAATTTATTTATTTTGTATAATAAAATGTTGTTTGGATTACTTTGAATAAAAAAGAAAAAAAAATAATGATGAGGTAATAATTGATAAGGGCTCCATGGGGCTTTATCCACTACACCCCTTTTAGACAAGCCCCTTTGCTGACATGGCGCCACATGTCGCCACAAAGGTGCTTCATCTACTACACATGGTCTTAGGGATTGGTTTCCAAAACAAGAACACATTCATAATTCCTTTTATTGTTATTTTATCATATAAATTTGAGTTGAGTCCTCTTGTTTTATGGACGGAAGCGCATTCAGTCCCTAATTCTTAAAATCAGCATTGTCGCCCCCTCTATTTTCGGGTGTTCGTCCAACAAGAAGTTGAAATGACTAATATGTCCTTTTATAACATTTTTTTGTATCCTTGTGATACTGGAAAGTTTAGTTTGCGTCCTTTTGTCTTCATAATCATGTTTGAACATGTTACACCCATGTTTAAACGATTTGGATTTGGTTAAACTCCCAAACTAAAAACGTGTATTGAGGAGATACACATTAATGGTTTGGCTTAACATTTAAGAGACCATATTTGGATATCAGACTTAAATCGGCAATACACTTTGATGTGTATATATTGAAACGTAATCTAAGTGTAATCGTTTTTTTCTATCTATTGCGAGCGTGCAAGCAAGAACACACACACACACACACACACGAAGAATTGAATTAGACCCCCCTCTACAAATCGGTTTGACTGTTGAACTCAAGCTTGAACGAAACGAGCCCTAATTCCTCGATCACCTTTAATTCGAATCGTATATGGGTAATTAATTTGTGAATATTGATCGAAA
The DNA here is from genome assembly GCF_021521415.1 of Bidens hawaiensis. Taxonomy (NCBI): domain Eukaryota; kingdom Viridiplantae; phylum Streptophyta; class Magnoliopsida; order Asterales; family Asteraceae; genus Bidens; species Bidens hawaiensis. Next base: position 134,795 of record NW_027492579.1, on the reverse strand, counting down.
TCAAATCGCGAACACTAACCCTTTGTCAATTTCGATTTAAAAAAGGTTAATCATACCTAATTGGAAATTTAAGAATTCTAGGGTTCATATAGATTTGGGGTTTTTCATAACTGAATGGGGAGAAACAAAGTGGACTCCCATCTCGTTGAAACAAAATTGTTGGTTGATGTTGTAATTCGTCGGAAAAACATGGTGTTGGTGGTTGAGGGACTCAAACCAAATACCTCATAAGACACAAGAACTCGAACTATAATTATTTGAAGTTAGGAGTGAAACGACGATATTTCCCCTGATGTGGATGGAAAATTTGACGGTCAACTGCTGCGGGACTCAGATTGGCCCGCCATAAAACCACGAGGACTCGCAATGCATATTCTAAGAATTAGGGACTACGTGTTTCCATCCATAATGCATAGGGACTCAAAACATATTTGTCTCTTTATTTTATTTTACTATGTTAGTGACTGACTTATCTAACATGTGGACGGAAATTATAAAAAAAAAATTAAAAATAAACATTAATCTCATATATTTAAATGAATTTCCAATGTTGCATTTATAATAATGGATTACTTTACATAAATCTAATGTTTTTGTATGCGTAATAAATTGAAGACATACAAAGTTATAAGAGTAATATAATATGATTTAACAACTGAACGTATTGTTTGATAGTAAATTTATTATTAGTTGAATAATATTATAATATGTTTGTAATATTACCGATAAAATATTGCCAAAAAAGAGCACATAAATATCACAAGTACCACCTTGTTATGAGCAATCGTACGAAAAACTAAAACCAAAATCCTTTTTATCTAACATTAACTTAGAACCACGTGCATCAAACACACCTTTGACCTTTTATTAAGATCAACGTAGTTGTATGTAAACCCAGAGCAATAGCATGGTGAACCAAAAAGTCTCCAAGACCTATTGTTAACAATAGTGAATTACTATTCTCCTTAACAAATTTAACCAACCTGGCAATCATATGCTTAGACCCGAATTGAATGTCGGGCCGTTCGTTGAAGATAAAAGTTATCAAACCCATATAAAGTTTTACCATGAACAGATTGTATCCATTGGACATATATAGGTTCGATAATATAGATAAATGTGTATACCCTTGAACTCCTTGTTTAAATAATCTCCTACAATTCACATGGAAAGACCTTTTTTTAGGGACAGCACAATACATTGATGAATGTATGAAATAATAAATAACTATAATGTATGCCTAAGACGATTTATAAAGCTTACTAGAAAACAAATTTTGCAATTATATTTGGGATTTTGTTAAACATTTGATGTATCTATCATATATATACTTCATTAAATTAAGGTTTTACATCGTTGTAAAATAAAATAAATAATACCGTGAAAACTTCGATATTAAAGAATTTGAGAGCGAATTCATGTAGTTGAATTTTAACTTACATTATATATATATAACGGAATTTATTTATTATGTGGCTGTAGTTTAGTGATAAGAATTCCACGTTGTGGCCGTGGAGACCTTGGCTCGAATCCCAGCAACTACATTTCAATTTTTGTAAGATGTTTTTTTTCTTGTTCAGTAATTAACTGTGGACTCAGTTGACCCATAAGAATCAATTTTAGCCCATATTTTTATGAAGCCATCATTTCATTTTCTTTTCAGAGCAGTCCAGATCCATGGATTTTTATGAGTATTGATTTTAGTCAACACAATTCCTTTTTGTTATTACTCATTACCATCATTCTAGTGTAGCTATATGGATTTAATTTAACTTGATATAAGAACATCCTTTATGGTGGGGCTTCAAAGCCCCTCCACGGTACCACGTTAGCGTCACGTAAGCACCGGAGGGTATCGAAGCCCCCAACCAATAATGCCCAACTATGGTTTAATGTCCAAGGCGCTCATTTATATATATATATATATATATATATATATATATATATGTATATATATATGTATATATATATGTATATATATATGTATGTGTGTGAGAGAGATGGAGAGAGTTGTTGGAGAGGAGGGGGGCACTTAATTTCTTCTTCCGTGCCGACCGTTCCAACCATGGACATCGCCGCGCTCCACCACCAAGGGCGCCCCTTAGTGGTGTTCAGCGCCTAACGGCGCCTGGCTTCACCCCCTTTAGGCGCCCCATAGAGACCCGTCTAAAAGTGGCTTAACTAGACTTGGTTTTCCATAACCTACAAAATAATGGAAAACAATAAAAGTGAATGCAGCAAATTTTGTAGCAATATTGATGGTGCATTTAAGAAATTATATAACAAAATGTATATAAATATATAGAACAATTTACAAACATCTAGATCCTTGAAACTCCTGAATTAGGAATGTTAACTAGAAGCTTAAAACCATGATACAAAAATATTATCATGTAAGTGCATTAAGCAACACAAATAAGATTAAGACATATCGGGAAAAGTTTGTTGAAAAGTTCGACGAAGAATTGTAGCCTTTTGACACTGAAATACTCGTATGTGTATTATACGAGGTTTACATTCACTCGACATATTATTAAAATAATCATAAAAAAGATACAAATTTCTTAACAAGGAATATACCCAAAACAATAGCAACATATAGAATTAAAATAAAGAAAACATTAATTTCAAAATAAAAAAAATGTTAAGAATTACGAGAACAAGATAATCTCTTTCTGCCTAAAGTTTAAAATATGGCACACAAACTATTGTATCACTTTTCATATTTTAGTTCTCTTAATATTATTTTATTTGTTTCAAACTTTCTGTTTACTTTTAACCAATGCTTTTTAATTTTTATTTGCTTGCATCCTAATACTTTTCATATTATATAATTTATAGTTTCAAGTTGACTAGTAGTACATGTATATAGTTCGATGTTTTTACGTCTACTTCATACCGTTTAATAACCATGTTGCAATGCATAGGTTCTATCTAACTTAAAATTTTTTTCCTTTATAAATTTTAAGTTTCGGTCTGATATTTATACGTTAACACGCCGCAAAACACGTGACCAACTCCCCCATTCAACAACATATAGTTAGTTACTTTTTCCATATTAAGAAACCCAATTTTAAAAAAATAGAAAGAAAAAGTAATTTAAACCCGAATATTGTGGAAATAAGGATGGGATTAGTCTGGAACAAACCAGGTTTAAGGAAAGTTGAGAGTTGAGAACATTCGCGAAACCTCCTGAGGGTTTGACGATGGCCAAGATTCAAGAACACTCGAGAGAGATATCTATATCTTCTTTCCCCATTATATAAACACCCTACTTTCATTCTATGTCATCATCAATTCAAAACACAGGCTAACACGACACATTCTTCTGCAAAAGTTTTCGTCATAAATTTATATGTCTATTTGATTCTATTCTTAATTAGCTGGTGATCAGAAACATGTCTGGAAAAGGTGAAGGACCAGCGATCGGAATTGATCTTGGAACCACATACTCTTGTGTGGGAGTCTGGCAACGTGACCGTGTGGAGATCATTGCTAATGACTACTCCTTCTTATGTTGCTTTTACGGACACCGAGCGTCTGATCGGAGATGCTGCCAAGAACCAGGTCGCCATGAATCCAACCAACACTGTCTTCGGTAAGCCCTTACTTCCCTCTTGAATATTATTATTTAGCAGCTTAGTTGAAAACAATTCATATAAGAGGCCTGATTTATTTATGGAGTTATATAAAACTATGTAATTAAAGGAGTAATCCATTTAAGCTGGTTAGTTTGAATTAGAATTAATTACTAGTTAAGATGAAGTCGTGCCCGGCCCAGCCGACAAACCCATGATCGTGGTCTCATACAAAGGCGAAGAGAAGCAATTCTCTGCTGAGGAAATATCCTCCATGGTTCTAGTCAAGATGAAGGAAATCGCCGAAGCCTACCTCGGCACCACCATCAAGAACGCCGTCGTCACCGTCCCCGCCTACTTCAACGACTCCCAGCGCCAGGCCACCAAGGACGCCGGCGTCATCTCCGGGCTTAACGTCATGAGAATCATCAACGAGCCCACCGCGGCCGCCATTGCCTACGGGCTGGACAAGAAGGCTTCAAGCGTGGGCGAGAAGAACGTCTTGATTTTCAACTTGGGTGGAGGCACGCTCGACGTCTCTCTGCTCACCATTGAAGAGGGTATTTTTGAAGTGAAGGCCACCGCTGGAGACACGCATTTGGGGGGTGAAGATTTTGATAACAGGATGGTTAACCACTTCGTCCAGGAGTTTAAGAGGAAGAACAAGAAGGATATTAGCGGGAACTCAAGAGCTTTGAGGAGGCTGAGAACCGCGTGTGAAAGAGCAAAGAGGACTCTTTCATCCACGGCTCAGACCACCATTGAGATTGATTCTCTGTATGAAGGAATCGACTTCTACTCCACCATTACACGTGCACGGTTTGAGGAGCTGAACATGGATCTGTTCAGAAAGTGTATGGAGCCGGTGGAGAAGTGTTTGAGAGACGCCAAGATGGATAAGAGCAACGTGCACGATGTGGTTCTCGTTGGCGGCTCCACTCGTATCCCCAAAGTTCAGCAGCTGTTGCAGGACTTCTTCAACGGGAAAGAGCTCTGCAAGAGCATCAACCCAGATGAAGCTGTGGCATACGGTGCTGCGGTTCAAGCAGCCATTTTGAGCGGTGAAGGCAACCAGAAGGTGCAAGATCTGCTTTTGTTGGATGTGACCCCTCTGTCTCTTGGACTGGAAACTGCAGGCGGTGTTATGACGGTGTTGATCCCACGAAACACCACCATTCCCACCAAGAAAGAGCAGGTCTTCTCGACCTACTCTGATAACCAGCCTGGGGTTTTGATCCAGGTTTACGAGGGTGAAAGAACACGAACCAAAGATAACAATTTGCTTGGGAAGTTTGAGCTATCTGGGATCCCACCGGCTCCTCGTGGAGTTCCACAGATTAACGTCTGCTTTGACATCGATGCCAATGGCATTCTAAACGTTTCAGCCGAAGACAAAACCACTGGTCAAAAGAATAAGATTACCATTACCAATGACAAGGGAAGGCTATCAAAGGAAGAGATCGAGAAGATGGTACAAGAGGCAGAGAAGTACAAGGCGGAGGATGAAGAGCACAGGAAGAAGGTGGAGGCAAAGAACGCATTGGAGAACTATGCATATAACATGAGGAACACCATAAAGGATGAGAAGATAAGCTCGGAGCTGCCCGCGGATGACAAGAAGAAGGTGGAGGATGCGGTGGAGGAGGCGATCCAGTGGCTCGATGGGAACCAGTTGGCGGAGGTGGAGGAGTTCGAGGACAAGATGAAGGAGCTTGAAGGTATCTGCAACCCGATAATTGCTAAAATGTATCAGGGCGGTGCTGGTGGGCCGGACATGGGTGAGGATAGCCCTTCAGCTGGCGGCGGAAGTGGTGGCGCTGGACCGAAGATCGAAGAGGTGGATTAAGGTGTGATTGAAGTATGTTTCAATACTATGAAGCTGTGGTTGCAAGGCTTGTAATAGGATGTGGTTGTGTGGTAGTTCAAGAATTATGCAGCTTTTTGAATAAGAAAATCAGTCGAAACTATTTTATGCAAAACTTTAAATAAGAATTATTATTTAATTTAGAATCAATTGATCAATAAGATGAACAATTTAAGCAAGAATAATATGAACTATTACAAAGCTTAGTTCATAAATACAACAAGAACAAATAATAATAATATAATAATATTGAAGAGAAGAGAAGACCTCACCAAATCGGTTGGAAACATGCAAATTGCAACGACAATAGGATGAGGTTGAATTAATAAGCACCGGTGGATAAACAAACAAACAAAATCCAGAAAGAGATTGCGCGTATGGCGTAAGCCACGTATTATTTGAGGAAATGGTGGTGGGTCCCCTATGGCTATGTATGTAGATGTTGTTGTTGTTCTTGCTGTTACTAAAAATAATAATAATAATTTGAATCCCTAATTGAATCTGTGGAGAAAAGAGAGGAGAAAGTGTTGTTGATGTTAACAATGGCAACCAGCTAAGAGCATTCACATTCCATTTTTCATCTTTATCTCTGTAATTATACTAAAAAACACTACATTTTATACTAAAAAACACTATATTTCTCTCTCCTGTTCAATTAAATAATATTTTTTATACCTTTATCATTACAATTTTCTCTCTTCTCTACTCACAACCAATCTAACAAATATTAAAAAATAAACAGGGGCAAACAATATTTCCCAAATTTACAAAAAATCACTACATTTTTCTCTCTACCCTATAATTTACACTCACAACCACTCAAAACCTCACCCTATAATTTACATTAGGAAATATGACGCGAATACTCTAAGACATGTGTAGTTATTTTTTTTCTTTCTTTGTTGTGGTTTGCAGTGTGAGAGGAGTCCTAGGGAGAGAGAGAGAGTGGTGGGACCAGTATGCACAACACTTCTTCAGACATGTGACTGACTTCTGGATCCCCTGTGTTTGAAGCATGTGGTCAAATTTGCTGAGTCAAAAGCTATTTTTAAATTAAATTCATCTTTCTTAAATACATGTACCACAACAATAACAATAATAATAATAATTAATAACTTCTCGTATCTTCCATTATGAACATAACAAGGATTTTGACCCCGCGTTGATGGGGCAGTCGATGTGAGTAGTCGATGTATCCGCGTTGATGATCGAGTACATTGGCAAAGAAGTCACAACTCCAATGCCAGCAAGGAATCCAAATAGGAACACGACAAAGATAGGCAAATCATGATAAGCCAAACCGAGGCGATGTCATCTCCACAAATCAAAAGATTTAGAACTTACACGACTTCCCAACTACCAATAGTTCCAAATCAGTATTCGGAACAAATGGAAGATGACAGTCATTGTAGGTTCACATACATGGTCATCATAGGCGTTAGCAACCAAACAGATTAAAGGGTGGAACAAACGTAAAGTCATAAAGTCAACTTCTATGTATATTGAATTATATATATATATATATAACGCTCTAAAAAACCATTGTTCATCAATATGTAGTACACCATTGCGAAATATGAAATAGTGGTCCAAAACACATCCTTAAAATTCCTCTATGGATTCAAACAGTTAGTTATAAATAAGAAATGAGTTTGATGCTCATAGGATTCTTGTTACGCAAATCAATGAAGATGGCAAAATTAGAATGAATATTCATAAATGATTACACAATCGTACGCACCTTTCGTAGCAGGTGTTGGGCAATCAGCAAAGACAACAGCCTACGGCCACCCACGACATCGCCATTAGGAGTTCCGAATAGTAATTTGGAACCTGGCAATGACAGACGATCATGATCACAAGCTCGGATCCATGATCATCATAGCCGTTATCAACCATATCGATAGACAACAATCCTAAGGGTTCCGCCTCGGAACCCGGCAACAAAGAAGACGGTCTTTGAACTCTATTTCGGTTATGCAACTCTTATTTTATTGCTTAAATGTCTCCATTTTAGGCATAAGAACTCTGCCGCAATCAAAAGCTTTGGCACATTCAATGTAAAAACCTCAATACGTTGTAGCATAAGGTTCAAACAGCTGCTAAATTCAGCCTGTTTAGCTAAACTTGTTTATGGGTTCAACTTGAAACTGGCCTAGCTTGTTTAGATAAAACTGAAACCTAAAAATTTCATGTTAGATTGTATCGTCCGGAATTGAAAATCTAAAAGTTACCAGAAAACACAAACACAACAGTTAAAATAATCACTAAACACGAATTATGAATGAAAGATCGAGGTTGAAGTATATATTTATGGATTACCTCGTAATTGCCGGAGCACCGTAACACCACCACACCACTTTTGTGTGAAACATCTGAAGTCAAATTCGTTGTCGCCACTGTGACAAATGACAAACACCGATCAACCCGACGGGCACCACGCCACTAACACAACGTCCAAAGATGATCCGGCGCCGCCAAGGTATCCGAATCGAAACCCGGCAACACCTGACTACTGAACCACCAAACCACCGCCGTCCGCCAACAGCAAGGGTTCCGAATCGAAACCCGGCAACGCCACAGTCAATTTGTAAACATCTGCGAGGATGAAGCAGAGACCCAAAGATCAAGCAAAAAAATCGGGAATTTTTGCAAGTGACATTAGGAAACCCGCGGGAAGAATCCCCACGGAGAACCTTAAAACTAAAAACCCTTTTCAAAACCCCTTGCTTAAAGTCCAAAAGTTCACCTCACTTTATTAAACATTCATGAGAAGAACATTGGACTGGGGGGACTTGAAGAGATAGGTCCCAGCAGAGACCAGTTGGTCCCGCAAGACTCACCTTGAACAGGGACGTCTGCGCAAAGGCCATCTGCTCCCGCAGGACCCACCATGCTCATAGAATCTTACGCGCAGTACGCAAGCTGTACACGCAGGGAAAGCCTCCCAATGGTGAAGTACCCCGCCTGTTCCCGCAGTTGCGGATACAAGCCATCAGGGAAGGCTACCCGCAAACAGCAGGGCTACACGCACAAGGCAATAGTTACTTCAGTAGTCACATGAAGGAATGAGCAAGGCGGGAACAATCCCGCCAAAATGAGCCAGTCCGTATGATTCTGAAAGATCTTTTGTACTATACCTACCAAGGTATGGATAGGACAGACAATCTGACCAGAACAACCCATGAGCCAATCACAGGGTGACAGCTCACCGACAACAGTACGAGGAGGAGCACCCTCTAGTACTGTTTCACTATTAGCCGCTGCCTACTCACCAACTCTTACTGAGGGGCGTGCGTAGCCTACAGTTGGTAGAATAGTGTTACTGTTGGCCGTAACCTATTCACCAACCAGCATGGCCTGCGTATAATCCACAGTAGGTGGGACGTGCATAATCTACAGTTGGTGGAATAGTGCAGCCGACTTTGTTACTGTTGGCCGTAACCTATCCACCAACCAGTATGGCCTATGCATAATCCACTGTTGGTAGAACAGGAATACTATTCAGCCGGCTGTACCTTCTAGGAAACCTACCTTCGGCTATAAATACTCCAACATCTTGGAATGGTAAGGGCATCTGATATCTCAATCTTATCTAGCAATCTCTTAATATACTCTTATATTCAGAGCAACCTAGTCTGATTCTCACGCCGGAGGGTGGTCACAAGGAGGAACCCCCCCCCCCCTTCTCAGTGACGAGCTTACGGTGTTTGTTTTGCAGGTCTCCTGAAGAACAGCCTTCTCAGCTAGATCTCATCCGTGGGAAACATTACTTAACCCCCAGATTATCTATAATCTGTCCAGGGTTCACTTAGTGTTTCTTCATTGGCGCCATCCGTGCATAAAAGCTAGAACTATTTTAGTTTTTTCACAATTTCTGAAGAAATGGTTAACGTTACTCCGGTCCAAAGGCCAGTAACCGACCAAGAAACCCCGGTAACAACCCCAGCAACTGGGGGGAACACCGGCGGTTATACAATCCTTACGAACACTACCCCGACTACCCAAGCCGGGGCAAGTGCAGTAAATATTCCACTGGGGTTCACCGATACCCAGCTGGAAAAACGAACGAAGGTCCCTCGCCAAACACTAGATCAAGTGAAGGCGTGGGCCGAAGCACGGCAAAGAGAATTCCAAGCCGAATTGGATGAACGCTTGCGTTCAGTTCAACAGGCTGACGAATTCGCCAGTACTCGCCAACACCTCAATATGAGCAGTGACTGCGAGTACTCAGACGACGAGTTGGAGTCCGATACCGACGCAAACCCTCGCCATAAGGCGAAAGGGAAGCGTAAGGAAACGGACGTCCAACCAAAAAGGAATTTTGGGGAAGCTTTTAAACCAATCGCGGAGAGAAACCCGCGTGACTTCTCCAAAACCTTTAGACCAACTGCTACAAATGCAGGAAAGTCAAAATTCGCAAGGGACATTGCGGAAGCAATCGCCCCGAGAAGTGCCAAACAAATGTCCAACATTGGCACTTATGATGGTCTATCCGACCCAGACGACCATTTGAACAGGTTCATTGCAGGGGCTACCGTCAGCAACTGGACGGAACCCACGTGGTGCTACATGTTCCAGATGACTCTGGTCGGAGCGGCCAGGGCATGGTTCGATCGTTTACCGATCCACCACATATATGACTGGGCGGACTTTCAGAACAAGTTCAGCCAGCACTTCAGCCAACAGAGGAAGTACACTGAAGAGCAGTGGACGATCCTCAACTGCGTGAGAGAGGAGGATGAATCTTTACTAGACTTCATCACTCGCTTCAACTCCAAAAAGCTAAGTCTCGGCAACATAAGTGAGGATCTGGTTCGCGCCGCCTTCATCCAAGGCGCCGAATACCCAGAACTTATCCGCACATTGACGGGTAAGGATGGCATGCCATCAACATGGGATGCCATCATGACGGCGGCAAAGCGCTTTGCCGAGACGGAAAAGCAACTGGGAAGAGATCTTCCCCAGAGTACACACCTCTACACGCAGAGGACAAGAGAAAACAATGTCCGGATCGCCCGGCAGAACAAAAAGAGGAGGCTAGGTATTTGGCAGTCAAGGGTAAACTTTGACACCTCATCCAGCTCTCGCCCTCTTGTTGGCGGAAGGGACAACACACACCCTTCAAACCGAAAACACCGGTGGACGCCACTCACGAAGAGCGTCACGGAGATATTTGCCACGGAAAAATTGCCATGGCCAAAAGCCCCATTGATCCGGCAGAAACCTAATGCGGATCAAAGCAAATCCTGTGATTTCCACGGGACAAAGGGTCATGGTACTGAAGAGTGCACATCCTTGAAGGATATTATTGAGACATTTGTCAAGGATGGAAGACTTGCACATCTCGTGGCATCGATCAGGAAGGGAGGAAGGAATGACAACCGGTACAGAGGTAACGGACGAAAGCCCGTCGACATCAGCATCAACATGGTTCATGGCAAGGTCAGAGGAAGAAAAAGACGAGTGACAGAACCTTGCGCGTGGAAGGAAGCTGAGGTGCGCTTCCCGCGAGTGCCAGGAGGCCCCAGCAAAGAAGGCCCCATCGTCATCAGAAGCCAGCTGGGGCATTACATCACTTCCCGCACTCTTGCTGACAACGGCGCTTCGTCGACAGTGATGTACAGGCAGTTCTTTGATAAGCTGGATGATGAAGACAAAGAACGCTTGGAAACGGTCTACGCTTCAATGGAAGGGTTTGACGGCAGTACAGAAACCCCCCTGGGTATCCTATCTTTCCCCGTTACTCTTACTGATGGGAATCATTCACGCACAGAAGACGTGGATTTTGTCGTGATGAAAAAGCCACACCACACGTACGACATCCTATTCGGAAGAGACGGGATGGCAAGATTCAACGCCGTGGTATCTTCAGTCCACGGCTTGATGGGATGGCCAACAGCTGAGGGTGTAGCGATGATCACTGGCATTCCCCAGGTATGCATCGCATCTGTCTCATCTAAACCCAAACCGAAAAAGGCTAAACCAACCATCACCGAACCGGAAAAATGGGCCTTCAATGGCAAATACCCCGACCAGGCCGTTACCATTGGACCAACAATCGTTGATCCCACCCGCACCCTACTCAAACGCTTACTGCAGAAAAACGCTGACATCTTTGCGTGGGCACCAGCTGACATGACTGGTGTACCCCGAAGTAAGGCGGAGCATAAGCTCAAGTGCGATCCGGCTGTTACGCCAGTCGTACAAAAGCGCAGAGTAATGGGGCCTGAACAAACTAACGCGTGTAGAACCCAAGTCAAGGAACTCCTTGACGCAGGCATCGTACGCGTTAGCAGATATCAAACATGGGTTGCAAATCCCGTAATGGTACCGAAGAATGACAAACAATGGCGCATGTGCATAGATTTCAAAGATTTGAACAAAGCATGCCCCAAAGATTGTTATCCGTTACCAGAAATTGATCTTAAGGTGGATTCGTTGGTACCATTTCGCCTTAAATGCTTCTTGGATGCGTATAAGGGGTACCATCAAATCCACATGGCCGTAGATGATCAGGACAAAACCGCATTTCGGACGCCCGATTGTACATTTTGTTATAAAATGATGCCATTCGGACTTAAGAATGCAGGGTCCACGTACCAACGACTGATGGACAAAGAGTTTCATGCCCAAATCGGGAGAAACTTGGAAGTCTATATGGATGATTTGGTCATCAAAAGCCCCGAGCCAGAAGCGATGTTGAAAGACATTGAAGAAACTTTCAACACGCTCAGAAAGATAAACATGAAGCTCAACCCGAGCAAGTGTTCATTTGGGATGGAAGAATGGAAGTTCTTGGGAGTCATTGTTACTAAAGATGGCTTCAGAGCGAACCCTGAAAAGGTCGAAGCCATTATTAAAATGGAATCACCTACCACCATCAAACAGGCTCAGACACTGAATGGACGACTAGTCGCACTTAATCGCTTTTTGGCAAACCATGCGGATAAGTCGTTTCCTTTCGTGTCAACATTGAGAAACTGCTTAAAGAAAACGCACTTCCGCTGGACACCAGAAGCGGAAGCAGCTTTTCAGGAGATTCGGTCACGCCTGATCGAACTCCCAACACTTACAGCACCACAAGCGGGAGAGGAGTTAATCCTATACCTTTCCGCAACAGATAGAGCAACCGGGGCAGTCCTGCTAATAGAACGAAAAGGCATCCAGATGCCAATCTATTATGTTAGCCGTGTACTAACAGACGTAGAAACCCGGTACTCTACCCTCGAAAAATTGGTCTTAGCACTCATACACGCTTCACGCAGGTTAAGACGATATTTCCAGGGCCACCCAATCACCATTCTCACCAACTTCAAACTCTCAAACGTTCTAGGCAAACCCGAATTATCGGGACGTCTAGCCAAATGGGCAATTGAATTGGGAGAATATGCAATTAAGTACAAGCCAATACCAGCCATAAAGGGCCAGGTCCTGGCCGATTTTATTGCAGAAGTCCCCGCTTCGCGGGAGAAAGAGTGCCAGGAGGAGGCTCAACCCTCCCCAGCACAGGACATCAATGATGTCTGGCGACTCTACACTGATGGAGCAGCCAGTAACGAGGGTTTAGGCGCAGGGTTAAAATTAACCAACCCAGCAGGCCAAGAATATACTTACGCTATTCGGTTGGATTTTCCAAGTACGAATAACGAAGCCGAATATGAAGCATTCTTGGCCGGCTTGAGAATTGCGCGTAAGATGGGAGTGAAAAACTTGGAAGCCCACGTGGATTCCATGCTGGTGGCCAACCAAATAAATGGGACGTACACGGCTGTGAACGACACAATGGCCCTGTACCTCGCCCAGGCAAAAACCCTTATGCGTGATTTTAGTGATTGTAAGGTCATACACGTCAAGCGCAGCGAAAACAAATCTGCGGATGCGTTAAGCAAGCTTGCATCACTAGCCTTCACCCACTTGGGAAAGGACATCCGCATTGAACTCCTCGAAGCACCATCAGTCCCGCACAAGGAAATTTGTGTCATCCAAACCGGTACAGAAACGTGGATGACACCAATAATAAATTACCTTGCAGCAGGAACACTACCAGAGTCAAAAACACAGGCAAGAAAACTACCCTGTAAAGCACTGAATTATCAGCTCGTCAACGACATCCTTTACAGACGTAACTTTCTTGGCCCACTCTTGAGATGCGTGGACAACCAAGATGCTGACTACCTCCTAAGGGAAGTACACGAAGGCATCTGTGGAGTACACGCAGGTCCTCGCGTTGTTGTAGCCAAGCTAAACAACGCGGGATACTTTTGGCCGGGGATGCATACGGATGCACTGGCATACATCAGAAAATGCAGGTCTTGCCAGCTTTACGCACCCAACACGCACCGCCCGAAGAATGAACTTGTTCCAGTCACTTCTTCATGGCCATTTCAGAAGTGGGCCATCGATGTGACAGGCCCATTTCCTACAGCAGCAGGAAATGTTCAGTTCCTAGTGGTAGCCATCGACTACTTCACCAAGTGGATAGAAGCAAAACCTTTAGCCCAAACAACCGCGAAACATATCAAAAAATTTATTTGGGAATTTATTATTTGTCGTTTTGGACTTCCACAGAATTTGGTGAGCGATAACGGCACCAACTTTGCTGACAAGAAGCTACAACAGTGGCTAAAAGAACTTCAAATCACCCACACCTTTACCTCAGTGGCACACCCGCAAGGTAATGGTGAGGTGGAAAGAGCAAATAAGAGCATCGTCGAAGGCATCAAGAAGAGGCTATCGGAACACAGATCCGGCTGGGTGGACGAGCTTCCGCACGTCCTTTGGGCAAACAGAACGCTGAAGAAGGCCAGTACGGGAGAAACCCCGTTCAGCCTCACTTATGGCACTGAAGCCATGGTCCCGGTCGAAATTGGTCTACCCTCGCCAAGGGTCTTGATTCAGCCAGAAGACAATGATGCGGAAAGACGGTTGGATCTTATGCTAACCGAGGAACGCAGAGACTTAGCCGCAGTGCGTGAAGAGAACTACAAACGACAAATGCAAAAGTACTACAACACGCGGGTAAAACTCTGCAACTTCAAGATAGGAGACTACATACTGCGTAACAACGAGGCTTCAAACCAAGAGCGCCCGGGAAAGCTGGCCCCGGTTTGGGAAGGGCCATACATTATCAAAGAAGTCCTGGGAAAGGGCGCATACCGGCTCGAAAGGCTCGATGGCACTCCCATCCCAAGAACATGGAATGGAGCTCAATTACACAAATGTTATATGTAGATCAATTCCAAAACTTGTAAAGAAAAGGCCTAGAGCCACTTCTAATGGAAATGATTCTCCTTTCATAATGTGTTTACCTTTATACTTATGAACTTCCCACTAATACCGGTATTCACCGCATAAACGGGAAGAAGTAAGTCGTTACGTGTGGAAGGCGGAAAAAACCCGCGTAAACACAACGTTAATAAGGGAAACCTACACGCAGGTATGATGTAAGTAAAGTTTAGGCATCCTTGTAAGTGCAAGTGACGGTCTTACCCGCACAATCACGAACAAGGAAGCAAAACTTCAACCTATCATCTACCACGTTCAAAGGTTATCCTAAAAAAAAAAAAAAAAAAAAAAAAAAAAAAAAAAAAGATGAGGAAAACCTACACGCAGGTCAGATATGGGTAAAGTTTAGCCATCCTACTAAGTGCAAGTGACGGTCATACCCGCACAATCACGAAAGAGGAAGCAAAACTTCACACCTATTATCTACCACGTTCAAAGGTTAACTTATCCTCAAATAAGGTAAACCTACAAGCAGGTCAGATGGTAAAGTTTAGCCATCCTACTACGTGCAAGTGACGGTCCTACCCGCACAATCACGGAAGAGGAAGCAAAACTTCACACCTATCTACCACGTTCAAAGGTTAACACTTGGAAAATTGCTAATTTAAACTTTAAGTATGTAAGTCATATAACGTTTATAAAGCAAGGAATCCAATGAGTCAAGCGGTCTTAGCCGCGCAAAGATTTACATTTCATAAATATTCGTTACAAGAATGGCCGGGTAACTACCCACCTACAAGAAAGTAAATCTATACAAACTAAATCTATCCTAGTAGCGGGAAGGGATCTTCAGGATCAGGCTTCAGGGCCACTTCCACTTGGACCAGCGCCGTCAGTAGAGCGTGGCTGTTCAAGGTAAGCCTTAAGGATAGGTAGCCCGTCATCAGCAGCAGCAATTTCATTCACCTTCTCCACCACCGGATGCGGGAAGGCGGCGTATTGATTTACTGCTTGGTCATATATGGCTTCGGTATCTACATTGTACAAAGGGAAGTTGGATGGCGGGACGCCTTTCTCAACAAACCCTAGACCAAGCAGGAAGCCGACCCGTTCCCCATCCTCGTGAGAAGCGTTGAGGGCTGCGCTCATTGCATCGTCGTAGGATGTCTCTGAGAAGACCCGATGCACAACCTACATAAGAAAATATACAAGTGTCAGCACCCTATCTACAAAGAAAAGCGTGAAGACATGAAGATAGACATACCTGAGACAACGCTTCTCGAAGAAGCCATTCCTTGGCAACCAGAGCTTCTTTAAGGGCGGCTTGAGCTTGGGTGCAGGAGCGTTCGGCTTCGCTTTTGTTAAGGTTGGCAAGTAGAACTTCCTTTGCGGCAGCCTCTTCGACGCCCTTAAGCTTCCGCTCGGTATGGTCAAGCACGCCCCTCTGGTCCAAGATCTCCTGGAGCTTCTTGGCATCTTCCATCGCCAAGGCATCATGAGCACGTTGGAGAGCCTCTAATTTGGCCTTGAGCTCCTCATTCTCCACGCGTAAAGGCTCAGCAACGGCTTCAGCCTTGGTGGCCCTCTCGGTTGCGTTCCTCGCAGTCTCCTTAGCTAGCCGAAGCTGTTCGTTAACAGCTTGGGCAACCTTGGAGCGGGCCTCGAGTCGCGCTTGAACCTCAACCTCGAGGGCCTTGAAGGCCTTCTCCTTCTCCGTAGCAGCTGCGGACAGCTTTTGGTTCTCCTCCCGAAGAGCCCGCGCTTGAGATATTTCTTTGGCGCGAGCTGCTTTCAACTTGTCGTTTTCACGACAAAGCAGCTCGACGCGCGGCTGCATCCGGGCTTGGAGAACCCGAAGCTCGTTGGTTAGCCTACTCTCCTGGTAGCTAGCCATGGCTTCCCCCAACGCACCATGGGGAGCAGCGTGGCGAGCCCATTCCACGCACTCCACAGGGGTACGAAGGGTTGTTCCTCGGCGTATGTTCCATCTTGGAACATACACTTCATTGGAATCCGACACTGCAAAAGAAACAAAGCAGTTAGGAAAAGATGATAAAAAATACAAAAAGGCCAAAAGAACCCTACGCACCTGTAGGGTCGATCACTGGCCGATAACCACCGAACCCAACACCTGAACCTAAGGGAAATCCATCCAAAAGGTCAGGCAGATGGGAAGGTAACAAAGATTGGCAAGAAGCCCCGCGCGTACCTGAAGGTTCGGCCGTCGAAGCCGATGGTGGGGGCGGCATGGTTTCCACCGCAGTCGATGGCGGAGGCATGGTGAAGAAGCAGCAAAAGTAACCGCCGGCTCTGTGAAGGATGCTGTAAAAATCGCACTCACAGCCGGCGGTGACGTCATCTCGGCTGGAACAGTCGGCTCAGAATGAGCAACTGAACCAGCGGTAGCAGGTGCAGGCGCCTGGGTCGACGCCTCAGGTAGGCTGACCAAGCCCACCGTCATTGGCGGAGAGGTAGTACTCGGCCCCTCACCCTGGAATGCGCCAACATCCACGCCTGCGTAAAGAAGAAAAGTGTTAAAAGACTTGAGGATTAAACTACGAAGATAAAAGCTAAGAGTTGTACTTACGGGTTTTCTTGAGCTTGAACGTACGGACGGGCGGGGACGAACCCGATGGAGCCGGTCTCTTGATGCCGGTCACCGTCGTCGTCATTGGTTCTCCGGAGGTAACAGTCGTAGCCTCCGGAACAGTGGTCTTCTCACCACCGGGGTTCCCCGCCACCTCTTCACTATCTGACTCAGTGTCAGATAGGAGCACTGGATCGGCTGTGGAGGCCGCCTTCTCCTTCCCTTTCCCGCCAGCAGCCCTCTTCTTCCGCACTAACGGAGGACCATCTGCGGATTCCTCAGAAGAAGACAGGATGTAAGGAATTCCAGCAGCGGGTACAGCACTGAGGGGTGGAGGAGAGAATAACGCCTTACCTGGCCGCCGGTGGCTCAGGATCTCGTGGCCCAGCGGATAGACCTCCACAAACCGATCCGCTGTTTGCTCCAGGATGGGCAACTCGTTCTCGTCAAGAGCACGAGTACCCACCCGCACAGGGTCGTCAGCTTCCCGCGGGTACAGGAGCGACTCCAAATTGTTCCCCTCTGAAAGAAAAGAAACAGTTATAAGACAAACTCATATCAGCAAGAAAGACAAGACATACCATAAGGAGTAGAGTTCAAACCGTATTCGAGAAGGATGGGAACCTGAGACGCCTCCTTCCATACCTGGCTCATCCCCAGCATCACCATCCCGGACTCCGCAAACCGGTAAACCGGAGATTGGACCCGGGATATCTTGGCAAACCATCCCGCCTCCTGGTAGTTGGTGGCGTGGTGGCTTGGAATTGCCTGGCCATTTTTAAACTTCATGGCAATGGGGATGGCGCGGGCAGAAATGTAGAAGAACTCCCGCTTCCACGATCGGAGACTGCGCTCGGTCGCGCAAATCTTCAAACCCTTGATCCGGGTTGTCAGGGTGTACCACCCCTGGATGCACCTCCAAGTATAGAAGGTCATCAGGCGGTCCACATAGGGCTCAATGCCCAGAATCCGGCACACCCACTCGAAATGGCGAATCTTGGCGATCGCCATGGGGTGCAACTCGGTCAGATGAACACCGTGCCTCTCAAGGACACGGTAAACAAACTTTGTCAATGGGAACCTAAGATTCCCATAGACAAAGAATGCTGCATAAACCCCGATCTTGCCTCTGGGGGCATCGTACACGGTCTGATGGGGTTCAGGAAACTCAGGCTCGAAAGGATCGAGCATGAACTTCCTAACAACATACCGGTACTGATCGCCGGGCAGAGCACACTGGCACTCACCAGCAGTACTCCTGTCATCGGTGGTGGACTCGAGATCATGGGAAGACATCTTGCAGAAAGAAAGCGATTTCGGGAAAATGCTTGCCTGAAAAGGGGAGTATTTGCCGGAAATCGCTAAGAAGAAGAAGAGAAGGGTGAAGGTGTGAATTACAAAGGACCCTCTCCCCCTTTATATACTAATCGCAATTAATGCGGTGAATTTAATGCGGAGGAGAGAGAAATCGAGGGTGCAATGAAACTATGACGCGTGGCAAAAAGCAGGCTGGCAACAGCTGTCAAAAGGACGCGTGCCAGTAATTTCGCGGCCACGCGCCCGAAAAATCGCGCCCACGCGCCTGAAAAAGCGTCTGGAATGACCATGTACTGTCACGTCACCATAACTTCCTGCACGTCCTGACACAGTCAGAAGAAACCGTCGCACGACGTTTCAGATGTTTGGACTGTTCTTATCCTCACCAACCTTTCGAATTTCAAAATTCAAAATTCAAAAAGATTCAAAAGTAAGCGGGAAAATACCCCTTACCTCGGCAACCAAGTAACCATAAGACGGATGCGGGTACAGTGTTAAGGCAAAACCCTTCACATACCTAGCACCCGCAGGGAATTGAAGCCAAGAATACCCCGGCAACAAAGTAACTATAAGACGGGTGCGGGTACAGTGTTAAGGCAAAACCCTTCACATACCTAGCACCCGCAGGGAATTGACGCCAGGGGTACCTTGAAAGTAAAGTAACCGTAAGACGAGCGCGGGTACAGTGTTAAGGCAAAACCCTTCACATACCTAGCGCTCCGCAGAGAATTGAAACCAAGAAGGATCTTCTGGGCAATGCTTGCGGAAACGGAAATAACATCCCCGCATAGCGGGAACGTCGAGAACTACATTGTTTGAGGCTCCAGGATGGAATTGGTGGTTTAAACATAATTGATCACTATGTTCAAAACCACTAAAACCTCAAGGAGAATCCACACAAGTGAGACTCAACGCTCCTGACTTGCGAGAAGGTTACATACCTACCCGCATCATACCCAAAGATCAAGCAAAAAAATCGGGAATTTTTGCAAGTGACATTAGGAAACCCGCGGGAAGAATCCCCACGGAGAACCTTAAAACTAAAAACCCTTTTCAAAACCCCTTGCTTAAAGTCCAAAAGTTCACCTCACTTTATTAAACATTCATGAGAAGAACATTGGACTGGGGGGACTTGAAGAGATAGGTCCCAGCAGAGACCAGTTGGTCCCGCAAGACTCACCTTGAACAGGGACGTCTGCGCAAAGGCCATCTGCTCCCGCAGGACCCACCATGCTCATAGAATCTTACGCGCAGTACGCAAGCTGTACACGCAGGGAAAGCCTCCCAATGGTGAAGTACCCCGCCTGTTCCCGCAGTTGCGGATACAAGCCATCAGGGAAGGCTACCCGCAAACAGCAGGGCTACACGCACAAGGCAATAGTTACTTCAGTAGTCACATGAAGGAATGAGCAAGGCGGGAACAATCCCGCCAAAATGAGCCAGTCCGTATGATTCTGAAAGATCTTTTGTACTATACCTACCAAGGTATGGATAGGACAGACAATCTGACCAGAACAACCCATGAGCCAATCACAGGGTGACAGCTCACCGACAACAGTACGAGGAGGAGCACCCTCTAGTACTGTTTCACTATTAGCCGCTGCCTACTCACCAACTCTTACTGAGGGGCGTGCGTAGCCTACAGTTGGTAGAATAGTGTTACTGTTGGCCGTAACCTATTCACCAACCAGCATGGCCTGCGTATAATCCACAGTAGGTGGGACGTGCATAATCTACAGTTGGTGGAATAGTGCAGCCGACTTTGTTACTGTTGGCCGTAACCTATCCACCAACCAGTATGGCCTATGCATAATCCACTGTTGGTAGAACAGGAATACTATTCAGCCGGCTGTACCTTCTAGGAAACCTACCTTCGGCTATAAATACTCCAACATCTTGGAATGGTAAGGGCATCTGATATCTCAATCTTATCTAGCAATCTCTTAATATACTCTTATATTCAGAGCAACCTAGTCTGATTCTCACGCCGGAGGGTGGTCACAAGGAGGAACCCCCCCCCCCATTCTCAATGACGAGCTTACGGTGTTTGTTTTGCAGGTCTCCTGAAGAACAGCCTTCTCAGCTAGATCTCATCCGTGGGAAACATTACTTAACCCCCAGATTATCTATAATCTGTCCAGGGTTCACTTAGTGTTTCTTCACATATGTGGCATGGAATACAATTCTGATCTTCTAGAAAATCATAATTCTTTGATCTTTAGTCTCACTTATTTGGATGTGTGTTCCTATTCAATGTTTTTCCTTTGCCTAGGATGCTGTTAAGTGTTAACTTCTCATTTTTCCTCTCAAGTTCTTATATTCTTGTAGTCATTCTTAATTTCTTCCAATCGTTTTGATACCTTAAAATATGACAAAGATAGAATTTATGGTTTTCCTTCATCTCCTTCATTCCCAATCTTTTACGTTTTAAAAAACTCAAATGCTTATTCACAATACAAATCGGAAAAAAAGGGTTACCTTATATATGAGTAGGCCATTGGAAGCAATTTATCTGGACTGTATTGCATCCTCAGTGATCTTTTTCTTAATTTTGAAAATTATCTAACTCACCTGAGCAACATAACCGAAACTGAACCGCTACACGATATTTTCCTCGGTTTCATCTAAACCTGGGGGGCTTACCAGTATGAAGCAAGCACGACTCCACTGACCTGTAGAGAGGGGGAAGGAGAAGGAGCACTCGACCGGCAACATATAGAGGAGTATTTATTAATCACATAATTTGGCTTCTAGAATATGACGCCCTTGGGGCTTTCTATTTGATTGTATTGAAAGGCCCAATGAATTGGAATTTCCCTATTGGTCCACGTCATTTCGGGGCAAGCGCTATGGTGAAGAGGATGAGCTTCAAGAAATGATTCGGAGTTCTTGCAGAGTGGAAGCGTGGAGTACCAGACATGAGATATATCTTCCAAATAACAAGGCCTTTTTCGAATAATGCAACTCATTTAGGACCCTTCAGATCCACTCTTTTTCCTATTTAAAGCTCAACCCTTTGTCTTTGTGTTTTCACATCGAGAAATATTTGCAGATGAAGAAATGTAAAGGGGCTTCTTACTCCCGAAAAAAATCCTCCTACATCTCTATTTAAACGCTAATTTATAGAGAAGACGCAAGAAAAAGACTTCGAATTGTTGATTAATCGCCAGAGATGGCTTAGAACCAATTATTGATCCGGGATGTGATATGGTTCAGAAGGATGAACCGGATATGGACAGTTCCAACAAGATTTCATTTTAAACAAAAATTCATTTTTTAATTTATTTCATTTATTCCATGATCGGAGCAGGGAAGGCTACTTGAGGCATTGAAACATTATTTTATATTTTGTTGGATCTTTATGACCAATAATAATGAATTCGAATTTGGTAGTAAAGATTTCAAAAGCTAAGAACATTGTATGTGTCACCCTTCATTTTTCTTTTTAGTCTTCAAGTGTATTATTTCAATTTTCATTTATGAAAACTGGTCATTCTAGAAATGTTTCGATTTGCTTTGGCTCGGGTCAAAATTGGCCATTTTAAAAGTGTTTCAGTTTAGTTACGGTCAATGAGTCAATATTAAAAGGTATCGATTTCGTTCGGGTTTCAACGAGTCTTTTTAAAATCGAATCGATTTGGTTCGGGTTATAATGGGTCATTCTCAAAACGTAACGATTTGATTCTTGTCAAAGCATGTAATTTTAAAAAGGCTTCGATTTGGTTATGTTCTTAAATGCACTTTGGACATGCTTCATTTTATTAGGGCACAAGACTTTTCACATGAAATGTAAAAACAGTTTTCGTAGCCAGTTAATCACTATGTTTGTTAGAATGGTGTATGAATGTTTTATGCCATCAACTGTGTTCCCCAGTCCAGGAAGAAAAGAAGCCTGAATCATTCTTGGATGCTTATCGGGAATCTTTCCTGAATGTTTATTTTCTGATTTGTTTGCTTTCCAGACTAATATTAGTGAAGTTAGTTTGTTTTCTGTTAATATTATTTTTTAAAGTTTATGATTTAAACTTTTAAATGTTCTTCGTAAACATTCTACTATGTAAAGTTATTTGTTGTAAGTTTATGTATTTCAATACTTTGTTTGCGTATGAATATGAATTGCAATTAGAAATCATATTTTTGTCTCAAAAGAATATATTAAAAAATCAGTTTTCGTTTGAAATAATAAATGTGTTTACTTGACAATTTCTATATTTCCGTCAGTGTCGTGTACGAGTCAATAACCTAGTTGGACAGTAAAGATGTATTGGGTTGGGTTGGGTTGGGTTGGGTTGGGTTTAGGGGGTATTATAACCAGCACCAATTGCCTATGCCATGTCATATTGTATTTGTCAATCTACATAAAATTCAATCAACATGAAATTGTTATGTGCTCTTGTGAGTCTGTTTGGCCAAGGCTTCGAATGTTGCATTCTTACCATTTTAGCCCTCCGTCTAAATATGTTAGTTTTGTTTTGATATTATTACGTATTACATTTAAGAAGTTTGGTGCCATAAGACTATAATTGGTCTACGTGACAGCACTAACTTCTGACACATCATTCAATTTTTTTTTAAATTTCTGTTTCAATATCGTAACGAACGTAACCGGAACCAACCCAATTCAAATCGACTTTTCGCCGTAATGTCTGGGTTTTACCAACCGTTATTTTTTGTTCTACAACAGTAACAAACATCATTGGTCCATGTGGCGAAAACAACATGTAACGAGTCATACAATATTTTGATTATTTTTTAGTTAAGTATCGTAAGGAACGTAATCGAAACCGATCCAATTCGCGTCTACTTGCCGCCATAACGCCTAGGTACCGACCATTGTTTTGTTTGGTTTTTAGTTTTTGTGTCGTAACAAACGTAACCGGAATCGACCCAATTCGCGTCTACTTGCCGTTATAATGCCCGAGTTTACCGACCCAATAGACATCATTTTAAATGAGTTATTTTTTGGTATAGTAAGTTATGTGAGTATTCTAGGCATTTGGTAATTTAATCTTTAGGTTTAGTGTCAGTTTCATAACGAAGCTGACCGATACCAACCAACTTAGTGTCACTTTGATCATAAGTTATAATTGTTTTATTTTAATATGCTATTTTTTATATTATAAATTATACTGGTGTCACTACTGTTTTCTTCGTTGACAGATTAATATTTTAAGTTTAGTGTCGGTATAATAGTGAACTTTTACCAACCAAATGCGTGTTAATATACCGCCGCGATGCGGCGGGTACAAACCTAGTTTGAAATAAAGAGAAACTTTGAAATCTTCACAAAGTTTGACTTGTGTTAATGCCGGACGGCATTTAAATGGATTGTTACAAAAAGTTTAAAGTGTTCCTTAAAGCCACGTCCAACTCTATAGGTCCTATGGACATATCAAACAACAAACAACTAGTGTTATTGGATCAATCTACACACTAGCTAGCGAAATCACTAGTGAGGAACCGAGATCTCGGATCTTGTTTGGTTTGTTTATTACCCAAAGAGGAAAGGTTGAGAGGGAGAGAAGAGAGTTAGTTAGAGGATAAGATTTGCAAAAGGTTGGTTGTAGCATGTGCATGCTTCACCTTTTATAGGTGAAGCCATGACATGCTCTCATATATTATTACAGCCCATTGGGCTATTGTTTACAAGACCTCGGGCCCAAACATACAACAAAGAAATCGACAAGCTATCTAATATACATCGTGAATAGTTTTAGTAAATACAAAAGACTAGTTAACATAACGGACCCCTACAAACTCCACTTTGCGAGTTCATTTAGCAAACTGACATTGCAAGACGGCGAAACTATAAATAAAGGCAAAGGCTCCGGAGTGGGAAATTACAGACGAAGAGGATGTGACGAAAACAAGTAATGATATTTATATATCGAATAAAATTTATTGTTTATTTGTTTTTATACATTTAAGTTTGTCATTATTTTCCTTTTTGTTACTTTAGTAAAGTGAGTTTGTTATACATTTTAGAGTATTCATGTTTAGTTCCCTATCGTATATCTATATATATCATATAATTAAATTAACAATCACTATAATTTCTCTTTCATTTTTAATTAAATAATACACTTTTATACTTTTATTATTATAATTTCTTTTTTCTTCATTCACAACCACTTTAAAAAAGTATTAAAATATTATACGGTGTGAATAGTGAAACCCTAAATTTAACTTTCTTGTATGACATTTTCTCTCCCACCTACTCACAACCACTTATAACCATACCAAATAATTTATAAATTCCTCTCACATATTTATTGAGAATAGGTTGAGAATGAGTTAATTATAATTATATATATATATATATACATATATATATATACTAATATAAACCAGCGCGATGCGACGGGAATGACAATTTGCAACAAGTTACTCGTTTTTTGTTAGTTTAGTAATTCTCTCGTAATATATTTTATAGTACTTATGTTAGTTTTCTAATCGTAGCACTGGTGTGGCTTTTATTGGCATGAGCCTAACAAATTTGACTTAAAAAACAATGAACACAAATAACGTTTTGGCTTCAGTTTGCTTTCACAATATGAACTTATTGGGCCTTTATACAAGTCGCAAACATTTAATTATTCTATGGTTTTATTTTCTTGTTTCATCCCAAGTGTTTGATTCTCCGTTGTAACCTTATGAGCTCTTTTACACAACTAAATCTTGATAATCACAAGTGTAAGTATATAGATATTTTTACAGTCATTAGCACACAACTTGAAATTAATAACAAATTAAATTACAAATAGAAAAAAAAACTTGACAAAAAGACCCAATTAGAGCTTTGCAGACAAATGATGGGTGGGGTTGAGTGTGTAACGGGTCATTTTTAATCGAATCAACACCCTTTTCTTACATCTTGGACAAATTGCATGTAAGATGAAATATCAACATATTTAAAACAAACAATGATTAAACTAGTTTGAGCAAACATAAACATATCATAACTTTGACTGAAAGTTTATTATGAACTTCAACTCTAGTCGGAGTCAAGTCACCCACAAAAGTTCAACGCTTAAAAAGCCTTTACAAAATTCATCACTATAAACTACAAAAAACGAAAGAAAAAAAAATGTTCCTGAATTTAACTCGCTTTTAGTCCGATTACACAGCCAATGTTATTTATTACCAATAAAGACACCAAAAGAACCTTTACAAAAGCGTTGAGCTTGTAGACACCTCACCAAGCCAATTTGAAGGCTAGACAAACCGCCATCATCATTTATTATTCCACCAGCTTCTTTGTAGCCGATCTAGCAAGTTATATCATAAAGTTATACAAAGGTTAAAATATTGCACGAAGGATTAAAAAAAACTATGATCGTTAATTATCTTACTTTCAATTCATGAAACAAGAAATTATTTTATTTTTACTACACAAATGCATAGAGCCACTTGTTGCAAAGGTTGTGATCATTGCAACATTAGGTTTGGGGCAGGAGATCAAATCATGTTTGACATAAAAAAATGTAAATTATTAATGTTTTTTGTTTGCCATTTGAAGGCAAACTACCGGGATTGATTACGTTCTTCTTAACACAAAAAAGGATGCTTACTAAGTTACTTCTAAATAGCTAAATCCATTTATTGATCCAAATCCAATCATAGAAATAGTTTAAATTTGAAATTTTGGATAGGTTTATTTTTTTTTTAAATTCAAAAGACCTGCGACCGCTAAGTGTAAACGAGGCGAACTGCTCGCGAGGTACTCGAATCAATAAAAAGCTTGAAACAATCCGAGCTTTTTCAAGATCAAGCCGAGCCGAGCAAAGCCTCAAATAAAGTATGTTTATCGTAGAGCTTGAGCCTTGTATAGGTAACCCCTTTTTAGGCTCGTCAAACCTTAACAAGCCTTTTGTATTTTTAAGTTTTAGTAATTTTGGACTTCTATGTATTCATTTCACATTACACAGCCGAACTCGAGCTGAGCTTACACTCGTTTAAGGTTTTTTCTCAAAACATTAAAATTTTCATATCACGATTTAACAAAATTTTCACATTATCAATATATAAATTTCAAGTAATAATACCAGTACCTTGAAGTCAAAATGACTCGTTTAGCCGGTATGCTACCACACTGCAGCCAGCTTCGGTCCATAATCATCCAATGAGCCCCCAAATGCTATTATGTATTATTTTTTTATACCCTTGGATTACTTATGTGACCGTCATGCCGCCTTTAATTTGATGGAGAGTATGAACATAGCTTTGACTGAAAAAAAAGTATAAAATCTAAACAAAAAAAAACATATTAAAAAATAATCAATATGACTAACAAGACAACCAGCAAATATTTGTTGTTGCTGTTGAATGGCTTACGGGGCATCTAATATTATAATAAAATTATGGGCATTCATAACCTTCAATTGAACATAAAGGTACAGTAAAATAATTACTAAATCATAAATTTAAGTGACATCAAATACCAAACCCATTGAACATGATAGAACCTTAATTTAAGCAGATTAACAAATAGATGCATTCACGGTTTATTGGTTTCAGTTTAATCGGGTTATCAGATGAGTTGGTTCCCGTTATAAATACAAACTGAACAACCTAATAATAATCAGCATCTGTATTTCTCAGATTCGACTTAAATAGTTAATATTATTCTAACCTTAAAATACATAATTGAGTATTGATATTTAAATTTTATAAATAAATAGGTTGACCGTAATAGTCAAACTAAGTATAAATAAATCACCTGTTTCAGTATTAAGATAAGTTTTGAACTTTTGATTCAAACGAGCAAAATCTAACTTTTTAGCCAAATGAGTCAATCATAGGTTCTTAGCAAAACGGGCCAAATAAAACTTTTTAGCTAAGAAACGGAATAAACCTTTTTAGCCAAACGGGCAGAATAGAACCTTCTTTATCAATCAAACAAAATTTGTATAAGTAAATAAAGATTGAAGTAGAAAATAAAGCTTACACTAATTATGTATAACTTCATTGAACAATTAGCATCGGAAAAATAAGAAAAAGCAAGTGTATATAAAATAAGTTGGTTATTTAACAATCTCACCTTTCCATTGATCTTAATCAAAACATGGGTGAAGTATTGGTGATCACTCGCATTGGTGCAATACACTATATGACAATCCCAAAATCAGTCAAAACACTTCTTTTTCCCGAGACCTTAAATTTACAAAAGATAGATTATTAGCAATGCGCAAATATTAAAAAATATTAAAATAAAATACACAGTCATACAAACCATAAAGACCATAAATTTTCTTCCAGGGAGCAAGCAACAAAGGATCTGCGAAGCCCGACTGTACTGTTCAGTGAGCTTCCTTCAAATACATCAAAAGTCTCCTCAATTCGCTACACGTTTAAAAAACATATCAGTCAATATTGTATTTTAACAAAAAAAAATGATAAAAAGAATGAAGTGATTAAAACATACAATTCATTTCATCCCAGCACATTTGACCAAATCCTTAACAAGGTTGCGGGTGTCACGTCATGTAGAAAAATTAGCCACAGACCAGTTCTCGATCCTTGCGGGATCCACAGATTTCTACAATATCATAACAAAAATGGCTTGATTAAAAATGGCATGTTATAAATGATCAAGCCAAAATATAAACTCATTAATAATTTATAAGAAAACTTATTTTACCTTGAGGGAATGTTTGTTCGGCGCTTCAGCCTCCCAATGTTATACAGGGTCCAAGAATAACGTAAACCGATCTTGCGGTAGTTCACAAAGTAAACCATAGATGTTGACTTCAATATTTCATGTTCCCATTTTCATATTTGCTCTTTTGTTTTAAGTTGAAACCTACACAAAGTTTTTATGTGGTTAGGTGAAGAAGTGCAGATCTTGGCAACCTGTCATTTACAACAACCAAACTTTTGCTATTATATACACAGATACACAGATGATCAACTTTCATGAAAGAATAGAGTTTAATTTTTCACATTAGTTTGAACTGAATTGGACAAATGAAATGTAAGGGTAAGGTTTACCAGTAATTGACACCAACTACGCAAATATAAGCGATATTCAGATTCTCTCATATATATATAACACTCCAAACATTTATATAAAAAAAACAGATGAACTATTACATGTAATTAGCCCAAAAAACAAAATCAGAGCAATGATTAACCCAAAAACTTGTAAATTTTTAGAGAACCTTGAAAAACCAACTTTAAATGCTGAACAAAAACCCCAAATAAGAAACTCCTGGTAAAATTTTAAAAGTCGCAAAGCATTAGAATTTGAACTGTAGATGTACCTCTGATGGCGTTTGAAAGATGTTGAATAACTTATTTGGTGTATCCCGAGAAGAGAAAGAGAGGCTTCTATCATACACTTTGAACTAAATCTGAGAAAAGAACAAATAAAGGCTTCAATCGGTCCCTATAAACACCGATTACACCTTCAAAACACGGGTATGAATCAGTCTCAGTTGATTATCATCATTACCTAGCATAATCAAACCCAAAAACATACCTCTTGAAGTCTGTTAGGCCTCGAATTTGACTTAAATCGAGTGCAATCAAACCCAAAAACACTAAAATTGGTATTTAAAATTGGTTAACCGGTAACCATAAACACTAAAATTACCTCGGGACTAAATCTATGTTCATTACTTGGATCGGTATTTAAAATGATTTATATATGCTATTGCTAGTTGGCTAGTTGCTAGTTGCTACCTATGGAATCTTGGGCTTTTCTATCCAGATATATCTCAATAACGTTGGATACTGGCCCAGTAATATATGCAAGTCCAAACCAGTCATATTAACTAAATAAATATATAATTAGGCCTAGGTTTCTGTCTAGTTTTGAACCAGAGGGATAAAATATTGGGTTTTTACTTATATCTCCTTCTTAAGTTCATTTATTACATATTTATTTATCCTTAAAAAATCAATTACAAATTTCCTCCCTAAACTACATATTTTACATTTCTGCCCATTTCATTAAAATTTCTTAATTAAATGACTATTTTATCCTTAATGAACTAACTAAAAAACTAAATACATATATATCCCATTCTTAATAGCAATTACATATATCCCGAAGTTAAACCCAAACCGAGTCGGTGTTAAGACGAACTTATCGAAGCTAATAAATTCAATTTGAGTCGATTTTTTTTACGTTAGAAAATATAAAAAAGTATTTTTACAATAATCAAAGTTAAAACCTGAAGAAACACCAATCGAACCCCGACCGATTACTGGTAACCTAGGGGTTGGAGAGCTGTTTCCCACGAGGGGTTAGACCCTTGGAAGATGGTTCTTCTGATAACCTGCAAAACAGACACCGTGAGCTCGTCACTGAGAAGGGGGGGGTTCCTCCTTGTGACCACCCTCCGGCGTGAGAATCAGACTAGATTGCTCTTTAAATATAAAAGTATATTAAGAGATTGCTAGAGCAGATATCAGGTATATATGATGATAATATGATAAGATGAGATGGTCATACCATTTGGGGTATTTATAGCCGAAGGTAGGTTTCCAAGGGGTTTAGCCGGCCCAACACGCTACCAACTGTAACCTATGCACGTGCCCTGCCTGTGAGTGGTGGATAGGTAGCGGCTGACACAAAGCAGGCGTGTCGTGCACTCTTCCTCTTCTGCCAACAACAGGCTAGGCACGTGGTATGGCAGGAGTTGGTGGGTAGGCGGCGGCTATTGGTCACAGTGCTGTGGCGTGCTGTCTGCCATGCTGCTGTCAGTGAGCTGTCGCATTCTTGGTCAGATCTTTTGTCTGTACCTCGTCAGGTATCACACAAAAGATCCTCTATCATACGGACTGGCTCATTTAGGCGGGAGTTTTCCCCCTCCCGCCTTTGCTCATTCCTTCAGGTGACACTGGGGAGAGTTAAGTGCCTAGTGCGTGTAGCCATGCTGCGCGGGTGGCCTTCACTCATGGCTTGTATCCGAGGCTGCGGGAACAGGCGGAGTCCTTCACCATGGGAGGCATTTCCTGCGGGACCAGCTTGCATACTGCGCGTAAGGACGTCACTTCTCTGAGCATGGTTGGTCCTGCGGATCCAGTTGGTCTCTGCGCAGACGTCCCTGTTTAAGGTGAGTCTTGCGGGTCCAACTGGGCTCTGCTGGGACCTACCTCTTCAAGTCCCCCCAGTCCAATGTTCTTCTCATGCGTGTTTAATAAAGTGAGGTGAACTTTTGGACTTAAAAGGGGTTTTGAAAAGGGTTTTGTAAGGTTTTCCATGGGAAGTCCTTGTCACTTGCAGAAATGCCCGAGTTTCCTGCTTGGTCTTTGGGTATGATGCGGGTAGGTCTGTAACCTCCTCGCAAGTCAGGAGCATTGAGTCCCAGTTGTGTGGATTCTCCATGAGGTTTTGGTAGTTTTGAACATAGTGATCAATTATGTTAAAACCACCAATTCCATCCTGGAGCTTTAAACAACGTAGTTCTCGACGTTCCCGCTATGCGGGGATGTTATTTCCTTTTCCGCAAGCATTGCCCAGAAGATCCTTCTTGGTTTCAATTCCCAGCGGAGCGCTAGGTATGTGAAGGGTTTTGCCTTAACACTGTACCTGCGCTCGTCCTACGGTTACTTTACTTCCAAGGTATTCCTGGCGTCAATTCCCTGCGGGTGCTAGGTATGTGAAGGGTTTTGCCTTTACACTGTACCCGCACCTGTCTTATAGTTACTTGGTTGCCGAGGTACTTGGCTTCAATTCCCTGCGGGTGCTAGGTATGTGAAGGGTTTTGCCTTAACACTGTACCCGCATCCGTCTTATGGTTACTTGTTCGCCAAGGTTTTCTTGGCTTCAATTCCCTGCGGGTGCTAGGTATGTGAAGGGTTTTGCCTTTACACTGTACCCGCATCCGTCTTATGGTTACTTGTTCGCCAAGGTTTTCTTGGCTTCAATTCCCTGCGGGTGCTAGGTATGTGAAGGGTTTTGCCTTAACACTGTACCCGCATCCGTCTTATGGTTACTTGTTTGCCAAGGTAAGGGGGTATTTTCCCGCTTCTTTTTAAATTTTGAATTTTGAAATTCGAAAGGTTGGTGGAAAGATAGGAACAGTCCAAACCTCTGAAACGTCGCGCGACGGTTTCTTCTGACTGTTAGGACGTGCAGGAAGTTATGGTGACGTGACATTATATGGTCATTCCAGACGCTTTTTCAGGCGCGTGGGCGCGATTTTTCGGGCGCGTGGCCGCGAAATTACTGGCACACGTCCTGTCAACAGCTGTTGCCAGTCTGCTTTTTGCCACGTGTCATAGTTTCATTGCACCTTCGATTTCTCTCTCCTTCGCATTAAATTCACCGCATTAATTGCGATTAGTATATAAAGGGGGAGAGGGTTATTTGCAATTCACACTTTTCACTTTCATCTCTTCTTCTCAAGTAATTTCCGGTGAATTTTTCTGTTCAGTAAAGTATTACCCTGAAATCTCTTTTCATCTTTCTTCCACTATGCCTTCTCATGATGCTGATGACCAGAAGACTGCTGGCGAATGCCAGTGCTCTCTTCCTGTCGATCTGTACCAGTATATCGTCAGGAAGTTCATGCTCGAGTCTCTCGAGCCTGAGTTTCCTGAACCCCACCATACTGTGTACGATGCCCCTAGTGGCAAGATCGGGGTTTATGCTGCATTCTTTGTCTACGGAAACCTTAGGTTTCCGTTGACAAAGTTTGTGTACCGTGTTCTGGAGAGGCACGGTGTGCACCTGACAGAGGTGCACCCCATGGCCATTGCCAAGGTCCGGCACTTTGAGTGGGTGTGCCGGATACTGGGCCTTGAGCCCCTCGTTGACCGTCTGATGACCTTCTACACTTGGAGGTGCATCCAGGGGTGGTACACTCTTACAACCCGTATCAAGGGTTTAAAGATTTGTACCACCGAGCGGAGTCTTCGCTCGTGGAGAAGAGAGTTCTTCTTCATATCCGCTCGCGCCATCCCCATCGCCATGAAGTTCAAGAATGGTCAGGCGCTTTCGAACCTTCCCGCCCTCAACTACGAGGAGGCGGAATGGTTCTCGAAGATATCCCGGGTCCAGTCCCCGGTTTTCCGTTTTCCGGAGTCGGCGATGGTGATGCTGGGGATGAGCCGGGTGTGGAAGGCGGCGAATGCGGATAAGGTTCCGATCGTCCTTGAATATGGTTCGAACTCTGTCCCTTATGGTACGTCTTGTTTCATTTTGCTGACTTCGATTTTTTCTAACTTTCTTGTTGATTTCAGAGGGGAACGATCTTCAGTCGCTCCTGAACCCGCGGGAGGAAGATGGTCCCGCGCGGATGGGTACTCGTGCTCTGGACGAGAACGAGTTGCCCATCTTAGAGCAGACCGCGGGTCGGTTCGTGGAGGTTTACCCGCCAGGCCAAGAGATCCTGAGCCACCGACGGCCAGGTAAGCCTATCTTCTACCCTGAACCTCTCAATGCTGTGCCTGCTGCTGGAGTTGACATTTCTTCTTCTGAGGAATCCGCAGAAGGTCCTCCACTGGTGCGGAAGAAAAAGGTTGCCGTCGGGAAAGGCAAGGAGAAGGTGGCCTCTACGGCCGACCCGGTAGTCCTATCTGACTCGGAGTCAGATAGTGCAGAGGTGGCGGGGGAGCCCGGTGGTGAGGAGACCACCGCTCCGGAGGCTGTAGTGTTACCTCCGGGGAGGCAGCGACGACGACGGTTACCGGTGTCAAGAGGCCGGCTCCATCGGGTTCGCCCCCGCTCGTCCGTACGTTCAAGCTCAAGAAACCCCGTAAGTGCCCCCATAATTCTTGTCTAGATTTGTTGTTTCAAATAAATTTTTCTAACACTTTGCTTGTGCAGGTGTGGATGTTGACGCATTCCAGGGTGGAGTTGGAGCAAGTATTCCTCCGCCAATGAGGGAAGGCTCGGTCAGCCTTCCCGAGGCGTCGACCCAGGCGTCGACCCAGGCGTCTGCGCCTGCTTCCGTTGGTTCCAGCCTTCCTAAGGCTGTTCCAGCTGAGAAGGTGTCTCCGCCGGCCGTGAGTGCAATTTTTACAGCATCTTTCACGGAGCCGGCGATTACTGTTGCTGAGGAGGCGACGCCAATAATGGCTACCACAGCGGCTGCCACTATACCTGCGCCACCGGCACCGACGGCCGGACCATCAGGTACGCGCCGGGCTTCCCGCCGATCTATGCCACCTTCCCGTCTGCCTGACCTGTTGGATGGATTTCCTTTAGGTTCAGGTGATGGGTTTGGCGGCTATCGGCCTGTTATTGACCCTACAGGTACGTAGGGTTCTTTTTCCTTTGTATATTTTTGTCATCTTTTCCTAACTGCCTTTGTTTCTTTTGCAGTGTCGGATTCCAATGAAGTGTATGTTCCAAGATGGAACATACGCCGAGGAACAACCCTTCGCACCCCTGTGGAGTGCGTGGATTGGGCTCGCCACGCTGCTCCTCATGGTGCGTTGGGGGAAGCCATGGCTAGCTACCAGGAGGGTAGGCTAACCAATGAGCTTCGGGTTCTCCAGGCCCGGACGCAGCCCCGCGTCGAGCTGCTTTGTCGTGAAAACGACAAGTTAAAAGCAGCTCGCGCCAAAGATGTATCTGAAGCGCGGGCTCTTCGGGAGGAGAACCGGCAGTTGGCCGCTGCCGCAGCCGAGAAGGAGAAGGCATTCAAGGCCCTCGAGGTTGAAGTCCAGGCGCGACTCGAGGCCCGCTCCAAGGCTGCCCAAGCTGTGAATGAACAGCTTCGGCTGGCCAAGGAGACTGCGCGAAACTCAACTGAGAGGGCTGCCAAGGCTGAAGCTGTTGCTGAGCCGCTTCGCGAAGAGAATGAGCAGCTTAAATGCAAATTAAAGGCTCTTCAGCATGCTCATGACGCCTTGGCAATGGAAGATGCCAAGAAGCTGCAGGAGATCCTTGACCAGAGGGGGGTGCTTGACCGCACTGAAAGGAAACTCAAAAGCGTCGAAGAGGCTGCCGCCAAGGAAGTTCAACTTGCCAACCTTGATAAGAGCGGAGCCGAACGTGCTTACAAAGAAAGTCAAGCTACCCTCCAATGGCTGCTTCGAGAAGCGTTGCCTCAGGTATCTTTAACTTTTTCTTTACGCTTTCTGCTCATAATTAGAAAATGTTCTAACTTGTATTCTCTTGTAGGTTGTGCGTCGGGTCCTTTCGGAGACCTCTTATGACGATGCGATGAGCACAGCCCTCAACGCTTCTCATGAGGATGGGGAGAAGACTGGCTTCCTACTTGGTCTAGGGTTTGCTGAGAGAGGCTTTCCGCCCTCCAACTTCCCTTTATTCAATGTTAATACTGAAGCTGCTTATGACCAAGCTGTGAACCAGTACGCTGCCTTCCCGCATCCAGTGGTGGAGAAGGTGAATGAAGCTGCTGCTGCTGATGATGGGCTAAACATCCTTAAGGCTTTCCTTGGGCAGCCGCGCTCTGACGGTGCTGGTCCAAGCGGAGGTGGCCCTGAAGCCTGATCCTGAAGATCCCTTCCCACTGCTAGGATAGACTTAGCTTTGTATAGATTTCTTTTAGGCGGGTAGTTACCCGGCCACTGTTGTAATATATCATTGAAATATACGATTGTTATTCCTTTCATTGGATTCTTTGCTTTATAAACTTATGACTTGCATACTTAGTTTAAAATAGCAATTTTCCAAGTGTTTAGAATAAGAACCTTCGAACGTGGTTGATAGTGGGTTAAAGTTTCGCTTCCTCCTTCGTGATTGTGCGGGTAGAACCGTCACTTGCACTTGGTAGGATGGCTAAACTTTAACTTTTATCTAACCTGCGTGTAGGTTTTTCTTACTTTTTGAGGATAAGTTAACCTTTGAACGTGGTTGATAATAGGTGTGAAGTTTTGCTTCCTCTTTCGTGATAGCGCGGGTAGAACCGTCACTTGCACTTGGTAGGATGGCAAAACTTTTACCCATACCTGACCTGCGTGTAGGTTTTTCTTACCTTTTTAAGAATTTTGTTTTGAACCGTTCGACGCGCGGCTGTCGATAGGTTAGTGTTCATCTTCCTTTCATGATTCGTGCGGATAGACCGGCACTTTCATTTAATGGAATAATTGAACTCCTTCAACTGACCTGCGTGAAGGTTTGCCACGTTATTGGGTTCGTGCGGGTAAGACCGCCTTCCCATGCAACGACTTCACGTAATGTGAATGCCGTCACCAGTGTTGGATAGTTTTAACCGTTCGACGCGCGGTTGTTGATAGGTTAGTGTTCATCTTCCTTTCATGATTCGTGCGGATAGACCGGCACTTTCATTTAATGGAATAATTGAACTCCTTCAACTGACCTGCGTGAAAGTTTGCCTGTTGAGGATAAGTTAACCTTTGAACGTGGCTGATAATAGGTGTGAAGTTTTGCTTCCTCTTTCGTGATTGTGCGGGTAGACCCGTCACTTGCACTTAGTAGGATGGCATAACTTTACCCATATCTGACCTGCGTATAGGTTTACCTTTTCCTCTTAAGAATTTTGAACTGTCCCACGCGCGGTTGTTGATAGGTTGGTGCAGTTCCCTCGAATGATTCATGCGGATAGGCCAGCACTTTCATATGGTAACTTTTTTCTCCTTCAACTGACCTGCGTGAAGGTTTATCATGCTTTTTGGGTTCGTGCGGGTAGGACCGCCTTCCCATGCAATGACGTTTTTTGTAATTATGCGGTGAAAACCGGCATATTAGTGTGTACAAAAGTGTAAATGTAAATCATCAGCTTCGACGTTTGAAAGAGAATCATTTCCATTAGAAGTGGCTCTTGGCCTTTTCTGTACAAATTGGAATTGATTACATGCAAACTGTGTAATTGAACTCCCTTCCATGTTGGGACAGGAGTGCCATCGAGCCGACACGCACCTGTTTCGGGATCTCGTTCTTTATGCAGCATGTAGTCTCCATATTGAAGCTGATTTTTTATTCATGTTTACCCCAGCCATGGTTCCACACGCACCTGCCTGCTTAGCTTTTATTTCGCCACGAGGTGTGCGAGCGTCCCATCTCTGACGAATGTTTCGACCATGTCTTTTACGTCTATGCATTCTTCAGTGTTGTGGCCTTTTGTTCTGTGATAGTCACAGTACTTGCTCCGATCAGCATCGTGACGATGTCGGATTACTGGAGGCTTTGGCCATGGGAGCTCTTCAGTAGCAAATATGTCAGTGACGCTTTTGGTAAGTGGCGTCCATCTGGAGTTCCGGTGCAGCTTTACATTATCCCTTTCACCCAATCGATGCTGTAAGCCGGATGAGGTGTCAAAGTTTACCCTTGACTGCCAAATGCCTTGCTTCCGTTTTTTGTTCAATCAGGCGGTGAGGATGTTGTCCTCTCTCGTCCTCTGGGTGTACAGGTTTGTGCTCTGCGGAAGGTCTCTACCCAGTTGCTTCTCCGTTTCCGCATAGCGTTTAGCTGCTGTCATGATGCCATCCCATGTGGATGGCATTCCATCTTTACCCGTTAGGGTGCGGATAAGCTCTGGGTCCTGCGCGCCCTGGATGAAGGCTGCGCGAACAAGATCCTCGCTGATATTGCCCAAACTTAACTTCTTTGAGTTGAAGCGAGTGATGAAGTTTGGTAGAGATTCATCTTCTTCCCGTATGCATTTGAGGATTGTCCATTGCTCCTCGGTATACTTTCGCTGCTGGCTGAAGTGTTGGCTAAACTTCTGCTGGAAGTCTGCCCAGTCGTAAATGTGGTTAACCGGTAAACGATCAAACCAAACCCTAGCAGCCCCCACCAGCGTCATTTGAAACATGTAACACCACGTGGGTTCCGTCCAGTTGCTGACGGTTGCCCCTGCTATGAACCTGTTCAAATGGTCGTCTGGGTCGGACATACCATCATAAGTGCCTATGTTGGGCATTTGTTTGGCACTCTTTGGGGCAATTGCTTCCGCAATGTCCCTTGCAAATTTGGACGTTCCCGCATTTGCAACGTTCGGTCTGTACGTTTTGGAGAAGTCTCGTGGACTTCCACCTGTGCTTTTTGGTTTGAAGGCTTGTCCAAAATGCCTTCTCGGTTGGGAATCCGTTTCCTTACGCTTCCCTTTTGCCCTATGGCGAGGGTTCGCGTCGGAGTCGGATTCCTCCGAGTCATTGTCCAAGTATTCTTCGAATTCGTCGGCCTGTTGGACGGAACGCAAGCGTTCGTCCAACTCAGCTTGGAATTCCTTTTGTCGTGCCTCCGCCCATGCCTTAACTTCCTCGAGAGTTTGGCGGGGGAGTCTTGTTCGTTTTTTAAACTGGGTATCGGTGAATCCCAGTGGGCGATTATTTACTGCACTTGCCCCAGCTTGGGTAACTGGGGTAGTGTTCGTAAATAATCGCCCACTGGGATTCACCGATACCCAGTTTA
Organism: Bidens hawaiensis; assembly: GCF_021521415.1. Classification (NCBI taxonomy): domain Eukaryota; kingdom Viridiplantae; phylum Streptophyta; class Magnoliopsida; order Asterales; family Asteraceae; genus Bidens; species Bidens hawaiensis. The sequence goes on along the minus strand of NW_027492579.1, from coordinate 96,924 downwards.
ATAAATTCAATTTGAGTCGATTTTTTTTACGTTAGAAAATATAAAAAAGTATTTTTACAATAATCAAAGTTAAAACCGATAAACAAAAGTATTGCTAATGCTTTCTATTTGTTTAATTCTAAGTTCATGTATATATACACTTGATGCTTAATTGCTTTGATATATTAAACAAGAAATTGAAGTTGTATGGTTTGGAGGGAGAGGCAACAGTAGCCATCTACGTTAAGGTGGAAATACAAACAAATACTAACAACAATTACCCTTTCATCATCATCATCTTCAGACCACCCTACACCACCGTTGCTTAACCAATCAAACCATTTTCTAAGTTTTCAACAAACTGGCAGCATATATAGGAAGGAAGTTTCAGCAACATCTCCTCCGGTTACCGCCTTTGAAACGTACCGCAAACCACCTCTACCAGCCACCGCCACACTAGATACACTAGCTCTAATCTTCTGACTTCTCCCCGCGGCTTCTCAGCCACCGCCGTTTGATTCCACCATTCCTAATCTTGATTTGCCGGTGGAATAAGCATCCCCTGTAAGGGCTAGTCGCCGGGCTGTTAGGGTTGCTTGAAGGTGGAACGAAGTCATGGATGAGATGTCCGGGAAGAAATAAGCTCTAACGCCTTGTTCGTTCTTGAGTTTTTTAACCAAGGAAAGAAAAGGAAATGAGAGGAAAGGATAAGAAAGCGAAGGGAAGGGAGGTAATTTTTTTTTAATTAGGTGTGTTCTTGAGTTTGAAGAAAATTAGAGGAAATGAAAGGATAACTATGTTATTGAGTTTTTTTAACCAAGGAAAGAAAAAGAAAATAACATTTTTACAATTTTACCCTTAAGTTGGATGTTCTTAATTATGTTCTTAGTGGGTAATATTGTAATTTGGTTTTTTATCCTTAGTAATAAACCCATTTTTAAAAAAGATAATTTATTGGGAAAAAACATCAATTTAATCTCTCCTAACTCATCATACTCCTTTCCTTTCCATCATAAAAAAAACTCTAACACCCATTTTTTAAATATCCTTAATTTTCCTTTCCTTTCTCTTCTTATAAAAAACTCATGAACAGGAAAGATAGTAATTGCAAGTGAAATGGGAAAATATGTAATCTGTATATTACATATAAAAGATTTTGAATGGACAAAATTGTCATTTGTTGAAAATCAGACGCTGTTAAACTTCAAGAGAGACGCCGCTATATTTAATACACGTTCATTCTCAGCCGTCTTTCCACTTGCTCTCCGACACCCTTCATATCTCCGGCGTCCTTCCCACTATATGTAACCCTAATTCCCCAATTTAAACCCACGTTCTTGCAATAATTACTCAATCATGATCATTTTTGAAAACGTTCTTGCAATCTAATCGCCTACAATCAAGTCTCGGTTTCAATCAATCTCAGATTTTCTCTTTCGACCTTCATCATCATCAACCTCGCTGATTGATTTCTGCACATAAGGTTCTCATCCCCAAATCCTTACATATTATACTATGCGATTGTGTCAAATTTTATATGTTTTGTTGCTTATGTAATCTCTTATTTTAGTTTAATTTGTTGTAGTTTGGATTAATTTGTTTACACAGACCAGTGGGAACCCTTAGCCCCTACCAAATAAGCTCAGGTAAACCCAATTTTCCACATCTGCATAAAGATATTCGTACATAGACCATCATATATTTGATATATTCATCATTTGTGCCCTGTGAATACCCTACATGTATATATTATATGTGCTTATGGCACATATTTTAGAGTTTATGGTGCTTAATGGTCTATTTTGTTCATGTTTTGTAAGAATTGACTGATTAGAATGAAGGTGTGATATACTGGGTCAAACAAATATCCTTAGTTTATGTTATTTTGTTAACATAGTAACTAAACAATCATATATACGCTTAGTGACAACTTAATTCCTCTGAGTTTGAAGTTGAAAGTTCGGTTTTTAATGATGGAGCCCCAGATTTGGCTAAAGATATCAACAGGAGCCAAGGAAAATTTCAGGGTTTTTTTTCCTCAACAAATGGTTAGTATTTCCATGTTTTGTCTTTTAATGTATTCTGTTAGAAATACCGAAACAACTTTATTGTATTATCTATATCTATACTATATTATAAAGCATGAGGCAAGGACATGTTAAGAGCATTAAAGAGTTTTAGATGCTATTCATGCATGCTGTACAACATGTGATGCAAGAGTATGAAGGACAAAGTTGTAAATTGTTTCCCAATTGATTGACAGTTGATGGCAAGAATGTCTACCATGAAGTGTTTCAATGTGTGGATTGATAGCAATCATTGAAGGGGTTTCAATGACTGTGAATGGTGAACGGGTTTGAGCAGCCTTTATCATCCTTTTAATTATGTCCTATTGAATGGATTCTCAAGAGTCTTACCCGTCGTCGGTTATTCAATACTGATGTCCACCTTCGTCTGTATTTAAGGTAAGATTATGCTCCCATATTCATCAACTGGGTGTGATTTTCTGTTCTACCTTGTGGAAATTCACGGCTGTTTTAATTAGGTTAATATAGAGACTGTAAACAAGAAACTGGGTCATGGTGAAATGCCAGCTTACGATTTAGGCATGAAATTAATCTTTTTATGTGTGTGTAGAAGATGTGATGTACATAAGGCATTTGATGAAATGCCAACTTACGATTTAGGCTCATGTTTTTTTTTCTTAAATATGGATATTATCTTTTACCAGGTGTTGTGTGTTCATTGTTTTACTGCAAATAATACAAAAGGTTCAACTACTTATTTGTTTATGGTTTTTACATATATATACCTATATTTATATCTCTTACATGCATCTATCAGGAGTGAGAAGATGACAATGGTTTGTTTGGATGGTGGAATGTAACACGATGTGTTGAAATAACCGATCTTGGTTAAAGCATTCTAACACAAGTGATCCGTTTGGGTTTTTTAACCATTTTTGTCTAATAATATTTTTTTTGGGTTAAAAGGATTTTTTGGTTCTTTCAGATAATTGATGATTATTTGATAATCAAGATTGCGCTGGATTGCATGTGGCTTATTGCTGATAACTCTTGCTATCACTGTTGAACGGTCAGTTTATATTTAGCTATCTAAGACTGTCGGTAATAATTTATTTGTTGCGTAATTAGGTAACTAATTTAACTCTTTACCTGCACATTGGCTTTATTTGGAAACATGTATCATGTATGTTTAGGTTCTACTTAATTAACTTATGTGTCTTTTAGCGCTCTTTGAGGAAAAACAATATGCCAAGCTAACACTAAAACCAAAACTCTTACAATAATCCAGAAGACGCATAAATAGTTACACAAGCATGATGGTGATAAAGTTTGAATCAAGTTGACCTTTCAGAAAGTCAAATTCTGGTTCAGTATTTTATGGATGTTGAGGTATTTTTATATCCCATTGTATAGTCAATTAATTTTAACCTATGGTCAAATTAAGTTCAAAAAGTCCAGAAGCTACATGTAAGTGACTTATTTTTGCCCTTGATGGAAAACTTAAGTTATGAATCTTCACTTTGTAGACTTGCTTTAAATTTTGAGTTCAATCAAAGAGCCACAAGATAGTTCATGTTTTATTTCCAAAAGTCATCCAAACTTTCTTTTAATGCATAAAACTTTTATAGGGTTAATTTTTTAAGTAGGTATTCACTCTGATAATTGTTTAGTATTTATGTGAGAACAGCAGTGCAGATCATTAATCATAACGGGTTCCACAGCCATCCGAAGAGTCGAATCCAATTGTTGGTACTTTTCTTTTTGTTTGTTTTTCAACAATCGATGTCATTCGATGCAAAGTAAAAATAAGTGCGAAATGAGAATTACTGAATTTATTTTTCTGAATAATATTGTTTGTGTTAGGGGCTTAAGAATAATTTGCCAAAAAGGTAATGGAAGTTAGGATGCCGCTGTGTAAATGTAGCAGTGTTGGCTTTTTAACCAAAGTCTATATTGATGTGGACACTGGACCGGAAGATAATAACTGTCACTTTTGACAGTGAGGTTAAACTCAATCAAGTAAAAAGTAGTGTTCTAAAAGTTCTAACTATTTTAGCCCTTAAATATGGCTTATGTATATGAGGTGCATGTTTGACCTTGATTTTTGTAGATGTCTTTAAACTTTATTGTAGTTTTTTTCCCTTTTTTATATATACATTTATTGACAGTGTCCAAAAGTTAGTTTCGTTTTTGTAATACTATTTTGAACTTCTACGCATAATGAACCTTGTGCAGCAGCAATGCACGGTAACTTTAGCTATATACTAAAAAAAAGTAAATTCTGGGGTCAAATTGAGCAAACCCACTACTGAACAAATTCCCAGTGTGTCCCAGTTGCATTATGCGATATATTACAAAACATCTACGAGGGGCATGCTAAAGAAATTGATTTACAACACTTGATACCTTAATTCACTTTACGTAGTTACAACTTTTTAAATGGGTTAATGGTCTTTTAGTTACTAGCCATGCATTAAATTTATATTAACCGACAAAAATTCTTTTATCTACACTACCATAAAATTGACCCATTCCATGGTTTAACTTGTCCACCACAATGCGTGAGAGAAGTGTAGCACCTTTATTTTTCCAATAACTAACAATAGTGTGGTCATATTTTACACCAATCGCTAAGCGTGGGCTATCTCTTAAATAGTTAGATTGGAACCACCACATTTATTAATATTAATTAAATAATATAATGATGGTTATTATTTTGTTCTAATTTTTACATATATAATTATATATATAAATTAATAACGAATGGTCGGTGCCACAGATTGTTTGTTTCAGAATTACATTGACCTTAATTGCACTTATTTCCAACCACTACCCAAAGTTGTTGGTTGCTGTAACGGCAATGTGTTAATAGATGAGTACATGTGTGTTTCTTAGTTTGAAGGATTGACTCTCATGCTTTAACAATATATATCATTGTTATTTTTGTTTTTTGTATGCTTTTTTTAAATTTTGGTACCGTAACGAATATAACTGAAACTAACCAAATTCATGTCGTTTCACTGCCGCAACGCCCGGACCGACAACACTCGGGTTTTATCCCACCGAACGATTTTTTGTTTCGATTATGGTCCGAAACCGAACAACTTGGCGTCGACACACCACCGCAACGCCTTGGACCGACAACACTCAAGTTTTCCAATACCCGGGGTTTACCGATCCAATAATGATGTTTTAACATTTTATATTTTTATGTTATAAACGGCATTTTAACTATTCTATATTTTTTAATATGTTAATCTTGTTATATGTTAACAGACCATTCAGAGAACCTTAGTGGTCCATCCTTTTTTTATTGAATAATTTCTTTTTTAGTTATTATTATAATTAGTCCTACTAGCTGAATTCGTATCGGTTCGCGGCTGCAATGCGTTGGTTATTCTTTTAGTTCGCCTCATTGTTATTTTTTTTGTTTTTGCCATCACCTCTGATACTGACTGAATTCACGTTAGTTCACAGCCCCCATCCTAATTAGAATTAAAGTTAAAGCAATATATAATATTTAGTCAGATTAAAAGCACCGCATTAAAAAGAACGACAGTTATCATATTTTAGTATTGTAACACTCACAATACCGTTGTAATTTCCAACTTCCGACACGTCTCCTTTAAACGTTACCACCAATTCCCCCACCATTTCATACCCTATATATACCACGAGCAACATACACGATAATATCATTATCATTATCATTCATTCAATAACAAGTGGATGCGACCAGACATCCTAAATCAAACGAATGGTCCGGTTTAGAACCCGCTTTCAGGTCGATCCGATCTGCCATGAATGATAATGTACTACAAGTTTGACCGTGTGATTCACGGTCTGCAATTACGATATGGCGTAATTTTCGTTGATTGATTTCAATGATTTACGCGTCGACGTGGCCGGGATACTTAAGCCAAAAAACGATGGTGAACTCCGATGAAAAGTGTGTTTTTCATATGTTTCTTGTTCTCCATAGACCTTTAGAATTTACAAACAGGCTTAAACAATGATACAAATAAAGGTCTTAGGCTTACATCAAATTAGCAAGAAGTCTGTAATTCTACATAATAAATTCAATTCATTAATTTGTGAATGACTTTAATTTCATCTACTTCAGACGACAAAGAAACAAGGATAATCTAATTTTTTTTTTAACTTTTTTATGAACGGCATCTATCTTTTTTTTTCACGACAACTGGATTAATTATATTATATTTAATCCAATTTATACGGTTTTGATCTATTTTAAATATTTGGCATTTATTTTTAAGAGTTAGTGTATTAATTGAAATTATTCGTATGCCTTTTCCTAAGTAAAAGTTTAGAAGAAGATTATATAGTACATAGGGTTAATGTCAATTATAATTAAAGGCAATTAGTTTGATTTAAATAAATTCAGGATAAACTTTTACCAACATTCCGAAATCCCGTCTTATGTTTTGGTTACACTATTTCTGATGTGGTCGTATGAAATCTAAACGATCTTATTTATACGTATATTCCAAATCCACTGTTTCATCTTTTGATTATAAGAGCACCCTACACCACGGTTTTTTTTCGGTTTCTATATGAACGTTGATATTATGCCAAGGATTGAAAGGTTTTGAAAAAATCTCCGACCTACGCGCCAGGCAAGTTGCGTTTTTTATCCAACCTTTTGTAATCAATCTTACGTATTGAATTATTGATGTTGGTAACTTTAAAAAACATAACTGTGATTAGCTAATTTTTTTATGATAGTGTTATACAAATTTTTTTTTATTTTTGTGTGATAAAATTATATTGACTAGAAATTTTTACATCACCAATGTTGGTACTATAACGAATCGAACCCCTCAGATTGAATCAGGATTGTGTCCCCGCCGCAACGCGCGGACACTTTGCTAGTTAGCTTTTAAGGATTTTTTAAGGATCGGGGAATTGTGTAATAAGGCCTCTTAGTAAGGGGATATATCATATATGTAAAAATCCCTAAAATATTTACAATAACGACCATATCATACCATGCTATACAATCATACAAGGTCAAAACCAGGTCATTTTATAAAGAAAATCAGATGACTTGTTCATATTTACTTTATTTTCCAGCTTACTCATGTTCGTTCATTTAACGTAAACTGTAAAAAAGAACAAACAAGAAGACTAAAATAAATGAATTTTCTTGTTTGCTAAAATAATGAATATGTCCTATGTCCGTTCATTAATCTTTGAACGAACTCAAACTACCACAATGCACATAAACAACCAAATATGCAAATGATGCTTTGACGAATTGGTACTATTTACAGATAAATTACATGAATATGTTAAAGAACGAATGTAAATGAATGAACGCAACAAAATGTAGAATTTAAATGAATAGTTGAGTTGTAGATGAAAGTAGCTTAAGTTGCTATTACAAGCTTATTTGACATAACAACGTGATAATTTATGTTAAATATTATACTACTAGTTTGAGACCTGTGTATTACACGGGCAATTAATGAAAATTTTAATATTTAAACATTAAGCAAAATACAATCAATAGCACGATTATCATATATTGTTAGTACAATTACAACTTACATTAAAATTTTAGGAATTACAAAAGAATAGTTACCCAAGTATTTTACAAATAAGAAAAAATTTCCTCGTACACAACATTTGTGGTTATATTGGTCAGATTACCTTGTTTATCAAGAATCATAATCTTTAGCCCACACCTGCTTGTAACTCTTGACAAGACGACGTATAGTTGTCCATGTGAGAACACGGGTTCTTTTAAGTACAAACCAACCCTATATAATGATTGACCTTGGCTTTGTTTATCGTCATCGTGAAACATACTGCAAGGAAAAATTGTCGTCTTTGAAATTTGTATGCTATTTTGTTGTCTGATGGCGTCAGTGGCGATCTATGGATCAAAACTCTATGACCAATGTTGGTTACAAAAATGATTTTTCCTTCAACCACACAAGTACCTAAAGATATAATCTGTAGTCGAGTACCGTTACATAAGCCTTCTTTCTGGTTAAGATTTCTAAGGAGCATAACAGGAACACCAACTTTTAGCACAAGCTTGTGGTTTGGTAGTCCATATATTATTAGACCATTAAGCAGTTCAGGCGAGCATAAAGTTGTATCAAAAGTGTCATTGATATATTCTGAACTACATATGGTATCTGAACTTAAGTACTCGACTTCATCACCTGGAAAAAACTTGAGCAAACTATTATTAATCTCATAAACAGTTTCGTTTGTTGGTGCAAGTATGACTCTATCGTGCAAGTAATGTTGGTTTTCGTAATTCTGTAGAATATCAGGATATACAAAGTCAAAAAGTTTTGATATAGAATCAACAAAATATTATATAAGTAGATCGCCAGGTAAATCTATTGTTGCAACACCATCATTAGGACCGCTAATATTACCTTCACCTATATCTAAAATCCATTTCGCAAACAATCTGGTTTCTTCAACATCAGATGATGGCGTACCCGTAATTAACCTTAGGTTTTTTTTGTTAATCTCAAGACATTGCATTCACTCCAAATGTAAGAAGAACATAGAGAGGCGTTCACTATGACTTGTCTAGTGCCCTTTTGAACTACATGTAGGATTTGTCGAAAGTCTCCTCCAAATACAACAACATTTCCTCCAAATAGCAAATTAGAAGATAAAACATTTTTTAAAGATCTGTCAAAAGCTTGAAAGACATCTTTGTGAGCCATTGGATCTTCGTCCCAAATTATTAATTTGGTTTTTTCTAATAATTGTGCCTCGTTTGTGCCTAGATCCATGTAGCAAGTAGAATCCTCATTCAGATTTATCGGAATATGAAACCTGGAATGTGTTGTGTGACCTCCGGTTAACAATAACGAAGCAATTCCACTTGAAGCAACAGTTAGGACGATTTCGCATTTTGATCTTGTGGCAGTTAATAAGGCATTCCATAAGTACGTTTTACCTGTTCCACTGTGACTATATATGAAGAACACACCCCCTTTATTCCGTTGAACAACCATCATTATACGATCAAAAACAGTTTTTTGCTCTTGAGTAATTGAATTAAATAGAGTTTGGAACTCTCTACTAAAAGCAAGTTTTGATCGTATGTCACTCTTCGTGAATCGAACTATTAGATGCAATAGATATATACTCGGCATCGGGAAAGGCATGGTTTGATATTTTCTTAAGCTTGAGTTGTTACGCAACAAGATTTTTTTCAATCTCAAATAAAGTGAGGTTCTTGCTTTGATCTTTAGTTAACGATAACTCTGTGAAAATTGAATAAAAAATTAATTTGGTAATATTAATGACTATATATATAAATATAAATATTGTAAAACTGACTTTTAAAATATTAATATCTGGTGACTTCAAAAGACATCGTTGGTTGTAAAAAATGTCATCAGAAATTTATTTCCAAGTATTTATCCAGACATGCTTTGGTCTAGAAAGGTTATCAGTTGACAACATTGTAGCGAACAACGTGGGTACTCCGTGACCCGATGATGAATGGCTTGCCTCTTCAATTGCCTCAATGTATTCTTTGATCGTCTTCTAACAATCCAAGAGGGTAACACACGTCTCTAAACGAAGGTTGAAGACGACCGTTAACGGTATGGATTTATTCGAACGATTTTAGACCTTTAACTATGTTCAAAAGAATTCGTAAGAAGTACGCTTCCATGGCAGCAGGAGACACGACATGAATTCTTCCTATGAAAAATCCCGATTTTCTTGGTTCCCAACGACGAGGCAGAGCATGCCAAGCAAATTCAGAAGGTAATTCAACATAAGTCAATTTACGCGTGTTAGCATACTTTTGGTTGCATTTCATCCAAGCAGTAAACATGGAAGATGAGACACTTTCAACTTTGTCCAAGAAATTATCAAGATCATCGTCCGCACCATAAACTACATGTTGTCCTGGAAGATGGAAAGGTAGTCGGGTAACCAGAAGGCATTTTGTAATGGACATCATAGCCGAAAATATGCCAGGCTGCCTCAGAAGCAGATAAATACCAACACTAATAAATTTGTTTGATCTCATCAACTTCTGGTTGTTCCACGTTTGCTTATGTGTCGTTTTTGGAAATAAATAATAGCTCAATCAGGTCCTTTGTTGATGTATTTAAACAAATACTTTATTGATGACGCCTGATTGCACCATTCAACATTAATGTGTGCTTAATATCGTCTTTATAGGTACTTGTTGGAGGGGACTACACTTCTGTTATATAATTGAATGTATCCTTTTTGAACAAATTGACCAGAATCGCGTCTTCTATACAAGGGATAACCTTGTGAATTGACATATGTTGCCTCATGAAAGTTCTTTGGGTAATTTTTTGAACATTTGTTGTCAAACATGCACGAACAAGTCGGATCATGGGCACCACATGGACCGTGAATCATCAATTCACTCACAAGGTTATGTAATTCAGGGTCTTCATTCTTATCAGGAATCACCGCATAAATAACAGGACCAACGTATTCTACATCGGGAAGCTTATGATCGGCATGCATAAATAAGCACATATGAGCATGAGGCAAACCACGCTTTTGAAATTCGATTGTATAAACAATATAAATGATTTACTTAATTATACTATTTATTTTCATGTATTTAATAATTATTATAAAAACATATATAATATGTTAAATAAAAATTATATAAAAAATAGTGGTGTGCAAATTGAGTATTAACGGATACGTGTTTCTTAATAACCAAGTACCATAAAAAATAATGGTGTGTAAATTTTATTTGATATATATATATATATATATATATAGACCAAATGTATCTTGAGTGATTTTGGTAAAGCAATGGTGGAGATGAACGATAACAGCGGTAAAGATGAACGGCCTCGTAGGTTTAATTAGATAAGGGAGAAGGCAGCAAAGTAATGACAGATTGACAGCGAATGGGTCACGACACCTGATTGAGGGTCTGCAGCGTAGGGTTTTTTTTATTTGGAAGGGGAAACAAATAGATAGAATAATATACGGATCTAGGTAATATTAGTTGGGCAGGTTGATCCGAAATAATACAATTTTTGTGAATATGGGTTAAATTAGTGAATATGGGCTAAAATGTGAGGAGTGATGAGAGGTTGACAAGTGACAAAATTTAGTAGCCTTTTATTAGAGTAGTAAGACTAGTTTTTATCCCCCGTATAACGGGGGCTGTTTTATATTACTCGTTTTTAATATTTATATACTTTTTGGGTTTAATTTTATTTATTGTAATGAAATTTATAATATACTTAAAGTTTAATGATAAAAATGTTTCACAAATATCTAAGATGTTATAACTCGGTTTAAAAGTTATCTGTGTTTGGTAAGACCCAAGACCCGCTTATTTTTTTACTATAAATTGTTTCTTAATTATAAATAATATTTAAAAAAAAAACCATATAATAATTTTTAGTATATCCTACTTTATAGGATTTTCACATCAATAAATTGGTGAGAATAGTTTTTAATTTAATGAGATGTTATAACCCGTTTAAGAAATATTTGGGTTTGGTAAGACCCATACCCGTGAATTCGGGTCAAATGCATGAGAAACCTCTATTTAAAATTCAAGCAAATCTGATGACTCCAAAAAAGGGAAAACGACCACATCGCGACACGTAAGATTTTTAAACTATCATTTATATATATTATAGATATAGATAAAAATCGGATTCGGTGTCGCAAAAAGTTTCGGAATATTTTATTTAAATTATTTTTTTTGCTTAGTTTTTTTCCTTTTGCTTTTTGTTAGTTTTAAATATGTTTATTTTAAGAATTGTTTTTTTTGTTTAGTTTCACTATCATACCGACTTAATTGATACCGATCAAGTTCGCGTCGTCAGGAGCCACAATGTCCGGGTTTTATTAATTTTTGTTGTTTTTTTTGAATTAAATATGATTAATTATGAATTTAATTTTTAAGTTTAATTCTAGTATCGTAACAAATCTATCCAACACCGACTGAATTAATGCATGGGGTTTTAACGATCTTTGATGTTTTTTTTGTTTTAGATATGTTCTTTTAACGAATTAACCAATGGCGAATTCATATCGACTAGACGCTGCAAACCAAGTTTTACCGATTTTTTTTATAATATACTTTTTTGTTATCTTTTCGTTTTGAGAAAACTTTTTTTGCTTTAATGCCGATATCGTAACGAACCTATCCAATATCGACTGACTTCGTGCAAGTCATAAGTTATACGTGTATCGATGCTATTTTGGGTTTTTACAGATCTATTTTTTGAGTTTAATGTCGGGGCCGTAACGAGTTTAACCTATATCATCCGTATTTTTGCCAGTACGTCACCGTAACGCGGTGAGCTTCTACTAGTTTCGATTAATATTAAATAAAAAGTATTTGGACGATTAGGTAAATAAAATATATGTAATGCAAAAACACACTTGCTTAAACATATATTAGAGGGTAGAACAAACAAAAGTCTATACATTTTTATGTTTTTTTATTTATTATTTTTTTGTAAAAGCAAAAGGAAAATACATTAAAGCCTTAAAGGGCATATGTGATATGTGCTTTTCAATTTTCATCGTCACACGCCAGCATCATAACCGCGGCTTCCACTTCCACAAAAGCATTCTGCACGATGTATCGAATATTCACCTGTTGGGCAACAAGTCAACAATAAACTCTCTCTCTCTTTTGAACCTTTTTTTTTTCTCAACTTTTAAACATAATTAACTTCAAAACTTATTTTTATAGTTTTTTTTTAGTCACCATGAGATTTGATCTCCCATTACAAAGATGAAATCTTATTCAATACCTTAATCATTAGGTCAAATACCCTTTAACACTTCTAAACTTAACTAATAAAATGTCATTAATAAGCAAAACAGGGCAAGAGTCAAAGCTTTTAACATAAAAGCGACATTAAAAATTTATCAACTAAATATAGACTTACTTTTTTTAAGAGGCCGAATGTTTATCTATTTTCATAGTGGTTCCAATGTGTTGAATTTGTCTTATGTAGTATGCGAGTATGCATACATATACAATTTTGAAAGAGTTATGTATTATAATGTTGTACCTTTGCTTCATTTTTTGTACATCATTATCTCCACTAGCATTAATTATTATTGACACTAGTGAATTTGATATATATAAAAACACAATACGTTTTTAATAAAGGATTCATTTGGTGTGGTGGTAAGTATTGGTCGTGTGTGAAGTTGTAAATCTCAAGTTATATTTGATGGCTGGTTTGTGTGTGTATGTTTTTAATACAAATGTTCAAATAACCTCTATTAGTTTTTATCAAACTCACGTTGTTGTCTTTAAACTTTATAAGAGTTACTACAGTCTATAGGATAAAGTTAAAATATAAAGGGAGACAAAAATGAGAAGTGTGAGAATAATTTGTAACCACACAAAAAACCCTTAGAAATAAATTTAACAAATATAATAAAAAAATCATAACTCAAATATAAATAAAAAACAAAAAAAATTAAAAAAACTAAAATGTTTCGGCCATCAATTCCCGTTCAAAAACCATTAAAAAAATTATAAAAAAAGTTGAAGAAAAAACACAATGACTAAAATGAAAAAAAGACACAATTATAACTAAAAAAGACACAATAGATCGCAAAATATAACACAATGACGAACAAAATATAACACAATGTTAAGTAATATAAAGAAAAAAAAGGACACAATCAATGATGAAAATAAATACAAAATATAATGATAAACAAAAAGACACAACGATCTTTTCACTCACCATTGTGTCTTTTTTTGAACGATAAAGACGGTGGAAACAATTTAGTGTTTTTAATTTTTTTCGTTTTTTATTGAATTTTGAGTTATGATTTTTTTATTAATATTTTTTTTATTTTTTAAAGTAATTTTTGTGTGGCTATAAATCATTCTCACCCTTCTCATTTTTAGTTTTATTTTTTGTATATTCTTTCAGACTGTTTTTTTATTTTGCTTTGTTGTCTCTAAATAATTTCTTGTTGCAATTATTATTTTTTTTTATGTATTGGTCAATATGGCATGTCGTGTACGGTACAACGTTTTACTTATACTTTACATTCGGTTTTCTTAATGGTTAATGAAAATTACTTGCTATGCGAGAGGGGATGGTAACCAAGGACGATGGTGGTGGTGACGCCTTCATGTTTTTGAATGAAATGAATGTGTAAATAAACAATTTTACACACCCTAGCAACACGGAGGATCAAATGCTAGTTTTAACTATCTTTTCTCTTCGGTTTTAACTACTTTGTATTATGGATGAATTTGTCATGTGTTTGCATTTAATCTATTTTACTTGTTTGAACTTAAGAAGACATCACATTGACAATGAATGTTTCTAGGATTGTGAGCATTGTTGTAAAAATCGCTAGACGCTAGTCGGACGGTGGGTAGTGACTAGTGATTAATCGGGACTAATTAGGATAAGCCGGGATTAATCGGATTGGAATATGTATGTAAATTTTCAAATATATTTATTCCAAATTTTATGTACACAATTTTCAATTTTGACCGATTTTGGACAAATGGGATTAATCGACAACAAGTCGGTTGTCACACCCCAACCTATGGCAGAATATGACGTGACGCAACTGATTGCACAGTAGCTCACAAGACACTATTAATAATAATAACAATAACTAATTATTTAAATAAATATAATCGAAATACACTACAAAATCCATAACAAATATTGTCCAAATAATTTGTTTATTTCTTCAACAACCTAAAGTCCAACCAAATGTCTTCTCAAACTTCTAAATTTTCAACTAGAACACCTGTAATACACGTAAAAGTAGAGTTTTATCAACCTAAAGTTGAGTGAGCAACACACAAGTTTTGATATATAATTATATTGTAAAGTAAAACAATTCGTATGTGAATATGAACAATTACAACATTAATGATATATAACAAGTATCAAATAAAATAGACATGGACCATTTCGGTCTAGCATAAAGCCACTTTACCGGGGTAATGTACGCATAATAGATGAGGATGAAGTGGCCCAACCACCAAACAATAAATAAACACATAACAATATAGCATGTGATCGATGAACAACAAATCAATAAACACATAATGTCGAATTGTGGTTGATGTGATATAGATGTAAATTAATAAATAACTTTGATGTGTATGGTATGCATGTAGGGGTGTACACGAACCGGACCTGGCGAGAGCATGTCCGTTTCAGTCCGTTAAGTTTTTGACGGACAAACTGACGGTCCACGAATACTCTACCGAACGAAAATTCATGTCCGTGTCCGTCCATTAAGAAATTGAGTTTGTCTTTGTCTGTTCGTTAATATTGTAAACAGACGTTAACGGACAATAATGGACAAACGGACACTAATAGACATTATGGACAAATGAAAATGTGAACATTAATGAACAATGAACACTACTGGACAAACATAAACTGTTATATATTCATTCCAAACATAAATCCAAACAATTTCACCTACAAATTTGTAATTACATCATACAATATCCAACTATACTTAACACTTAATATATTAACATAAAGTGGATCACTATAAGAATATGTAGTAATATAAAAGTGTGATTAGAAACCATAAAAATTCTACAATTAAATTACAATACTGGATATATCTAAACACTTACAATACCATACGGATGACGTAGATGCCGTGCTCTAATAAAAAAAAACAAGTATTTTAATTAACTTAAATACCTATGCTAGTACGGGTAAGTAAGGTCATCTCCACAGATAATCAACGGAAAGTGCATGTAAATCTCATATTAATTAATTATTAAAATACACGGACAATCGATATCAAGAGGTTTTAAAAGATAATTTGAAACACACGATTACTTTTATTTAACTGTAACAATGATGGGAAAATGATTCACTTCAGGTTCAGGTAATGCGATGACCAACTAATCATAGATTAAGATAAAATGCCCGCGCATTAATTACTAGACCTAATAGTTGGGTTGTGATGACAAACGATACCCTAACCGACATGTTGACACAACTGAACTCGGTCTACCCAATTACCAGATTATATTATGAAAACCAATTAAATTGCAATGACTAGCGATTATTAGTTCAATGACACAAGAGCTATCCCTAAATGTTGATGAACCCAGATAGAAAAGTGATGCAAAGTTTGACAATTAAAAACAATAACTGTTTAAACAATCAATTAATAAAGTAGAAAATATCAAATAATAAAACTCAAATCAGGTTCTTAATCATTAAAAATCTTAGAATCTTATCAAAGTTAGTTTACACAAAATTTTAGCCTAAAGTGAACACAAAGACTTAGCCTGACATCGGCATCACGATTAACTCGCTTATATGATGAAAGATGGAAGCATGCGATGAACTGACGAACCGGAAGCCTCGGGATGATGCAAAATCGTCTTAAGGCTTGTACATGGCTACTAGAATGAAGGATAGGCCGAAAGAGGGGCTCAAAACTGATTATATTTAGGGTTCCTTTTCCCGTTTTTATGTCGCTTCGCGTCGCGTGAAGCGTTTTACCCCCTCAGTTCGCGTCGCGCGAAGTAGTAAAACCTCATATTCAGATTTTTCTTGTTTAGAAACCGAAATTCATATATTATGGGTTCCGTAACTCATTTTCTAGGCCGAGATATGCCCGTTTTACTAAAAGACACTTTCGTGGAAATCCGTCTTGTTCAGTTTTTGTTTTGGCTTCGGATTTATCTTCCAAACCATTCCTGAATCCTTCTTAACCATCCATATATGTTTCCTTATGCTTCCGTCTTCTTGAGACTCGCTTAATCTTCATCTGGGTGGTTCTGTATTAGCTCGTTTAAGCTTCAAACACCTGCAATCGTAAAAGAACTCAAAGTAATCGTGTTTGCTATATGTAAACAATTAAAATACATGAAGTAACACATATATACACATGATTTATACCCTTCTATCACGACCTCACACTTACCATTTGCTTGCGCACAAGAAAACTATCATGCAACACATACACCTCGATCGATGGTTCATCAATTATCATCATTAATACTAATGAGGTATAAAGTCATACCCAATTTCCAAGAACCGACACTTTTAAGATTGATAACTCACCAAATAATTTAGTACTACATTTAAAACTATGGAACCGCCCAAACAAGTGTACTTTGTTTCCGGTTAAGACACACATGTTCACACCCCTCAAAATATAATATCTCCCCTCTCGGTTTAATATCTGGACCAACAAAAGGTGTGCTAGTTTCTCTCTACCCTCTTTACCAAGTATGAACACAATATAATAAAACAAGTCATATCTCCACCCATTACCACCGGTTGAATAAAGAGTATGACTAACGTTTTGCTGTGGCTTAGGTTCAGGTATGGAATACGATTTATTTAGTGACTTATGGTGGATGAAACCCAGTTTATTTAAACAACAAACAGACAATCCAAACTACTGACTGCCTATTATTTACAACCAATACTAATTTTAAATATAGACTCTTTTTGAGTGTTTATGATTTTTCATTTTTTTTCTCTTTTTTTAAGATTACTGACATTAATATGTACAAAAAACTGACACGAGACATACGTACATTGTGTACTATACATACCAAGTTTCATCCACACGGTTAAAATAAAAGGCTAAGGCTAACACGACTTGTAATGTGAGTTTAACAAATGAAAGGGAAAAGGCACAAACTTGGTGTAACAACTCATATTTTCCACTTATTATTTTGTTAACTAATACCCGACCCGCTTCTATGTTCAGAATTTTTTTATCCATAAAATAACACGTCTATCAAGTTAATATTATTTTAGTAATATGTGTTATTATAATTATCTAATATATTAAAACAACTTTCAAGATGTTACAATTTAGACTATAAACTAAACTTTTACCCATTTGTATTTCCCTCTTCATACTCCAGGGACTATTCTGTAAGTTCTATATATTATCACCATCTAACCTGTTTACCCATTTACTCAACCCAAACCCGTTAACCAAATACGTTTAACCTTGACCCGAATAATCTTTCTTGTGCCTTAATATTAGTTATAACTTGGAATTGATATCGTAAGATCGTTATTACGCGTATTTCGAACTACACCGAAAATCTAATTTGGAATATACGATCATGACTGATTTGAATTACTTAATATACAAACCGTCTTAAAGACATATATCGTTATACCAATAGAAATTGATAAGAATGCAATTAAACTCTGCTGTACAATCCCCATAACCTCTCGAATCAATCCCCCACAGTTAATTTTATTACCGAAGCATGTAGATATGATTTCCCCATCGTGTTTGAGCTGCGATTGTATCATCACCGTTCATCATTATTAAAACACCTATTCAAGTAATTAATCATTGCAGCATGTTCGTCTTGAATCATAAACCATTAACCCTAACCTTATTTGATCGAACATAGAACGAATTTATCAACTACAGATTCTAAGGTTTAATTGGGTTTAGGGATGAACTAAGTTGTTTGTTCTATAGGTTTGTTTTGGTGGTTATACCAACTGGTACACCCAGCCAACTGGGTGTGTGTTTGTTCAAGTTTTGAGAACCGGCCACCAGGCGCGGGTTCGAGTCCCGGCCGGCCGTTTTGGGTATTTTTTTTGTAATAATTTTTTAAACTATATGTTAACATATTAATAATTTAAATGTTATTATTAATATTGTATTATATAATAATAAGTCAATATTTTTATAAAATGACTCGTTAACTTGCCGTGTTCCGAACCTCGGTTAAAACCATATATATATATATATATATGTATATCTGTTAGTTTATTATAAATAATAAAGGTTTTAATATTTGAAAACAGTTTTAATCTAAAATATATTTAATATAATCTTGTTAATTGGCAGATTAAAATATATAAATCCAAGTATTTATAAAAGATTATAGTTTATACAAATATTGAAATTTATTATCTATTATTGATTATTTACAATACTAAATTAAAAGAAATCGTTATTAATATTAAAATACACACACACACATATAAATAAATGTATTTTTAGTTTAAAATTATTATTTAAAACAAATCTCTTTATATAATCTATTGAAAATTATAAATATTTATTTATTTAAATCTTTTGTTTATAATTATAACTTTATTAAAGATATGCTATTTAAACTAAAATTGATAAATAAAAGTAATAAAATTGATAATAAGCCTAAGTAATATTTAACTTCCATAATAATATACTCGATCATTAAAATTCCCGAATATCTATCTAGTCAATTATTTATATTCGTTTCCGCAACTATACTTTATTAGGATATCTCGTCGGTTTTTCCCGAAGAGCTTGATCTACCTTTATATCTTGTCAAATCATTATCTCATCGCTTATTTACTAAGGTGAGTAATTACTTTCCTATTTTACTAATTTTATCTTTTGGGGACATATGCGTATTTACAATATTTACCTATTATATAGGATCCGCAACTGCAATGGTTAATCACTGTATATCAGTTTATGCCTAACTTGCTATTTGCTTACTTACTTTATTTGAACGTATTTCAGAGAGGTCCATAATTAATAGTATGATCATACGACCATCGTAGTGGCTGGAGTCCATCGCATGACAATGGTTTCACCGACAACCCATCTTTGGTAGCCAATGCCCATTCGTATGGAAACAGTTTAGCCCTATCTTTATTGTTTGTGTGAATTGTTTATATGTTATGGCTTAATTGGTTATTTCAGAGGAACAATTTGTGTTTCCTATTATATATTATTATTGTATTGTCTTAAACTGGTGTTTTACTCACTCAACATGTGTTGTTGACAAACCTTTCTATTTTATACGCATATGCAAGTTATTGTATGAACTGGTTGCAAGAGTTGGTGAAGACTTAGTGAAGAAATTAAGTTAGAAGAAATTATCAAGAATAAATCAAGACTTGTTTAATTTAAATTATTTGTTTTCTTTATTTCTAAATTATATACTTTGTTTACTTGGATTTGTTTGAATATTTAAATCAAATAAATAGATATTGTTATTTTAATTATTGCATGATAGTACCTTGAGAGATGTGAGCAATCAGCTCACGCCCAGACATTTCGGCCTTAGGTTGGTGTGTAACAGATTGGTATAGTGGTGCCTTAGTAACATGCTTAGGAGCCCTATATGTGCTTATCGGTTTGCCTTATGTGTTCAAATTAATTGTTTACAACTTTCTTAGATAATTATTTTATTATTATTTATTATTATATTATTATGCACCCACACACATAACTCCGAGGCTATGCCTCAACCATCAAAGGAAACTTTTCTTAAATATTTTAAATCAAAATAAATTACCTTTTATTTTTGGGAAATTCCTTAAGAATTCCCTAGTTTTGTTTTTACTCCTTTCACCTTAAGGCCAGGTAGTATGACAAGTTCCTCAAGGCCGGAACACAATTGTCATATGACCGACACCTTAGGTTTATTTTAAACCGAATTCACGGTGATTCGTGGCTAAATGTGGTAAATTCCGATTATTGTGTTTTGTTATTTAAATGGTTAGTTGGGTAACAAATCCATGGTATCCATGGGCACTCCTATTATCCATTCCTCAACTTATTTTGAATGCTATTTTTGTTGGAGTTCATCATACGTGGTGGTTCACGAGATGCTCCCACTACTCATATTTTTTTCTCGTTTATTTGTTATTTAGTTTGGTCGGTTAAAACACCATGTAACAATCATGGTCCGATAAACTCTATTTTACTGTTAATTCGTTAATTTGTTGGACCATTTAAAATGCCATGTAACGCTCATGGGCGATCCAACTAAGTTACTTTTATTCGTTAGTTTCGTTGGGCCATTCAAATTGCCATGGAAAGCTCATGGGAGAGCAACACAAATTATGTTTCGTTAGTTTATTGTAAAGTTAACTTAATAAAATAAAATTTTAATTTTTAAACTGACCTCATCTTCTCATCTAGTTATCACGCATTAATCATATGGACTACATCATCTAATAAGTATTTATGCAATGTACCCCCTTATCTTATAATATTTACCTTTATCCCTCATGATTTGACACAAATCACTCATTCATCAAGACTCGGTTATTATCGAGGCAATTCAAACAATTTTCACCTCATTATTGAATTGGTTTTTCTCATAATAATCTTATCACGTTATCATATTCACAAACTTTCTAAATAATTTAAAGATTGTTATAGTACATTCTATTAATCAAATGGTTATCTTATACTCATATTAGCACATCCAC
Source organism: Bidens hawaiensis (assembly GCF_021521415.1). Classification (NCBI taxonomy): domain Eukaryota; kingdom Viridiplantae; phylum Streptophyta; class Magnoliopsida; order Asterales; family Asteraceae; genus Bidens; species Bidens hawaiensis. The sequence goes on along the minus strand of NW_027492579.1, from coordinate 75,704 downwards.
AAACCACCAAACATATTTCGGATAATCTATCATATTCACAAACTACTAGACATGCCTTCAATATTCGACCTCAAATTTGAAATTGTTAAACATCTCAATCTTTTATGCTTTGATAAAACTCATCACATTGATCAATTCTTTTTAATTCTAACTTATCCTTAAGTTACGAATAAATATCAGCATAACATATTTAAGTTTTGTTTTACACAATAACTCATATGAAATCTACACAACTATTCAATCTTCTCATTATATCTCCTCTTTATTAGTCACAGAACGTTTTTCTCAACACCAAACAACATCAATCATTTGTTTTCTATAACCGCCTTATGGCCACATATATAATCATGGGGATAGCTCCTGCAACCTCAAAACTATAAACTCAATTTCCAAAAAATTAATGCAATCAATTTAATCTTGTTCATTATCTTCTTTGATGGTAACTTCAATTCTCTTACCCCTACTTATTCTCATAATAACAACAGTAAAAAAGCGCAAGTCAAATAGTTAAATAATGATATTAATCAAATCAGCAAACAATCTCAACAAAATCATTGTGTCTCAAAAAAGAAAACTTTCTATCAACGTTCACTCGTTATGCTTCACTTACAACCATCATTATTCAATTCAATGCTCGTATCGTTTTTGCATCCAATATAATCGCTCCGATCACCCTTGTTAACACTTTCCATACACCACTTAGTGCCCAAGCCATCTCGAAACGGTCTTTGCCGTCTACTCGTACAATCCATGCATTGTCATTTGCCTAACCTTACACACTCACTATTCATACTTGCTACAACGGTGGAAACCCTAATCACTTTCGCAAGGTGTGCCTCCAACTACTTAAAGATACTGTACTTATAATTATTTGTTTATTCTCATCTATCACAATCCATCCCAATATCAACTATAAGGAATCCTTTCCTTTTCGAATTATCAAAAGACGTTTTAGAAACTTTGATATTTAATTAAATCAACTCACGAGTTCAAATCATTTTTGAGCAATATTTTACACAAATATGATCTTTCGGTTTATAATAAAAATGTATTTAAAAAAAACTTTTTCTCATAATGTTATGTCTTTCAAATGTTTTGAAACCCACATGATGGGACGACTTATGCGGACCATTCGACGATAGGTAATTATGCATGCATACATAATTACCGAAGTCCTCTCATGGAAGTCATAGTACGTACGATCGTGTGTCATAATCTAGAACCAAAGGAAGTTTGGAGTAACGGTAAAAATGTTGAGATGATAAGGACATGGTGGATACGCCGCTGGTACATCCTATATATAAGTGCCCTTATCGGATTTTTATTTGGAGCGTTGTTTTGACTATTCAAAGTTTTGTATTATGATTAATAAAATTATATTTATAATTTTCCTTTCCTCAAAGTTTAATGGTTTTGTTATAGTATTCTTTAATTTCGGGACGAAATTCCCAAAAGTGGGGGATACCGTAACAACTCGGATTTTCCACTTATTATTTTGTTAAGTAATAACCGACCCGCTTCTATGTTCAAAATTTTTTGTATCCATAAAATATCGTGTCTATCGAGTTAATATTATTTTATTAACATGTGTTATTATAGTTATTTAATATATTAAAACAACTTTCAAGATGTTACATTTTTTAAACCTAAACTAAACTTTTACCCATTTGTATTTCCCTCTTCATACTCCAAGGACTATCTGCAAATTCTATATATTATCACCACCTAACCCGTTTACTCAACCCAAACCCGTGACCCAGATATGTTTAACCTTGACCCGAATAATCTTTCTTGTGCCTTAATCTTAGTTATAACTTGGAATAGATATCGTATGATCGCTATTACGCGTATTTCGAACTTCACCGACAATCTAATTTGGAATATACGATCATGACTGATTCAAATTAATTAATATAAAAAATCGTCTTAAAGACATATATCATTATACCATTAGCAATTAATAAGAATGCAATTAAACTCTGTTGTACAATCCCCATAACCTCGCGAATCTATCCCCCATAGTTAATTTTGTTACGAAGCCTGTAGATATGACTTTCCCATCGTGTTTGAACCGTGACTGTGTCATCACCGTTTATCATCATTACAACACTTATTCAGTTAATTAATCATTGCAACATTTTCGTCTTGAATCGTAAACAATTAACCCTATCCTTATTTGATCGAACATAGAACAAATTTATCAATTGCAGATTTTAGGGTTTAATTAGGTTTATGGATGAACTGGGTTGTTTGTTATATAGGTTTGTTTTGGTGGTTAAACCAACTAGTACACCCCAGCCTACTAGGCTGGGTGTGTGTTTGTTCAAGTCTTGAGAACCGGCCATCAGGCGCAAGTTCGAGTCCCGGCCGACTGTTTTGGGTATTTTTTTTGTAATAACTTTTTTAAACTATATATAAACATATTAATAATTTAAATGTTATTATTAATATTGTATTATATAATAATAAGTCAATATTTTTATAAGACCGACTCATTAACTAGCCATGTCCCGAACCTCGGTTAAAACAATATATATATATATGTATGTATATATTTGTATGTATGTTAGTTTGGACATGTGAAGAGAAGACAAATGATGAATCCTGTTAGATCCGTAAAAAACATTACTATATGGGGGAGGAGGGGTAGAGGCCGACCTAAATTGACTTGAGATGAGAGAATTAGACATGTTTTGCTACACCTAAACCTCTCAGAGGACATGGTTGAGGATATGAATTCTTGGAGACTTAGAATTAAGGCTAAGGATTTTTAGGAAGAAATGAATACCTTAGGGATTTTTCTTTACCTGATTTTGGTCACACACCATTATGTTTTCCTTTTTTCATATATTCCTATATTGTTATCTATACATGTATTGGTATTATTAATTTTACTTCGTGCTATTATCAATTTTATTACTATTGAACTTTGATGCCCCTTATTTTCTCTCATACAATGTTACTTTGAGCTGAGGGTCTCCTTGGAAGCCACCTCTCTATCCCATTGGATAGAGGTACGGTGTGTCTACATCCCACCCTCCCCAGACCCTACTTAAAGCTTTGCTATTGGTGGGATCCCACTGGGTATGATTGATTGATTGATTGTATATATGTTAGTTTATTACAATTAAAAAAGGTATTAATACTTGAAAAGAGTTTTAATCTAAAATATATTTAATATAATCTTGTTAATTGGCATATTAAAATATATAAATTCAAGTATTTGTAAAAGATTATAGTTTATACAGATATTGTTATTTATTATATATTATTGATTATTTACAATACTATATCAAAGAAATCGTTGTTAATAGTAAAATACATATATATATATACATTAAATGTATTTTTTGTTTAAAATAATTATTTAAAACAAATTTCTTTATATAATCTATTGAAAATTATAAATATTTATTTATTTAAGTCTTTTGTTTATAATTATAACTTTATTAAAGATATGCTATTTATTATAAAATTGATAAATAAAAGTAATAAAATTGATAATAAGCCTAAGTAATTTTTAACTTCCATAATAATATACTCGATCATTAAAATTCGTGAATCTCTATCTAGTTATTCATTTATATTCATTTCCGCGATTATTCTTTATTAGGATGTCTCGTCGGTTTTTCCCGAATAGCTTAATCTACCTTTATATCTTGTCAAATCATTATCTCATCGCTTATTTACTAAGGTGAGTAAACACTTCCATATTTTACTAATTTTATCTTTTGGGGACATATGCGTATTTATAGTATTTACCTATTATATAGTATCCGCAACTGCAACTGTCAATCCTTGTATATCAGTTTATGCATAACTTGCTATTTGCTTACTTGCTTTATTTGAACGTCTTTCGGAGAGGTCCATCATTAATAGTATGATCATATGATCGTCGTAGTGGCCGACGTCCATCGCATGACAATGGTTTCACCGACAACCCATCTTTAGTAACCAATGCCCATTCGTATGGCAACGGTTTAGCCCTATCTTTATTGTTTGTGTGAATTGTTTATATGCTATGGCTTAATTGATTATCTCAGAGGAACAATTTGCGTTTTCTATTATATATTATTATTGTAATGTCTTAAACTGGTGTTTTACTCACTCAAAATGTGTTGTTGACAAACCTTTATATTTTATATGCATATGCAGGATATTGTATGAACTAGTTGCAAGATTTGGTGAAGACTTAGTGAAAAATTTAAGTTAGAAGAAATTATCAAGAATAAATCAAGACTAGTTTAATTTAAATTATTTTTTACTTTATTTCTAAATTATGTACAATGTTTACTTGGATTTGTTTGAATATTTAAATCAAATAAATAGATATTGTCATTTTAATTATTGCATGATAGTACCTTAAAAGATGTGAGCAATCAGCTCATGTCACGGCATTTATGCCTTTGGTTGGGGTGTGACACTTGGCTCATAGGGGATAATGTAGGGTAGGGAGTATTATTTTATTTTTTTATATATATGTAAAGCCCAATATAATGTGATTTACTAAAGTCCTATTTCTCCATTCAAGTGGTGGTATTAAGATCTTGACAAACAAGTTCTAGATATTATGAACATACTTGTTTCACTCTTTAATGGCACTCATATGACATGTGTATATATCTATGTGTATATATTTATATATTATATAAAAAGAAATTCTCGCACACGTACGAGGGGAATTTGGTCGCTGATATGAAACATGTGTACCCGTACCCATGACTCGTTATCGACATCTAAACAATTCATTTTAATTTCCCTTTTTAAAAAACATTTGATAGGAAGAATTTCGAGAAGCTTAAAAACTGACCATGACCAATGATCTCTACATGGAATTAATAATAATAATAATAATAATAATAATAATAATTAACTATTTACAATTCCGGGTTTTGCGCACAATCAAGATACTCTAAGGCAAAAATTTCAATTTTCTCTATCCCCACACTTGAGGTTGACATTGTCCTCAATGTTTAAAGTTTAGCATAAAAGAACATTAACGAGAACGGGGTTAAAATTTATTGCTTATTAATTTTAAAACCAAGCATAATGTGATGGTCATAACAAATTATACAATTACACTTTTAACAAACAAACTAGCAAAACAAAGAAAAGTATGAAAACGAAATCACCTGATATAGCAATAAATATAGCAACTAATCACAGATGATTCACTTCAGGTTCAGGTAATGCTATGACCAACTAATCACAGATTCAGATAAATTGACTACACAGTTGTTACTATACCTAATAGCTGGGTAGTTGGGTTGTTATGACAAATGATACCCTAACCGAATTGTTGACACAACTGAACCTGGTCTACCAAATTACCAGATTATATCATGAAAACCAATTAAATTGCAATGACTAGCGATGTTAGTTCAATGACATAAGAGCTAACCCTAAATGCAAGTCCCGTTAACGGATCTTTCAATATGATATCAACTATCTCTATGTTATTGTGGAATATAACACGAGATGATTCAAGACAATTAACCAAGAACACAAATCACACCAATGAAAGATTCAAAACATACGTATATATTACGTCAAATGCTTAAGCAAAACCTTACACACAACTCATCCAAACTTGTCACTATGAACGGCTAACCTCAAAACCTAAACAATATATATATATATATATATATATATATATATATATATATATATATGGGAAAACACAACCTAGCCTAACATTAAGCCTAAGCCCATCGAGATCACAAGTCGATCTCGGTTTACATATGAACACAGATAACACTAATTAAATTAACTAACGACTAAGCACAAACCAACTAAATGTAGACCCAACAATCACCTCCTTGGTTTGTAGCTTCACCTTTTAATCGTGTTCCAAGATGTTCACATCTGCATCCTTCAATCCACCAGCCCAAAATCCCTTTCTTATAATCGAAGCCACCATCCTCGTATATTCTTTGGCAGCGGCTTCCAAAATGGGTTCAGCAACAATCTTGAAATTACTGAGCGTCTTGATATCTCTCTCACCAAGCTTTAACAAGTCCTTTGGATCAATGAACCAATACTGACCCTTCCGTAGACGTATAACAACAATAGCAATTTCACCGTCGTACGCCCAGAACTGCATATCATCAAGATAACCATCTGGAATAGCACTCGGCACAGGAATGTTAGTTGCCTTATTTGTTGCAGGCCACATAACTTTCACCATTTTTTCCTGTCCAAGGATATTGAACTCCTTTAGCTTTCTTCAAAGATGACTCAGCAGTAGTCATATTTGGGAATCCCTGATCAACTTGCCTTTTCAAAAAATTCCAGAAATCCGTAGCTTTCTTGTCATGACTCAAATTGTGAAACGACACGTTGATGAGGTCACTGAGATCTACTTTTGTCCAAGATCCAAAATCCTGCATTTTCTTGTAGTACTCGGTAATACCGGACCTTCGTTTCAGCCACATATTCTTGTCAGCATCGAATCCCCATGACATAACCCCAGAACGATCACTATATTTATCTAAAAAACCCTTCTTAAAAGTAATAATAAACTTATCTGGATGATCGGAAGACTCAACATTTTGATTAGAATTCTTCCTAACGAGAATCTTCTTTTGAAGTCTATCAGACTGTTCAACAGATTTGGCTGGAATGGAGAGATAGTGCTCCAGTGACTCAGATGCATCAGCATGTGCACTGGAGCTCCCGCTTTGATCAACGGTGGTTGTTTTCACAACAGAGTCTTCACTGCTTTTGATTTCATCCCCAAACTTCTGAATGAGTTTCTGTTGAAGGTCTAAGTACATAGCAGTCAAACCACCCATGTTGGACTGAAGCTTCTTAATCTTGGAATCTTTGTCAGAGTTTCCGGCTTCGAGTTCTTGAATGCACACATTCTTCACAACCGAATCTTGTTCGAGTTCAAAGACTCGATGTTGTAAAGCTGCACATCAATAGGAGCAGGTTCAAGTACAATCTCCTTTCCTTTATTCTGCAAAATATTATCTTGCATAGAAAGAAAATGAGAAATCTTCTCTGAAGCACTAAAACTTGACTGACCAGTCGGGTTAGATGATCCCGATGGCTCGTCAAAGATAGGAATATCAACTTCAAAATCAAATTCCTGAGCAATATCGTCAAAAATCTTTTCCTGAGATTGACGCTTAGCTCCAGATGGATTTGTATCAACGTGAGTATCAGGAGTGTCCAACTCATGTTCTTGTTGTTGGCTTGATTTTGTTGTAGTTGTGGTTTTAGTAAGCAGCACGCCAGGTCTTGGATCTTTCTTCCTCCTTTTTCGTGGAATAAGATCAGCGTCTGATTTTTTCGGAGTATCTTCATCTTGAGTTTCAATAACCGCTTGAGGAGGCTTCAAAGTAGTTGACTGAAGTAGTTACTTGAATTTCTCAAACTCCTTTAGTTGATCTGTAGAAAGAGCAGATTCTGTGTCTTGGTGTTCTAATTCATCATCATCTGAAATGACCTCAAACGTAACAGTACGCCTCTGAACCGGCGTCACATGCTCCTTAGCAACCTGAGCACTGACAGAAACAGGCTCATTTTCAGCAAACTTACCAAACTTGACTAGCTCGTGAAGGCCTTGATAAACGACCTTTGACCCCTTCCTGGACTGTTTCATCAATCCAAATGTTTTGGGTCCCATTGACTCAATATCTAGCGTCTCGACAGACTTAACAAGGTCAGCATAATGTGAATCGTAGATCATCTGTAGAAACCTAGGATACATGAGGAACATCTCTTTCTTCTTTCCCTTTAAGTTGGTCATCATCTCATCGAACACGAATTTGGAATAATTGTAGTTCTAGTCCATGATCAGGGCAACTACCGCCGACATCTGAATGTGGTTAATCTCATCAGATCCTCCTTTACGTCCCGACACGCAAGTAAATAACGTGTGTATCAAAAACCTCCAGTAAGGATGAAAGAGCTTCTTTATGGCAGGAGGATAGGATCCTTCGTAACCCATCCTGACTAGAACTTCCTTAACAACATCAGTCCGATATTCCGTTGGGTTGTCAAATTGATCTCCAAATAAAAGAACTTCATGTATAATGGCCTCAGAGATGACGACCGACTTCTTTTGAACTTTGGAGTTATTAGTAACAGCTCTACCTATTCCTCGTTGGTTGATAGAAGCATTATTCCAGAACTCCATGATTATCTTCTTTCATATGATAGGAGTTTCTCGTAAAGCGTGAGAAATCCTTCAAGTATTGAGACCGACGATCATGGATTTAAACTCCTTGTGTGCCAGAGGTGGATCAAATAAATGTCCAGCTATGTTATGAGTATCAACGAACTTTAGTGGTGCTTGATCAGCCATTACTGCAACAAACGATTTAAGTTAGCAATCATTTATTTAACTTGGTCAACAAACATAAATTTTTGAGGACACATATTGAATTCCCAAGACATCAGGGACCAATTATGATAGAAACAGATTATATGGACCACAAATAACCATGACCCAGAAGATGGGTCGTCAACGATAGCATACCATGCCCGCAGATCTTGATGAAGACCATACAGTGCCTTATCTAACTTGTAGACCTGAGTGGGATTCTTTGAGTCAACAAACCCCGGTGGCTGATCCACATAAATCTGCTCCTTAACTTCTCCGTACGGAAATGCGGTTTTGACATCCATATGATAGACCGTAAGGCCCATGAACGAAGCATATGCCAGGAAAAATCCAAATAGCTTCGAATCTAGCTATGGGAACATAAACTTCAGTGTAGTCTAAACCTTCAACCTGATGAAAACCGCAAACGTCTAGCCGTGCCTTGTTTCTAACGATAACCCCCGTGTCATATTGCTTGTTTCGGAAAACCCATATCGTGTCCAACGCTTTCTTTCCCATCGGCAGCTCAACCAACCTCCAGACCTTTAACTTATCAAACTAATTCAACTCTTCATGCATAGCGTCCACCCAGCTAGGTTCTTGAAAAGCCATTCTACTGACTTCGGCTCAACGTGAGAGATAAAACAAGAGAACAAGCATCTGTTTATATGTCCGGTCTGACTTCTTGTGGACACTCTAGTTTCAAGGGGACCTATGACATTCTCAATGGGATGATTTCGTTGAATTCTTGATGGAATTGATTGTTCGGGAACAACACCGGTAGAAGGCAAGTTTGATAAATTTTCAAAAACTTCAGTGAGTGGATTCTTCCATCCAAATGTCGTTGTACTATATGAGTACGAAGTTCTGGCAAAGTATTCATGAAGAAAGACATCTGGGAATATAGTGCTTCCAAAAATTTGATGAATAGGACTCTCCCCCTCAACTATTGGAGTATTATCTGATGAAGTTGGTGAGGACACAATTTCGGTAACTTGTTGTTGATTGACAGACAAAGGCGGAGTGATATCGGGTGATTCTGAGAGATCATCATCCAGAACTTGAGATATATGAGAGACGACATGTAAGTCTTCTTTCTCAGTATTTATGTTAGCAGCACTCGAAATTTCCGCATCGATGACCGGAAACACATTGAAAGGTTTGAAGAGTTCATTATAATCGAACAATTAGTCAAAACCAACACAAGCATTGGTCTCGTTTTCTTCCAACCAACGTACATCATATGATTCAAGTATCTGCTTGGTTGACTTGTTGTAGACTCTGTAGGCGGTACGACCAACATATCTGACATAATAATAATCATCAGCTTTGGCCACAAATTTTGGAGTTGATTCAAGATTCAGTAGAGTACATGAACAACCACGTGCTCTGAAATGTGCAACTGTGGGCTTGTGACTATAGACAATCTCACATGGAGTCTTCATTTGAGACTTGTTGATTAGCACCCGATTTTGAACATAACACGACATATTAACAGCTTCTGCCCAGAAGAATAACGACAGCTTTGAATCACACATCATGGCCTTTACCACCTCAATAAGAGTCCTGTTTCTTCTTTCAGCAACACCATTCTGTTGCTATGTCCAAGCAGAACTGTACTGTCGAAGCACCCCATTCTCTGAACAAAAATAATTCAACGAATCATTCTTGAACTCCGTGCCATTGTCATAACGGATGCCCTTAAGCTTTAAATTTAGCTGATTCTCCATAAGCACCACAGACCTTTTAATCAATTCTGCAGTTTTACTCTTATTTGACAAGAAAAATACCCAAGTAAAACGTGAGTAGTCATTAGTAATAACAAGACAATAAGAACTGTGAGAAAGACTCAAAACATGAACCAAACCAAATAGATCCATATGCAATAATTGAAACACTGATGAAATGGTATTAATCAGTTTTGGTTTATGAGATTTTCGATTATGTTTACCCAAAGCACAAGCCACACATTTTTCAATAGTAATAAAATCTCTAACGGGTAAACCTCGCACCAAATCATTTTTAGCAAGAAATTTTAAGTTTTTCACATTTATATGACCAAGAAGACGATGCCAAAGCATGTCATTATGTTCTGACACTTTTGAAAACAAGCAGGTCATTTCATCAGGAACATTTTTTTTATGTCAATCACGTAAGCATTATCTTTTCTTTGTGATCGAACAAGAATCCAGTCTTCTGTTACGATGATACCAGGTTTTAAAATCAAACACTCTTTATTAGTGAAATGAGTTGAGAAACCTTTATCACAGATCTATGACACGATCAATAGATTGTGCTTCAACTCAGGAACGAAATTAACATTCTTAAATTTTAGAACACCGTTACTTACAGTACCCTTCTGCGTAATCTTCCCTTTCTCTCCTCCCGCAAAGGAACATACCCACTTTTAAAGATTAGAATGTCGTGTAGCTGGGAGATGTCTCCTGTCATGTGCCTGGAACAGCCACTATCAACATACCATGGTCTGATGATATTCCTCCATAGCTATTCCTGCACGATGTGCGAGATTAGTTAGACTTTGGTACCCAGTTGATATACATCTATTTATACATCTCGAATCCCTTGTAAAGTTATGTTTGTTTAATTTTTTGAGTTCGTTTTAGTTCGAGTTTCGTTTATCTTTCATTATTTAAGGTCTTGAGTCAAGTATTTTGTATTTATAGTGTTTTTATATCTTTTGGTGTCTTGAATGTTAAATCTAATTCTTTCTATCATTTCATAAGAAGTTTATGTTTGTTTTGATCATCACCGGTTACATGATTAGTTCACTTAGAGTTTTGATTTGTTTTCATGTAGACGGTGGCTTGAGAGTCAAGGAAAAGAAGTTCTAGAAGTTTCCTATCGTTACTTGGAATTAAAGAAAGAGATCTAATGAGTTATAGTAATAAAATAAAAAGAAAATTCAAAATTTGTACCTGGTGCAAGCCGCGCCGTGCGACCGGGGGAGGCCAAGCCCGTCGCGCGGCGCCTAGAGGTTCTGGTCAGCCATATTTTGCGATTTTAAGGCCCAGTTCATTATATATATATATGGATGCAAACCTAAACTAATTAACAACTATTCACAGCCGATTTTGGGAGTGAAACGAAGGTTTTGAAGGGGTTTTGAAGCTAGGAATCAGGGAGGATCGAGAAGGGTTTCAGGAGGTGTTCAAGGATCGATTAACAAGGGTTTTATTGCTCTAACTTTGATTCCTTGTTCATTATCATGTCTTTCCTCTTTGTTTTCAATACTTGTTTAGGATTGTTTTTAATAATGATTCTAGGCTAGACTTCATGTCTACCTAGGTTTGATGAACATGTTTTGATTTGATTCTTGCTTTGGACAATTGATTTGATTATGGTTTCGTTATATTAATAGTAAAGACTTGATTTTGCTTTTGTGATGCATATGCGTATTTATTATCTTGATTGATTGTTAACTATTGCTTCACATAGATCTTTTATCTTTTGATTGTGTTCTTTAGATTTAGGGTTTATGTTTAATCATTACTAGGTGTTTTGATTATTATGGTTGAATAGGCCTATTAGATCATAGAAGCTAGTTGATAGATGGTTAGGGTTTTAAATGTACTGCTAAATTCCAATAGCTGTAAGGTGAGGAGTTGTTCATTTGTCTTGGTCAATTGCATGCTAGGATAGATTAGTGACAATATTCTTGCTTATTGTGTTGATCCTTGTTCAAGATGTCATGATAAGTTTATCAAGTTATCTATGGTTTAGTGTTTCGTAAGGTTACTTGCTTTAGATACTATTAATTAACCCTAATTGATAACTGTAAGGAAATCAATATAACTGATTACTTAATAATCTAATAATTATTCTTTAGGATTTTACTTGATGCGATCAAGGGTTCTTTAAGGTTTCTTAGGTGAATACGTTTAGAAATAAGTTTCCATATCATATTAGTTGTTCATTGCTTGATGATTGTCGATGCATGGGATTCTTACCTAGGTAGATTCCTTCTATGATTGGTTTCGATCTTGTGTTTTATTGCTTATTTCTAGTTTACTTGTTCATTTAATTTCTTAATTTAATATTAGTTTAAAAACCCCCTTAAAACATTATTAATAAATAGTCGTGTCGTAAGTTGAGTCTAGTTAGCTAATTAACATAGTTTATAGAGTCCTATGGGTTCGATATTCCGGACTTACTTAGCTTTAATACAATTGATCGGTTCACTTGCCGGTGTTTTGTGTAGTTGAGTCTTAGGTCTAGTTTTTATTACTTGTTTAATTTAGTTAATATTTAATTGACTGTTTTAAGCACATCAAGTTTTTGGTACCCAGTCCATAGTTACACTAGGTGAACCTGACTCATCTAAAGTTGTCACAGGTTGCCACGACATGTCCTTTCGATCATCTAATATAGAATTCGATGTCTCTTTTACCGGAGATTTAGGTAACCATTCATGTCTACCATTGTAATATTTGGCATTATTTGTACGAATGGATGACTTGGTCTCTGGTATGTAAGTGGGAGACACAAATGATTTTGTCTTTCCACTTGTTTTGGTATAGAAGCCGTGTTCATTTTTGAAACCGAAGCACTGTTTCTACCACCTCTACGAAACATGTTAGGCTTGGTCTGATGAGGACTAAACCTACTAGATTTGTTTCTATTCCAATCATCATCATAGGGATTAGCCTGGTTGTACATGAAATTTCGCTTATAGGTATTACGAGGCATATTCCTCTGATAGAATCCATAGTAAGGAACATATGGATGATGTGGACAATTTCTAGCAATATGACCAGGAGTGCCACAGTTAAAACAAGTTTGACGTTTTATATATAATTTATTTTGGTCAACTCCTTGTCTGGACCGATTGTGTGGACCAGTTTGCTTTACCTGATGTTTACTGCTTGACACATGATTTGAGTTACCACACTGTTTGTCATTAGAGCATCCCTCTTTAACAAACTTAGGCAATGAGTATTTATTAGATTTTTTCGATTTTTAAACTTATTAAAAACCACATTGTCAGAATTCAAAGATTTAATGGAATCAACCACACAATCGTATTTTCTCTTAAAAACAGAGCACACACAAACAGTCGGAATATCGGAATTCAAAACAGGTAATTTTAAAGGAACATCAGAATTAATGTCTTTATTAATTGAAACACATGAATCATCATCCTCATCAGTCCAATCCACAACGATTACTTTATCTGCACATGAGGCAAACACATTAGAATCGTTCACTTCTGAAGTGGACGCGGTGGCCTTTACTGAGTCGAACTTTTCATTATTAGCAGGTTTACCATACTTCATGTCTTTTACCTTTTATTCCTGCTCTTTGGTAAAAGGAAGACCAGTATAATTGTCATTGTATGGTGGGGATACTTGACTAGATCCTATACCCTCACCTTCATTCTCTTTCCACCATAATTGATTTTCAATCATGGAATTGACTACCTTACTGGAACCATCGAATTTTCTAAAATCTAGTTCAGCCCTTTTAAATTTGTTAGTTAGATTTGAAAATTCTAACTTAGAGGCTTCCAGTTCAGCATTTAATTCAATAATTTTCTGTTTGGCATCAAGGTGGTGACAACATTTCAAACTAAAGTCAGATTTGAGTTTGGAAAAATCATTTTTTTGTGCCTCAGTTTTATCTATAAAAGCTATTTCATTCTTCTTAAGTTTATAGTTTTCGGATTCACAACTTCCATTTCTCTAAGCAAGTTACTATTATGAGATTTGTAGAGATCTACTTTATTTATACAAGCTTGAGAACATAGTTGAGAACTTACTTCAGACGAGCTGGATGAAGTAAAAGCCATAAAAGCAAATTGAAGTTCCTTGACTTGGCCTCAGCAGCATTTTCTTCTTCAACATCTTCAACATGAGCAAAGTTGGCAGTCTACTTATTTATGTTGAGAGCAACCATCTGATCATTCCATGATAATTGTTGAGCTACCATACCCCGTTCATCATCACCCGAACTGGCCCAATTTTCTCCTCTAGCACTTCCCACCGGTACCAGCGTCATTTCCATGTTTCCTTCCTTGGCTGGATTGGTACATTCACGAGCAAAGTGACCCGACTCGTGAAAATTGTAACACCTCAGAGTGTCCTTGTTAAAACCCACCTTCTAATTATTTGGCGCATTCAAATTATTTCTTCCCGTTCTCTTAGTAAATTTCTAAGCACGACACACTACCATGGCGATTTTCCAAGAAATATCCATTTAATCTACATCATCTGGATGAATTTGATCAAGCTCAGCAGCAACTACCGGTTGAACCAGATCTCCAGCAAGGAATGCATTGTAGCAGTTCATGCATTCCGCCATTAAAGCAATGCTATATTGAGTTTCCTTTGAGATAGAGGGAATCTGATTGGAATTCTGACTAGGAGATACACTAGATGTTTGAGGTTTAACATTAGCAGCAGGTGATTGAGCAGGTTTAGCAAAGAAAACTAGAGCTGGTTGTGGTGAAACTTGAGAAAATTGGCCTTGAGCGGATTTAAACATTGAAAAGTTGCCATAAGGTTGAAATTGTTGTTGTCCCTGAGTAGTCTTGAACATTAAGAAGTTGTCTTGTGAGATGAGTTCATTATTGGAAGCAACACTGTAGCCTGCTGCATTATAGGAATTTGCATGGTTTATGGCCCGTTGCTTGTCATCCATGTCACAAGCCTTGATGATTGCCATATCCCAACTTGATTACTGCTACGTTCATATCCCAACTTTGAGGCAAAGAGTTTACCAACTTATTATTTGTCTCAGCTGCTGTCAGATTAATACTTGCTGATCTCATCTCAGTCACAAGAGCAATGAACCTATGCAGATGTGTTTCCAACGACTCTCCAAAAATGTGATTAAACATATTAAAATTTTGTCGCAACAAATCTTGACGACTTCTTCTCATGTCTTCCTTACCCTCGTACACCTAAATCAAAGCTTCCCATAGTGGCTTAGCATACTGCAGTTCCCTAAAACCCAAGGTAATCTCAGGTGAGAGTGCCATAGTTAACGTTGAAAGTGCCTTTTCATCTTCTTCTATTCTCTCAAAATCAACATCATCATATAGTTCAACAGGCTTAACAGCAATATCTTGAGAGTTCTCAAGTTGATAGGTGATGACTTGAGGACCTCTAATAATACTTCTCCAAACTTTAGCATCTTTCATTTTAACGTATTTCCGAATATGAACTTCCACTCGCTAAACCCTTCATGTGACAGCAAACGAGGTACGCGAGTAGTAGTTCCCATAATGGAGTGTAGAATTGGATGATCCATTACCATTGGTTATTTGGTCCATTTTAATTGTCATAGTCCAGTTAGACAAAAGTCCAAATGTTAAGGCCCAAACTGAATTGATCAGGCCCAAGTGTAAAATTAGCCGAGAACAGTTGACTTTGACCGAGAACAAATCAGGTCAACAGATTAAGTCAACAGAAAACAGGTTGACCGAGAACTCAGTTGAGCAAGAACACTGCTGGCCGAAGATTAGTCGACCGAGAACACTTGTGAACGTAAACTCTTGAGAATGGCCGAAAATGATCAGAATAATCCAAACCCCTAGAGTGATTGGCCGAAAACCTTCAAATGAACCCGAGAACTATCTAAAGTGGCCGAAAACTAGTAGATCAGTTGAATTCTTGGCAGTAACAAACTTTCGAGTTTAATGGGATTTGATTTATTTCCAAAAACACCAATAATCTCTCACCAATACCACTATCTCTTCTCCGATAAGCTACTCGCCGAAAAATCACCCAAACCACCAAACACGCAAAAAAATTGAATCCTTTGACATCAAACCCGAGCCTTGAATGGTTCAAAAGGCTCTGATACCAATTGTAAGTCCCATTAATGGATCTTTCAATATGATATCAACTATCTCAATGTTATTGCGGAATATAACACGAGATGATTCAACACAATTAACCAAGAACACAAATTACACCAATGAAAGCTTCAAAATATATGTATATATTACGTCAAATGCTTAAGAAAAACCTTACACACAACTCATCCAAACTCGTCACTATGAATGGCTAACCTCAAACCCTATACAATACATCTATATATAGGGGAAAACACAACCTAACCCAACCTTAAGCCCAAGCCCACCGAGATCACAAGTCGATCTCGGTTTACATACGCACACACATAACACTAATTACATTAAGTAACGACTAAGCGCAAACCAACTAAATGTAGACCCAACACTAAATGTCGATGAACCCAACCAGAAAAGTGATGCAAAGTTTGACAATCAAAAACAATAACTGTTTAAAACAATCAATTAACAAAGTAGACAATATCAAATAACAAAACTCAATCAAGTATCATTAAAACTCTTAGAATCTTATCAAAGTTAGTTTACACAAAACCCTAGCCTAAAGTGAACACAAAGATTTAGCCTGACATCGGCATCACGATTAACTCGCTTATCTGATGAAAGGATGGAAACATGCAATGAACTGACAAACTGGAAGCCTCGGGATGATGCAAAATCGTCCTACGGCTTGTACTTGGCTGCTGGAATGAAGGATAGGTCGAACGAGGGGCACAAAACTAATTATATTAACTTAGGGTTCTTTTTCCCGTTTTTATGTCGCTTCACGTTGCGTGAAGCGTTTTACCCCCTAAGTTCGCGTTGCGCGAAGTAGGAAAACCTCATATTCAGATTTTTCTCATTTAGAAACTTGAATTCATATATTATGGGATTCGTAGCTCATTTTCTTGGCCGAGATATGCCCGTTTACTAAAAGAAACTTTCCGGGTAACTCGTCATGTTCAGTTTTTGCTTCGGCTTCGGGTTTCTCATCCAAACCATTCTTGAATCCTTCTTAACCATCCATATATGTTTCACTATGCTTCTGTATACTTGATACTCTCTTAATCTTCAATTGGGTGGCTCTGAATTAGCCCGGTCATGCTCCGAACACCTGCAATTAAAAAAGAACTCAAAGTAATCGTGTTCGCTGTATATAAACAATTAGAATACATGAAATAACACATATATACACATGATTTATACCCGTCTATCAACGTATGGACATTACCAGATGGACATTACCGGACTTAATCGAACGAACGTTACCGGACGTTCAAGAACACTATTGAACGAACTTGGCCTTTGTTGTAACATCCCGAAATTTCTAAAAAAAGATATTTAATATATTATTTAATTATGATGGAAAAGTTTACTTGAGTTAGTAGACGAAATAATAAAATAATAAAGATGGAAGGTTAAGTAGGCTTTAAAGATGTAATTAAATATGGACTAAAAAGGAAAGATGGACCTAATGTCCATGGGCTTAAGGGAGTATAAATACCCCTTAAAACCCTAATTCTTTCCATTTCCATCCATCTCCACACCATAACCTACACTTTCAAAAACACACACTTCTCCAATTCCCATTTATGAGAAAATAGCTCACAAAGACACGACGATTCACGAATATCTAACCATCGGATCGGTCTCAAATTTTAACTGAGTGTTCATGGCATATAAATGAAGATCTTCGTTGAGAGTTGGGGAAGTCTGAATTTATTGGGAAAACCGAAACAGCGAAAATGAAGTTTTCCGGCAACTGTTTCAGTTTTTCGGTGACTGTAGCAGCGGATTCCGGAAAAAGCAATGGGTGGATCTGGTAGATCTAGGCGATACGGTTCCATGGACGGTTGAATCACTCAAATCGGAGTTCGTTTGATATAGTTTTAGGCATCTCGAGTGATTTCAGACATAAACCTCAAATGTACGTTTTTGTTAAAAAAAAAAACTTACTTTTCGTGCACGGATTTGCATGAAACTTGGTAGGATGATAGATTGGGTCATGATTATTGATATAGGAGTGAAATTGATAGTAAACGGGTTAGTTGGTTCATTTCGGGTAAAACTAGTAGTGTCCGGTTCGTGAAAAGGACAGGTAAACAAAGTCGGTTTTGCATGAAAATTGGTAGAAATCATTTATCCCAGCTGACCCAACATTTTAGAAACCGACACCACAACCCTGAGATGCTGAATGATCCGTTAGAATCTAGATCTAGCTTTATTCGTGTGTTTAATCAACCAAAAACGAGCTTAAGGACCACCTTACTTCAGATCTTGACACCCCGAAGCTACCTAGGCCATAAACGGTCAAACCTCGATCAACCATGGTGGTTAACGGTAGCTGATAGCGCCAAAATCGAAGAAAACCCTTAAAAACGCGTTATAAGGAGCTAAAGAGAACTTATACGCCGTATAAGTTTATGCAGCGTATAAGCTTGCGCCGTATAAGTACAAGCAGCAGCGTGTATGTCTATAAACGTATAAATTGCAACGTATATGTATGTAACGTATATGAATGGACTGTATATGTATGTGACGTATATGTATGGACCATATATGTATGTAACTTATATGTATGGGTCGTATATGTATGTAACGCATATATATAAATGTATATGTATATGTTGTGTATGTATGACTTATACGCTAAAAGAACTTACACGCTGGGACTGAACGTATACGCCTAGAAGGACTTATGCACAGATGACATACACGCCCTAAACTTGTACGTGAAAATGATTTTACGAACTAAACGAAAGATAAAAAGCGTATATGTACGTAAACGATAGATATGGACTTAAATGATGTATGAAGTAAAGATTAGTAATTAGTTAATAACGAAAGGTAATGTTTAAAACGGTAAATGACTTAGAAATATATTATGATTAGGAGTAGTTAAGTAATGCTTGGTAATTGATACACAGTTAGCCGTGCACAGGTCACGAAGGGCATAACCGTGAATTCAGAAAGGAATCGCTTGCATGTGAGTTTCTAGCCCCATTTCCTTATTATGTTTTCGGGGCTGTGTGAATACTCGATGTGAATGTTAAAACACTTACCTTAAATTATAAGTGCATTCTATGATGATTGATGTGATAGTTTGTATGAATGTTATGAATGAATGCTTGTCGGTGCGTGAACGATCTTCGGATGTTGCACGTATCGTCAGGGAAAGTAATGTGTAGTATGTTTAGTATGAAATATGTATGTATGAAGGTAAGTAATGAAATGAGTATGTACGAAAGTATGTTATATAAGGAAAAGGTATATATGATTAAAGGATGGATTGAATGTATGGTTAAAGGGTTGCAGACCCTAATAATATCTGCGAAGGTTAAAAGGTTGCAGACCCTAATAATATCTGCGAAGGTTAAAGGGTGGCAGGCCCTAATAATATATGCGAAAGGTAAAGGGTTACAGACTCTTCTAAACTCTGCGAATGTTGAAGGGTTGCAGACCCTAATAATATCTGCGAATGTTATATGGCGAAATGCTCTTTAAAATGAATAGTTAGTTATGTATGAAATGCACAGGCTAAAAGAATGCAAGTATGAAAGAAAGAATGAAAGTATATATAAATAAAAGTAACAAGTTAAGAATGGGATATGTATCTTCAGATACGTATTTATAAGTATGTATATGTATTGAATGTTGCCTGATTAACTTGAACTCACTCAGTATAGCTGACTTTTAGTATGCACGCAGGCAAATAGGATGAAGGAGCTGGCTTAGGGGGGACACATGGCATGGCTGAGCTGACTGGCATCCAGTGAAGAAAAGTTATGATGTTTTATCTTATGACAATTTACATGTTTCAAAACAGAATGTTATGCTTTTGTAAAATAATGTTTGATGTTTTTATATTCCGAAAAAAGTTTTAATTAACTCGGATATTTAGAACTGTGTTTATGAGTAAATCCAACGCCAAAGTAGGGCACCGGGACCAGGGCCTTACAAGTTGGTATCAGAGCATAAGTTCAAGATAAATAAGCATCCAACATGCTTAGACTCGAACAGAGAATGGGACGTAAGAAGAAAAGAAAGAAGACGCCAGTTCAAGAAATCCATGTGTCGCTCAAGCAAGCTCAGTAACGGTAAAGTACTTGATTAAGTTCATGTAATGATTTAGAAGTATATGTATTTGCATGTAAAACGAAAGTAGAATGATGAATGAATTCTAGCTTAATTGCTAGAGAACTAGGTATGATGTTACCTTAATTGCAAAATAAATAATGTTTGTATGCAAGCTTAATTGCTAGAGAAAGAATGCATGAATGCTAGTTTAATTGCTAGGGATAAGAATGTAGGTTATATGTATATTTACATGATTGTGTGTGAAACTAGCACAAGTGAAATCATAAAAAGAAGTATGTAAAACCTGAGGAGTAATGTAAAGAGTTAATTACACTTTGCCACTGTCATTAACTACTTACCTTACGAATCATATGCTAAATAATTCCTAGAGTGATTACGTTTGTATTTCCTTAAGGATAATATATATGACTTATACAAAGGGACGAGGATGAGGGGTCGTTCTGGACACTATGGTAAGACACGTATCAACCAGACACCTGTTGAAGAAGGTGCAACAAAGCGATATACGAAAGCATAAGGACTTCGACTTTAGGAAGTAATGAAGAAGGATTACACTTAGAGCTTGTAGTCATATACACTAAGGGAGTTTCTCAATTGTTTCGCACTACAATTCCAACAATGTTCATTGAAGCATCAAAGGCAGCCCGAACTAGGATGTCCAAATGGAAGCAATGTGAAAGAAACAGAGATAAGCTAACTAGAATGAGTCAAGAAATTTAGTATGTCTGCAATAGTTAACTCCATAAAGGAACTTGCTAGGATCATGAGTGTTAGGGCACTGAAATTTGACACTGTGGATACGTTATCCTGACATATTTTCTTGGATCAGTTATCCTTAGACAGATCCTGTCAGGATCAGTGGTCCTCAGTACTTGGTATTATTAACAATTGTTTCTTGTGTGTAGGTTGTTATTTAATAAGTATAGCGGATCCAAGACTTATTCCACCGGATATCTCACTATTGGACTTGTCAAACACGTGGTCAAATGGCTGTAACACGTTTAGTGGGAGAAGTGGCGGATTTATAGGACTTCTTGTTGTGTCACAAATAACTGAGTACTGAGGATATGTTATTCTTGAAGACATGTCTGGATCAATTATCCTTCTGAAGAGTTCCAGAGCTATGTCAGGATCATGGATCCTCGGTATTTGATGCTGTTAACGGTTGTTTCTCATATGAATGTTGATATTTATCAACATTAACGGATCCACGGACCAAGTCTGCCTAAACTTTCGCTACAAGACTCCTTTATGCACGTGGTCAAAGATATGGAGTGGATAGTGGAGGATTTGCGGATTTTTAGGACCTGTTTATTAGTTAGTTATTAATTATTTTATTTATATACTGAGATTATGATCGATTAGGAGATTCATTCATCACTGTATACACACACACTCAGAGCAGAACCAAACACTCTCTGTACACATTAGCAATTCTTGTAAAATCGATCTAATCTCCACAATACTTGTAACCGATTTTTACCATCAATAAACTCGACGGTGATAGTTTTCACCGTCCGGGGGTTTTTTGTGCCGGAGACCACGATAATCACATACTCACCGACCAAAGGTTACCTTGTTGATCATTGACGAAAGTAATCCGACCAAAGATTATCTTATTAATCCTTGACCGGAGTTATTTTACCAACGATTACCTCGATAAGTTTTGACCGAAGTAAGACTATCGTGATTAAGGGCATTTTCCCTCGTGATCAAATCACTGTGTTCATCTCTATTTAGTTCATATAATTGTTGTTATCATTTTAGCACTAAACCTCACATAACAGATTTGGATACATTATCCTTAGCAGATTTTTGTCCAAAACAATTTGGCGCCCACCGTGGGGCAATTGGTGCTATAATCCATGTTAATCCCATCAATTTTCGATTTTTTCATACCCATATTACTATCAATGGCCTCTCAATTAACCTCTGCTTCATCAACCATGCCATCATCGGTTTCTCTCTCATCAAGAAATTTGCCACCGAAGCCTCTGCCAGTCACGGGAGTACAACGAACTATTGCTGCTAGGAGCAAGACGCGACTACCAGTCTTCCAGAGCTTAAAAGCTGCTATTGCAGCCCTGGCAATTAATACTAACAATGATGTTTCATCTATGTTTTCAAGGGTTAAAGCATATATGGAGCAACATAACAAGACAAACCAGAGGATCCTTCGTGAGATAGAAGATCTCAAGAAGACTAAGAGGCCAACAGAGGATTACAATCCTCTTATGCCCAGGGTGCTGGATTTCACCAGTCCAGGATCCATGGCTCAGTTCTCGCAAGGATCATCTATCCTTCAACTGGGGTCCATGGGTCAACAGGCTCAAGGACCCTCAACTTTTCAGCAAGGATCATCTATCCTTCACCATGGGTCCATGGGTCAACCAGCTCAAGGACCCTCAACTTTTCAACAAGGATCATATAACCTTCACCAGGGGTCCGTGGGTCAACCAGCTCAAGGATCCTCAACCTTTTAACAAGGACCATTGATCCTTTAACAAGGATCCTCTGGATTATATGTTCAAGGATCCTACAACTTCCAGCCTTAAGGATCCTTCTATCAGGGTCAAGGATCCTTAGGAGTTCAACACCAACGATCTTCTGAAATCCATGAAGGAGATATAATCCCCATGCAGACCATAGCTTATGGTGGACCAACTCTTGTAGCAGACGCTTGTTACATCAGCCACTCTTCTGGAATGCCGACTTTCACGCAAAAAGAGGTAACTTGTATGATCCTATATCCATAGATGCTAACTGTGGTTCCATGCAGTATGCAGGTATCAACTAAGCTATGGCTAAGGAACTACAGAAACTCAAGGATATGATATCCAACGTACCAGGGGTGATCCGTCCAATTCCTGAGAGACTAGAAGGAAGCCACAAACTTTCCAGATTTTCTCCACCAATCTGTGACGCGGAGATCCCAAAACGCTTTCGAACCCCCAACATGAAAGTGTACGATGGTACCACTGATCCTGAAGAGCATGTAGTTCAATACAGGGAAAGAATGGAGATCAATCTAATTCCCGAGAGACTCAAGGAGGCTTGTCTGTGCAAGGGTTTTAGATCCACACTAACAGGATCTGCATTAAAATGGTTGCTAAGTCTTCCTCCCTTTTCTGTTATTTCTTTCTCACATTTAGTTAACTTGTTCAACATCCAATTTTCTTGTAGTAGGAAATTTGAGAAGTTAACTTGTGACTTATATAGAGTTGTCCAACCTTATGATGAGTCCCTTAGGGAATTTGTTACAAGGTTTGGCAGGGAGGCCCTAGAGATTCCTAATCTTGATATAGTTACAGCTGTTGAAGCATTCAAGATGGGACTTCAAAGGGGCTCCTCATTTTATAACGATCTTGTGATGACTCCATGCAGGACTTTAGCTGAAGTCAGAAACAGGGCACTCAGATTCATAAGACTAGAGGATGATAAAAGGATCTTAGAAAGATTGGGTACTTCAACAAAATAGGAGTCACCCGGTAAGAAATCAAGGATCCAGGATCCTGAAGAAGCCCCTTAGAAAGCAGCAGCACCACTACCAGATACGCACGTGATCAACTTCGTCTCCTAGGCGCAGATATATTTTGAAGTTCCTCTCCGACAGCAGAGACCCTCGTTGAGAAGACCGAATTGAACAATGGGGAAAGACCTCTTATCCCCACTACGTCAATAGCTGATAAAAGAATCTTCTTTGAACAAGAAGATAGTATAAGGATCCATGATCCTCATCGAGATGCTCGCATGATCAATTTCATTTCCGGAGGTTCAGACATATGCGGCACTTCTTTCTCTGCAGCTAAGAGGCTAGCCAAGGAAATAAAATTGGATGGCGTGGACCAACCAGTTATATTCACCACTCTGACCACTGACAAAAGAATCTTTTCGATGAAGAAGACAAATCAAGCATCCAGGATCCTCACCACGACGGTTTGATTATTACTTTATTTATAGCTAACCTTTATGTTCGCAGGATCCTAGTTGACGGTGGTAGCTCGGTCAATATCATCCAACATGATGTACTTCAGAAGATGAACATACCAGATCCAGACATCATACCAAGAACATCGGTGCTAGTTGGTTTTAGTGGAGAAATGAAGAAAACATTGGGGGACATCAACCTCCCTATATACATCGAAGGGTTAAATTCTTATCAAAGATTTTGTGTAATTGATAACCTTTCTTGTTGCAATGTTATTTTAGGCAGGCCTTGGCTACATGGAATGAAAGCAGTGGCTTCTACATACCATCAGTGCATCAAGCTTCCTACCCCTTAGGGAGTAGTAAGGATAGACGGTGATCAGGTGGAAGCCAAGAACTACTATTCTTCGTCAATGAAGTCGATAGCCAAGTATACTGTGGCATAGCAACCAAAGCAACATCCTAGGGACGTTCTGGAAGCTCGGGAGAAAGACGTTAAAGAAGTATCCTTCAATCCCGAGGATCCAGACATAAAGGTGTTCCTAGGATCCAGTATCCCCAGCAAGATTGAGGAGGATTTAGTATCCTTCTTAGGGCAAAGAAAATCTACCTTTGCCTTTAAGCATTCAGACATGACAAGGGAAACATATCAAAGACTGGTCAATATGATGTTCAAAGACCAGTTAGGCAAGACCATGGAAATTCGAGTGGACTGCAAAGCATGAAGCTGCACTTACAACACTGAAGGATTACTTATCCTCAGCTCCAGCCCTAATGAAGCCTGTGGATGGAGAATCCTTGTATTTATATCTTGCAGTCTCAGGAAATGCAGTGAGTGCAGTCTTGGTAAAGGATCATGAAGGTGAACAACATTCTGTATACTATGTAAGTAAAAGTCTTCTAGATGCGGAGTCCATGTATTCTCATTTAGAAAAACTAATTCTTGCACTTATTATGGCTTCCAATAAACTGAGACATTATTTCGAAACTCACCCTATTATTTTGAGAACTAACTATCCTGTAAAGAATGTTCTTAGAAAACCAGAGTTTTCAGGTAGAATGGCTAAGTGGGCTATAAAATTGAGTGCATAGGATATCCAATATGAGCCGAGAACAACAATCAAGTCTCAAGCACTAGCGGACTTTGTGGCTGATTTCACTAGTGATCTACAAAAAGAGGCTGACTTGGAAGTCCAACAACTAGAAAAGACCAAGGATCCTTGGATACTCTTCACAGATGGAGAATCTAACGTAAGGGGAACAGGATTAGGGATCCTACTGAAATTGACACAGGGGGACATATTACCCCAATCCATAGCTTGTGAGTTCCAGGCAACAAACAATGAAGCAGAATACGAGGCTTTAATCGCAGGTTTGCAATTAGCCACAAGCATGGAGATCAGGTATCTTCAAGTTTATGTAGATTCTTTATTAATAACTAACCACTTTAATGGCTCCTATGCTGTTAAAGGTGAGAAACTAATGAAATATTTAGATGTTGTGAAGGAGTTATCGAAATCCTTCAAAATATTTAGTATTACACAGGTACCGAGGGAAGAAAACGCTGGGGCAGACGCCTTGGCAAACTTAGCCTCATATTTGAAGATTCCCGAGGATTTGAAAATCCCAATAATCCACATACTCTCGCCAGCAATAGGAGAGCAAGAAGTTGGGGAAATAACAAATGATAAGCAGATTGTGCTTTGGGATCCATTATCCTCGGACAATCAAGGATCCTGGATCCTCTCGATCAAAAAGTACATACAAACAGGAGAAATTCCAACAACAGAGAATCCCAGATCCTTCAAACTCAAGTTATCACACTACATTTTATTAAATGATATACTATATAGAAAATCTCTTGCAGGTCCATATTTGAGATGCATTGAGGATCCTGAGATCAAAGAAGTACTCAAGGATTTTCATGAAGGAGATTGCGGCAATCACACAGGTGGAAGAGCATTATTTTCTAGAATACTTAGAACCGGATACTTCTGGCCAACAATGAAGAAGGATGAAGTGGAGTATTCAAGGAAATGTGATGCTTGTCAAAGACATGCAAACATCCTTCATCAGCCAGCAGAGCCTTTATATCCTATATCCTCCTCATGGCCTTTCATGAAATGGGGTATGGATATTGTAGGCAAATTACCAAAAGCACCCGGTGGAAAAGTCTTTATGCTTGCCACGACTGACTACTTCTCCAAATGGATTGAGGCAGAAGCATTTGTACAAGTCCGAGAAAGGGAAGTAATATCTTTTATTAAACGAAATATTATAACTAGATTTGGTGTCCCTTCTGAAATTGTTTGTGACAATGGTTCCCAGTTTATCGGGAAAAGAACCACTAACTTTTGTGACAGTTGGGGCATCAAAATGATTACTTCCACTCTGGTTCATCCTCAAGCCAATGGCCAAGCTGAGTCTAGCAACAAGATCATCATCAACAATCTAAAGAAGAAACTAGGATCCAAAAAGGGAAAATGGGCTGAAGAACTTCCTTATGTTCTTTGGGCCAACAAAACTACGCCCAAAAATGCAACAGGCCAAACACCTTTCTCTTTGGTGTTTGGATCAGAAGCAGTGATTCCCACAGAAATGGTGATCCCTACTACAAGAACCAACATCCGTGATCCTGAAGCCAACAAAGGAATCCTTCTTGAAGACTTGGATACTATAGAAGAACTCAGAGACCTAGCAAAGATTAGAATGACAGCTTATCAACAAAGGGTAGCTGAGGCATACAACAAAAATATCAGAGTCCGAAGATTTCAAGAAGGAGATCTAGTATTGAGGAAAGCCTTTCAAAACACAACAAATCCGGCTGATGGGAAACTAGCACCCAAATGGGAAGGACCTTATTAGATTGAGTCAGAAGCAGGAAAGGGCGTATATCATTTTCTCACAATGGAAGGCAATAGACTACCGAGAGAATGGAATGCAGTCCACCTCAGGAAGTACTTTTTCTAATCGGGATCCCATATCCTGAGAGGATGTATTATCCTTAGAGAATCAAGGATCCCAAAATTGGTAATATCTATCTGATTACTTATTCTTTTTAAATTCTTATTATTTTAAGGATAATGTATTCTTAACGATTTGTCTCTTCCAAGTTTTAAGTAACAATACAGGTTTCAATAAGAGGTTCAATGTCTAAGAGGTTGTCCACCTCTCCCTCACGCTTAAGGTACATCGCTATTTTCCTTGGCCTAGCCCACGTTTGGGTATGACCCTCGATGGTCATATCCTGTAAGGTTTAAAGGTTTTCACCTTTCTTATAAATAGAGTTTTTACACTCTCGCCTGGAGCGCACGCTATCCAACGTATAGTCCGGGGCAGCGGGACCAGTACACGCTTAGTGACTGACAATTTCGTTGCTTTCGGCTATATGGAGGATCCTACGATTATGGTTGAAGTACCATACCACCTTATAACGTTTTCACGTTATCTCAAGACAAAGGTTTCTAACATTTACATGTTAGCTAAGGTTTATAATGTTTTCATGTTATCTCACGTTTGGGCTAAATCCCGGTTTGGGCGAGTCCCCAGTTGACATCCGTATCCTTGGGCCAGTCCCCAGTTTGGCTTGTCCCCAGTTTTGGGGCTTGTCCCCAATTTAACACCAGATTACATGGGCTTGTCCCCAGTTGCACGGGCGTGTCCCCAGAATATTTGTTGGGCTTGTTCCCAATTTATTTTATGGGCTTGTCCCCAGTTGCACGGGCTTGTCCCCAATTAATTTATGGGCTTGTCCCCGGTTTATTGGGTTTAATCTCAGATAATATCATATATTATTTGCATAAGGTATCATAAATTAGATTCTGAGGATCACCGAAGGATCAATACTTATGGATTCAAAATCCTTTAATTCAGTTTTATAAGGATTGCAAAATGATCAATACTTATGGTAACTTAGGTCTAACCAGGCCTTACAGTATGATTTCAGTTTATCGGTTTACACTTATTTGATTTCAGTTTATATCTTTATAGATATAAGGATTCATTATTCTCAATCTATTTTTATAAGGATTTAAGATCTTTAAATTATTATTGCAAGGATATTCTATCCTAAAGATTTTTACTTAAAGTTATTTCTTAAAACTTTCAATAAAGCTAAAGCTATATCAAACAAACTTTCAAAATAACAAGTAACAAGTAAGTAGTCAAAAGATTTATATATTAATTAAGATAAGCCACGAGGACTTATCCAAAATTATTAACCCGAACTTCACCATATGAAAGATGGACCATCCACCCAAGTTAAACAGGTGTTACTAGTTGTTCGTGATTTGAAGGGAGAAGGATATACAACCGGAAGTGAAGTTTCCATTAAAACTCCATTGATATATGATAATTATCTCTAGCTTGTCAAATCTCATCAGTTTTTGCAGGAAGTCTGAATTCAAAGGCAAAATGACAGCTGTGATCTTATCACAACCGCCATTTTGGGGGCAATTGTTAGGGCACGGAAATTTGACACTGTGGATACGTTATCCTGACATATGTTCTTGGATCAGTTATCCTTAGACAGATCCTGTCAGGATCAGTGGTCCTCAGTACTTGGTATTATTAACAATTGTTTCTTGTGTGTAAGTTGTTATTTAATAAGTATAGCAGCTCCAAGACTTATTACACCGGATATCTAGCTATTGGACTTGTCAAACACGTGATCAAATGGCTGTAACATGTTTAGTGGGAGAAGTGGCGGATTTATAGGACTTCTTGTTGTGTCACAAATAACTGAGTACTGAGGATATGTTATTCTTGAAGACATGTCTGGATCAATTATCCTTCTGAAGAGTTCCAGAGCTATGTCAGGATGGATCCTCGATATTTGATGCTGTTAACGGTTGTTTCTCATATGAATGTTGATATTTATCAACATTAACGTCTCCAAGGACCAAGTCTGCCTAAACTTTCGCTACAAGACTCCTTTATGCACGTGGTCAAAGATATGGAGTGGATAGTGGAGGATTTGCGGATTTTTAGGACCTGTTTGTTAGTTATTAATTATTTTCTTTATATACTGAGATTATGATCGATTAGGAGATTCATTCATTCATCACTGTATACATACACACTCAGAGCAGAACCAAACACTCTCTGTACACATTAGCAATTCTTGTAACATCGATATAATCTCCACAACACTTGTAACCGATTTTTACCATCAATAAACTCGACGGTGATAGTTTTCACCGCCTGGGGGTTTTTTGTGCTAGAGACCACGATAATCACATACTCACCGACCAAAGGTTACCTTGTTGATCATTGACTAAAGTAATCCGACCAAAGATTATCTTATTAATCCTTGACCGGAGTTATTTTACCAACGATTACCTCGATAAGTTTTGACCGAAGTAAGACTATCGTGGTTAAGGGCTATTTCCCTCGTGATCAAATCACTGTGTTCATCTCTATTTCGTTCATATAATCGCTGTTATCATTTTAGCACTAAACCTCACATAACAGATTTGGATACATTATCCTTAGCAGATTTTTGTCCAAAACAGTGAGTAACGAAGTGAAAGATAAGAAAGTAGAGATGATCGAGAAGGACGGGTGATTGTCAAGGTATCCTAATTGAAAGGCATGAAAGGATGAGGCTACACAGTGTAGTGAATATGAAAGGAAAACGATAAGAAGAATGTAGTTGTGTACCTGAGACTTTATGGAAGAGACCACTAGCGATACTTTCGTTGAAGTATGAGAATGGTTAAGAATTGTAAGGTAGAATTAAAGGATCGTGCGTTCCTTGCTACTCTTTATGTTCGAACTTAAGAGAATTCGATGGAGTTTGGGAATGGATCTGTTGTTTGAGCCTAAGGCTCATATAGCATGTAAGATCAAGTTGGTAAGGTAGCGGTACAGTGACGGTTTATAGTATTAAGGAAAGTTCAGGGCTTAAAGTCATTCCGATGATAAAAGCTGAAGATTTGTTAAAACGAGGGTGCAGTGCCTACCTGACGTATGTTGTCAAAGCTATGGCTGAGACGAAAGAAGTGAAAGATGTTCCTATAGTGTTTAACTATCCATAAGTGTTCTAGAGTACCTTTCGAGGTTACCACCGGAATGAGAGGTGGAATTCCAGCTAGAGTCAATACCATGAGCATAACCCGACGCGAAAGCACCTTACCGTCTGACACCGTCCGAGATGAAAGAGTTAATCTCCCAGCTGCAAGAACTCCTTGAGAAAGGTGTTTTAATGCCGAGTTTTTCTCTGTGAGTTATACCGGTGATATTAGATAAGAAGAAAGACGGAAGTATAAAAATGTGTATAGAATATCGGGAGTTGATCAAGCTTACGGTAAAGAATATGTATCCGTTGCTACGGATTGATGATTTGTTTGATCAAATGAAAGTTGCGAGTTGGTCCTCGCAAATAGACCTCAGAGAAGTCTATCATCGGTTGAAAGTGAAAAAGGTAGACATCCCTAAGACAACATTTCAGACACGATATGAATACTACGAGTTTCTCGTGATATCGTTTGGATATACGAATGCTCAAGCAACACATATAACATTTATGGTTATGATGAATAGGGCATGTCATCTGATATTATGGCAAACATGTCACTGCCTTCACAGACGATAGATTTAACTTATTTAAGGGATAAGTCCGACCATGCTGAACACTTGAGAGAAGTATTGAAAACGCTGAAGAAAGAGTAACTGTATGCCAGGTTTTCAAGGTGTACCATTGATACATGTCATAAGAGTTTGGATATCTCTTCAAGCATAAAGGACGAAATACGAGGCAAAGATGATGGTTAAGGTTGATAAAGGATTATGAGTGTGCAATCAAGTATTATCTTGGTGAGACTAATATGGGTGTTGACGCAATCAGCCGTGAAGGTGAAGAAGTTATCACAACAATTGAGTTGTATAAATCAGTTAGCTCTTGAATTTCATGAGAGAGATCTACGAGGCGCAATAGAAGTCATAAAGGATGGGAGCAAGATGAAAAGAAATGAATTCTCTTATTACACCGAGATTAGGAAGATGATACTTATTATTTGAAATCATATTTGGTCGCCTGAGGATTCTACGTCCTAGAGATCTTTGAGGCCAAATCCAAGGTAAAGCTCATAATTATGGATACTTAGTTTACATCGATGCCTCAAAAGAAAATATGTTGGTTAAAATGAAGGCAAATACTGATGAAGTCGAAACCCTTAAGTAGAAATCGAAGAAAAATGAGTTTTTGGTATGTGACACTATGAGAGGATATGATACTTTGCCTACGTGGATAGGAACAACCACAAGAGTTACGAATGTGGAGCTGACAATCACACTGCAAGAGAATGCTGAAAACCAAGGACATAGGACATGCAAGGAAGGCGTAGAAATGGTTTATACTTATGTTTATTTGAATTGAGTCTTAACGCGAGTGATTTGTGTTGCCACTGATAATCATGTGATCAAGAGAGGGAAGTCCTCTAGAACGGAAAGGATAGAATGGCATTATAAATGTCCATATGAAGGTCAAGATATGCCCGTAAAGGAAATCGGTTAGAATAAATAGTTATGATAAATCGGGCAACCTGATATGCAACTGCAGACAACAATGGATTCAAAGAACATGACGAGGCATGAGTAGTCAAGAAGAGGAAGATGTATCAACATGGACGTCATGATCAAGCTACCTTAGACAGCTATAACTCATGAACCCTACGTGTTGATGCAAAGCTGAGGATAAAATAGGGATTAAATGGTGATTTAAAAATTCCTCGCCAAGTTGTGTAACAGTTGTATTCAAGAATTTCAAGAGGTATTCTATATTAAGGATTAGACAAATGGAATTCAAGAAATAACTCTTAAGGAAAAATCTGGAACGGTCCTTTCATGGAATTAATATGTTTTGAACATAAAGATCATTCAGTGCTAAGTGTTATGGCAATAAGTGCAATGTTTCTATTAAAAGGACAAGAAAAAAGAACATGCTTGAGAAAAATGCCTAGCTGATGACACGTCCCATGTGCCGCTAGTAGGCATTAAGGTTGATGAGCAGTTGAACTACATCGAACAGCCTATTGAGATAATGGACCGTAAAGAAAAGAAACTCCGTTATAAAGCTATTACATTAGTGAAAGTAATATGGAGCATCGTAAGGGATCATATGTTACTTGGGAAGTTGAAGAAGAGATGCGCAAGTTTTACCCAGACTTATTTAGGTAAGAGTTAGGGTTCGGGGACGAAACCTCTTTTAAGGAGGGTAGACTTCTAACATCTCGAAATTTCTAAAAACAAATGGTATTTAATAGATCATTTAATTATGATGGAAAAGTTTACTTGAGTTAGTAGACGAAATAATAAAATAATAAAGATGGAAGGTTAGGTAGGCTTTAAAGATGAAATTAATATGGACTAAAAATGAAAGATGTGCCTAATGTCCATGGGCTTAAGGGAGTATAAATACCCCTTAAAACCCTAATCCTTTCCATTTCCATCCATCTCCACACCATAACCTACACCTTCAAAAAAACACACTTCTCCAATTCCCGTTTTTGAGAAAATAGCCCAAAAAGACACGACGATTCCCGGAGATCTAACTGTCGGATCAGTCTCAAATGTTAACTGCGTGTTCATGGCATATAAATGAAGATTTCCACTGATCAGATCTTCGATCAGAAGTCGGGAAGTCTGGATTTTATTGGGAAAACCGAAACAAAAAAATGAAGTTTTCCAGCAACTGTTTTAGTTTTCCGGCGACTGTAGCGGCGGATTCCGGCAGAGGCAATGGGTGGCGCTGGTAGATCTCGGCGATACGGTTCCATGTCCGGTTGAATCACTCAAATCAGAGTATGGTTTTAGGCATCTCGAGCGATTTTAGACATAAACCTCAAAGGTACGTTTTTGTTAAAAAAACTTACATTTCGTGCATGGATTTGCATGAAACATGGTAGGATGATAGATCGGGTCATGATTATTGATGTACATAAATTTATACATCTTTTTAGCATCAAATAATCTTTAAAAACTGCAACTTCTATCAAATAACATAGCACATAAAGCTACTTATCTCGGCGATACGGTTCCATGGCCGGTTGAATCACTCAAATCAGAGTTCGTTTGATATGGTTTTGGGCATCTCGAGTGATTTTAGACATAAACCTCAAAGGTACGTTTTTGTTAAAAAAAAACCTACTTTTCGTGCACGGATTTGCATGAAACTTGGTAGGATGATTGACCGGGTCATGATTATTGGTGTACATAAATTTATGCATCTTTTTAGCATCAAATAATCTTTAAAAACTGCAACTTCTATCAAATAACATAGCACAAAAGGCTACTTATCATAATAAAATTCAATTTCAGGTAAACCCAAGCCCTAAACGAAGAAACAAGTGAAAAGACGAAGAATAAAGGAAGAAAACACAAGAAAAGCAAGAAACACGCCCTCATGCCTCAAGAAACACGCCCCATGCTTTTAAACACAAGAAAAGACAAAAATCTACAAGAAAATACAAATACTGAGAACAGAAGAACGGGGCTGTGGTCACCCTCAACAAAAAGACAAAACAATTATAGCACATGTCAATAAAAGAACGGGGGCGTGCCTACCTAAGCATGGGGCCGTGCTTCATCCTCCATACTGCCTATAAATAGTGGCTCATGTTGCATTGATCAAGTGTGTCTTGAAGAGAGTTATATACAGTTTTCACTTATAAAAACACCCACTAACACTCATATTGAAGATCTTGTGAGGAGTTTGAAGGCTTGGAGGGTACCATCATCATCCATCATCATCAACATCATCATAATCCATCATCATCATTAAGAAGGTAGATTCATCCACATTTGGTTAGATTGTTCTAGTTTAATCATGTGTTTGTTATCATCATCTCTTTTAATGTTCATAACAATGCTCATTATGAGCTAAACTCCATTTACCATCTAAAATCTATGAAGAAGCTTTGTTTACTTGATGATTATATTAAACATGTGATTTAGTTTAGTAAAGTACATGGTTATCTTGCAATTATCTTTTGATGAGAAATGTTTCACCATCTTAATTCAACAATTCAAAGTTGGTGATTGACAATTATATTGACAATCATTCATGATCGATTCATGTTCTTGAAAAGAAATACTTTGATCATTTATCGAAACATGGATCCTTATATTGTACTTAGAAATGATGAGATATAAGTTATGATCTATTTCTTTAGTTTTGGTAATTCTGAAATAACATCGTTAACACGATTGCTTAGGTTATCATGCTAGTTAAAGAAATCATATGTTAAAGGAATGTGTAATTATAACCTACTTAAATCAACCAAGGGGAAGTTATGTGACTAAACTATAATCAACCAAAGTTTTTAGAATTGGTATTTGAGAAATCGAAATCAATCATAATCTTTCTACTTTACTAAACTACTTGCCAACTCAAATTGACATTCTCGTGGTAGCATGACATTAGGAAAGGGCTGACTTTAAAATGCGCATTCTACTTTCTTTTATGTCATAGGATATGCTCACTTAGAAATGAGGGGCTATTCTATCATATATTATTACGGCAAGTTTATCACGTGTTTATTTAATAATCATCAAGGAACAATGGAGTTGATTCTTGATCTTAGATGGTAACCTTCATATAATTGAACTACTTGTTTAGAATTTCCCGTCTTGGTCATCTATATATTATATATAAGTATTTATATTTTATGAAAAGTTCAAAAATCAACCCCAATATGATTAAAATCTCCGATTAAAGTAAAACGATGATTCATTGTTAGAAACATTTGTGTCCACGGATCGATACTTGGTTCTTACCAATACTATTCTACATATATGATAGATACACTTGCTTAATTTGTGTGTGTTTAGTCTTAGTAGAAATCACTTTTATAAATTTAAAACACGATCTTGTGCAAAATCTAAATATCCAATCCTCTTATATTTTACTTGATAGTAAACGGGTTAGTTGGTTCGTTTCGGGTAAAACAAATAGTGCTCGGTTCGTGAAAAGGGCGGGTAAACGAATTCGGTTTTGCATGTAAATTGGTAGAAATCCATTTATCCCAGCTGACCCAACATTTTAGAAACAACCACCACGGCCCCGAGAAGCCGAATGATACGTTCGAATCTAGATCTAGCTTTATTCGGGTGTTTAATCAACCAAAAATGAGCTTAAGGACCACCTTAGCTCAGATCTGGACACCCCGAAGCTACCAAGGCCATAAACGATCAAACCCCGATCAACCATGGTGGTTAACGGCAGCTGACGGCGTCGGAATCAAAGAAAAACCTTAAAAACGTGTTATATGGAGCTTAACAGAACTTATACGCCGTATATGTTTATGCAGCGTGTAAGCTTGTGCCGTATAAGTACAAGCAGCAACGTGTATGTATATAAACGTATAAGTTACAGTGTATATGTATGTAACGTATATGTTTGTAACGTATATGAATGGACAGTATATGTATGTAACGTATATGTATAGACCGTATATGTATGTAACGTATATGTATAGGCCGTATATGTATAGGCCGTATATGTAAACTTATATGTATGTGCTGTGTATGTATGACTTATACACTAAAAGAACTTACACGCTGGGACTGAACTTATACGCCTAGAAGGACTTATGCGCCAGATGACTTACACGCCCTAAACTTATACGTGAAAATGATTTTACGAAACAAACGAAAGATAAACAGCGTATACGTATATAAACGATAGATATGAACTTGAATGATGTATGAACTAAAGATAAGTAATTAATTAATAATGAAAGGTAACGTTTAAAATGGGAAATAACTTAGAAATATATTATGATTAGGAGTAGTTAAGTAATGCTTGTTAATTGATGCACAGTTAGCCGTGCACAGCTCATGAAGGGCATAACCGTGAATTCAGAAAGGAATCACTTGCAGGTGAGTTTCTAACCCCATTTCCTTGTTATGTTTTCAGGGCTGTGTGAAAACTTGATGTGAATGTTAATACACTTTCCTTAAATGGTAAATGTATGCTATGATGATTGATGTGATAGTTTGTATGAATGTTGTGAATGAATGCTTGTCAGTGCGTGAACGATCTTCGGATATTGCACGTATCATCAGGGAAAGTAATGTGTAGTATATTTAGTGTGAAATATGTATGTATGAAGGTAAGTAATAAAATGAGTATGTACGAAAGTATGTTATATAAGGAAAAGGTATGTATGATTAAGGATGGATTGAATCTATGGTTAAAGGGTTGCAGGCCCTAATAATATCTGCGAAGGTTAAAGTGTTGTCAACCCTAATAATATCTGCGAAGGTTAAAGGGTTGCAGACCCTAATAATATATGCGAAAGTTAAAGGGTTGCAGACCCTAATAATATATGCAAAGGTTATATGGCGAAATGCTCTTTAAAACGAATAGTTAGTTATTATGAAATGCACAGGCTAAAAGAATGCAAGTATGAAAGAAAGAATGAAATTATGTATAAAGAAAGGTAACATGTTAAGAATGGGATATGTATCTTCGGATACGTATATATAAGTAAGTATGTGTATGTATTGTATGTTGCCTGATTAACTAGAATCACTTAGCGTAGCTGACTTTTAGTATGCACGCAGGCAAATAGGTTGAAGGAGATGGCTTGAGGGGGATACATGGCGTGGGCTGAGCTGACTTGCATCTAATGAAGAAATGCTATGATGTTTTATCTTAAGACAATTTAATGTTTCAAACAAGAATGTTATGCTTTTGTAAAATAATGGTTGATGTTTTTATATTCCGCGAAAAGTTATAATTAACTCTGATATTTAGAACTGTGTTTATGAGTAAATCCAACGCCAAAGTAGGACACCAGGACCGGGGCCTTACATTTGTCCATGTTCGTCCGTTAAGGTTGTTGATCAAATTTTTTTACCCATGTCCGGTTCGTTTATTAAACGGACTAACATAAACGAACTTCTTTCCGAACAGACGGTCGGACGTCCGGTTCACTTACAACCCTATACGCATGTTACCCTCAAAATTAAAATATGAAAACATGTGTGACTTATTCACCTTGAAAGTATGCAAGTAGAGAGATATATAGTAAATAACTTGAATTATAAGTTAAGCGAGCTGACAACTGAACTCAACAAAAAATCCCTAACATAAGTTCAAACACATAAATAAATAAGGATAATGATAATTAGATAGCTTAATTAATCAAATATGAGATTATTAAGAGAAAAACAGAAAGTTCATTTTTAATCGAGTGTTCGGTTCTTGCCCGACCCACCCGAATGTTGATTTGAGGTCAATTTCGGGTCCAACATGTCCAAAATACATATACAAACATAACACATTGAAAGAACATTGCCACACCCCAACCTACGGCGGAATATGACGGGGTGCAAACTGTTGTTTCACAACTCACAAGGCACTAACATAACAATTTTAGTGACAATATCTAATTATATTATTGAATTTAAACAAGCACACATCATCTCAAACACTCACAATTAAAACCAAATAAATAACACAAAAACATCATGTCTTTCTTTTGTTAAACATCCTAAAGTTTATTCTATGTGATCTTCAACCTTTAGTTTAAACCATAAGCTTACCTCCAATATGCGTACAAAATGTATATGTTTGTCAACACGAGGTTGAGTAAGTAATCGCCAGTTTTGACACTAACTATAATATATAATAAAATCTGAAATCAATATTGTGAGTATCAACAATTAAATAATGAGCAAATAACTGGTGTCGTTTGACCATTGCATTGCGAATTGGGCTTTGGATACTAAGACGAAAGAAATACAAATAATGGTGTCGGTTGATCATTTCCTTGCGAATTAGGCATTGGCTACTAAGACGGTACCAATGAGTTATGCTAGAATCAACGATGGACCTATCCGAGTGCTAAATTAAACAAATAAGCAAATAACAAGTAAACATTTAATTGATCAACACAACAAGTAATAATTTCCTAGTTAAATGTGATAAACGAATACAAAGTAGGTACGCATAAAGTCCGCAAAAGATTTAAAAAAAGTTAAAATAAGAGAGTGATTACTCACCTTAATGTTTGGTGACCTAAATAATAAATGAATCCGAGCCATTAACACGCTAACTGATCTGACATGAACTGGCCTCGAAATTTGAGACATTAAACTAAAATTAAAACGAGAACATAGTTGCTAGAATCAGATCAAACGATTGTGTAAAACTCAAGTTGTGAGGTTTTTAATACATAAGCGAGCTGGTACTTCTTAGAATTCGAACTTTGATTCGGGATTTGGATTCTGACCAATACACTCAAAATTTCAAAACAAACATAAAAGTCTTCTGGCCTGAAAGCTAATGTTTACCAGAAAATTTAGAAATCGAATAGTAAAATGTTTTGACTATTATGCCCTAAAATAAGCCGGAATCAAATTGACTATCACAACTTCCTCAATAACTAATATTGATTAAAGGCTTTTGTTAAGTGAATGAAAACATACAAAAGCACATATGACGATTTACCCAAACAATAATTAGAACTAGGAGGTAATCATGGTCAAAAGGTCCTTAAACACCAAAGTCAAACTAAAGCTTAGTGTTCTTGAAGGAACTTGAAGGAACCGGTAATGGAGGAAAGGATTTCTAGAGGTTTAGGGTTTAGGAATGTATTATGACTAATTATTACACACCAATTTATTAGAAAATAGTTCGTTTAATGAAACCGAATAAGCTTGGGGTCAATTAACCTGGAGATTTCGACTTTAACAACAAGAAAACGAGTTTGAACCTGTTATAACATTATTGGACTTATCTTGGGGCTTAAGTTTCGTTAATTAGGTCAAAATAGGCTCGCTTTAGCATTAAAAATGAATAAGCGAGTCAAACGAAAACACAAACTGATACAAATAGTATCCCACGTCATGTGGCCTACATGGGGCTCTTCACACAGCGTGGTGAGGGGGTTTTCCAACTTTTGTTTTTGGCGAAGTTAGTGGACTACTTTTATAAAGACGATTTTTAGCCGTTTTAAGCGATTTTAAGGGGTTTTAAGAGTTGTTTGACGAGTTT
The DNA here is from genome assembly GCF_021521415.1 of Bidens hawaiensis. Classification (NCBI taxonomy): domain Eukaryota; kingdom Viridiplantae; phylum Streptophyta; class Magnoliopsida; order Asterales; family Asteraceae; genus Bidens; species Bidens hawaiensis. Next base: position 36,533 of record NW_027492579.1, on the reverse strand, counting down.
AAAAGTTAAGAAAATATAAATTAAGTTTAACCAAGCTAAGTGCTAATAAATTTAAGATTTTATAAATAAGAAAGATTCTAATTACATTCCCGAGTCGGGTGAACGGATATGAATTCAAATCCGAGATGTTACAAACATAAGCTAATCGGGGTCAATTCATGGTGTAACTGAAAATCCCCAATTTAGTTCTTAACATAAACCCTAACTTGAATTTGATTTAATTGAATATGAAATTCCACAAATCCATTGAAATTAGATGAGGGATTTCGTTGAAGTGTTGATAATTTACAGTAAAAACATAAACTTACTTGAGAATTGATGGGAAAACTATATGATTTATGCTTGAGAGACTCATTTGACCTTTGAAAGTCAAACCTTGAAGAACACTTTATTGAGCTCGAATTCGTGAAAGATGAGGAGTCTTATGAGTTGTGTAGTAGAGAAATAATATGGAGAATGATGTGTTTGTATAGAAATCATTTAAAAGCTTCATTTTTATCAACAATTTGGAGATAATTCGTTTAGACTAAAAACTAATGAAGTTATACACTAGAATATGATCAAGTTTGCATCCTTATCACGAATTAGATGATAACACTCGTGAGATTATGAAAGAATATAGTTAGGAATGATCTGGAACTCATAATTTTGAATTATAACGAGATTAGGATGCAGATTTAAGGCTAAACGAGTCAAAAACGAACTTAAACACAAAATATTGATCAGGTCTGTTGGCCGAGCTATGTGTAGGATTGGCCCATTCCTACGCGCTACACGAGGAGGGTTTTTCTCCGAAGTTTCATTTTGACAAAATTGGTCCCTAAAGTTTCCATAAATGCATTTTAAGCTCAAAATAAGTGTTTTTAAGGATGATTTAGCACGTGTAAATATCAATACAATAAAAGATAAATTAAACAACATAAACTACTAATAAATACTCGATTTCTTTAGTGATAGAGATTTGAAAACAAGGTCAGGTAAATAAGTACAAATAATAAACTGAAAATGTTGGATGTCCCATTGGTGGAGTAGCAGCTAGCGAATAATTGCGGATTAATTGACGCCTATTCGGAATTTTTAGAACACTGATTGTGAGTGACTGGTTACCGATTTGATTTGACGTAGTTCCACCATTAAATTTGTGTGCAAGCATTCATAATAGATCAATAGTTTCCTCATTAAAACTTCTATAATTTAACTAAATAATACATTTATTTAAAAAACTTAAATATATATCACAAAACTCCCTTATCTTATTCCTTATATTTATACCATATTCAATATTTCAATAAAATATAACACTTATCTATTCTACTTTTATTATTATTCTTTTATCTGTATCCCATTTAAAAAATATATATAATAAATAATTATATGGAGTGTGGTGGAACACCAAACTTGATGTTGTATTACTCCTTTCCCATAAAATTTGGAAATGGGAAATGGAGATGGAGGAGTTGATGCAAGAGTAAAAATACAATAAATTTATTATTTTTAATAAAATTTAGACATGAGGACACAAATAAGGATCTTGATACGAATGCTCTAACTCGAAATTGCTTTCTAGCATGTTGGTTAATACAATCATGCTAAATTATCATTTATCCCAAGGGTTTTTTTGATAAGAAGAAAAATATATAAAATTTCATGTTAAATCAACTTAACATTCATTTTAACCATTATTATTGTTATGAACCAAACACGTTACAATATGGCAAGCCCTTAGATTTAAATACATAACTTTTCATTAACAAAAAAATAATCAACAATGCGAAAATAGTGCAATAATAACTATCCATACAATTTACTATAAATATATAATTAAATAAATAACTTTGTACATATATGGTTTTCCATATTATTATTTCATAAATTCTATTGCCAACCCATTTGACGTATGCGCCACTTCATGACTTCGTTGCAAGACCGCGTTATAAATTCATACCAAAACATGACCTTGGGTCGGCACTTTCCTTTATATCCAATTTATATCCTCCTCCTTTTCTGTTACTTTGTTCTTTACACAAGTGGAGATTTAATATTTAATTTACAAAGTTATTATAAGTTTATGTAGGTCAAGACAATCAATGCATCTGTACAAAGGTCTTAAGAAAGCTTTCGTCTTGTTAGTTTTCCAACTATTATCCATCATGTGAACTTTGGCCAAAAGAGTCATCTTTCTTGGCTCTTCTGAGTCTTTTTGGCTTAAATATTCTCATAGGGTAGACTTTTAAGTAATGGGTCTTCCTCAAACTTGAGAAAAACTCTTTTATCTTTTTTTGACATGTATTGTGAGTTTCTTGAATCTTGAATTGCAAAACATGTCACCTTTTAGTGGTCTAGAGATTGGTTTGGGTGTCTTGTTTGGATGCATCCTCTTGGTTCTATCTGCTGAGCTTTGCCATATTCTGTGGTGGAAAAAGAGGGCCTCCAATAACATGGAAGATGTTGAAAACAAACATTTTTCCTCTTCCAATATTGCCCCTAGAACACACTACTCTTCTTACACTTCTTGTTGGAAAGCCTCAAAATCCTCCAACACCCAAGACAAAGATTTGCAAACCCATATCAAACAACAAGATTCAGACATGGGTGTGGATAAAGACTTGGTGTTAAAAGGATTAGATGATGAAAGTTTGGATCTTGAGCTCATGAGGTTGCATAACCTAGGTGGACCACCTAGGTTTCTGTTTACAATCAATGAAGAGACCGAAGAAGATTTGGAATCTGAGGTGAGCAAAAGGGTGTCAAGAACAGGAAGTCTGAGTGACATTCTTGATACTTTGGACACACCATTTTTGTCTCCTCTTGCTTCACCATTGAAGGTCCCACAACAACACAATTTGGAAGCCTATAATCACCATGGGCTGAATCCTCTGTTTGAGTCCAATGAATTTGGTTTTAACAAGATGAGATCTTCACCACCACCCACATTGAAGTTCTTGAGAGATGCAGAGGAGAAGCTTTTGAAAAGATTGATGCAAATGGAAGGTGAGAAAAAGGTAATTTCCAAGAATATGAATCAAGATTCTCCAAGAAAACAAGAGGAAAAAGATGGTTCTTTTGTGAAATGTGTTGTTAGTAAGAGCAAAAGTGAAGGTGGGCATCATCTAGTTTCAACAAATTCAAAGGTTCTTCCATTGCCTTGCTCTCCATGACTCCATATACTACAATGTCTCGAAATGACAAGATTGGTGAATGGGTGGATTTACTAATTCTAACGTTTTTCTTCCCTTAATATTATATCTTTGATTAATTTCTAGTATTATTTAATTATGGTAAAATGAATATATACTTTGTGTTTCATCCAATAGGTAAAATATATTAGTCGATTAGAGCGTAAGAACTAAGAACCATCCACAATCCAAGATTACACGCGGTGATTGTGTTAAGATGTAAATGTTGCTGATTTTAGTGTTATAAAATCTTTTAGGTAACTGAGATTTATTTATAGTATCAAAGATGAAATCCTCAACAGCTTTGCTATGGATTAGGATGTGCCGAGTAAAAGCTTGTTTATGACCGTTATGATCTCCTTGTTCGACGAATAACATTCTACAACATGCCATCTTTTTTTTTGTAAGAATTTAAGATATCACTTGCAATGTAATTAACTATTTACTATTTACTTATTTATAGGTAAGTTTATACTTAACCATTTATCCTTTTCGTATTTATGTAATCTAAATTTTCATAATTTTACCATTTAAGTTCATATGAAGGGACACGAGGGAAAGCTATTTACTATATTCAAATTTATGTGATCTCATTTTTGTATTTGGTGGGATGGTACTGTGGTTAGTGGAGTATAACATTTAGTTGGTTAAAAAAAGTAAATAAGCTCAAATCAGAATTAATCACTACAAATGAAACATGAAGACTAAAATAAGATATATTATCATACGTTTTTCATCAATGCCGTCAAAATTAATGTTTAATAGGTAAAAGGTATATAATCGTAAGACCGTAAGTGATATAAATGATAAACATTAGCTACAATAAAATTTTATAAAGAAACTACAAATACTTAAAAAATGATAAGACCATGTAAAAGCATTCACATCCTATCTCTCAAAATTACGTGAGTAATAAAAGTTTGCAAATTATAGAGTGGAGTTTTGAGTGGTTGTGAATGTAAATTATTGGGTTAAGAGAGAAAAAATAGTGAGTTTTGTAAATTTGAGGAAACAAAGTTTGCCCCTATATATTTTTTAATATTTGTTGAACTGGTTGTGAATAGAATAGAGTATTAAATTGTAATGATAAAAGTATAAAAAATATTATTTAGTTAAACAAGAGATATAAATATAGTGTTTTTTAGTGTAATTATAAAGATGAAGATGATGGATAAGTTGAGAATGCTTAAACACTCTCTCACTCTACAATCTTAGATATATACAAACGAAACCTCCATATTTTTTCTCAAGCCACCAGATTGCTTTATTTGTAAATGGTGGTTTCTCATGTATTTAACCCGAATTCACGGATATGGGTCTCACCAAACTTAGATAGCCATTAAACGGGTTATAACATCTCACTATATTAAAAATTAATATCACTAAATATTTGATATAAAAATCCAATAAAATAGGGATATAATAAAAATTAATATCCAATTTTTTTAATAAAAGATATTATTTATAATTGTAAAACACTTTTATAGTAAAAAAAATAAGCAGGTCATGGGTCTCATCAAACACAGATAGCTTTTAAACGGGTTATAACATCTCAGTTATTGGTGAAATCCTTTCATCATCAAACTCTTAGTATATATTAATTTTCTTACAATAAATAAAATTAAAATACAATAAAAATATATCAATATTAGAAACGTAAAAAGTAAAACAACCCCGTAATCAAAAACCTTTTTAATTTCTCAATATGGATTTATTACATGATTCTTTTTTCTTTTAAGTTTAACTTAAATGAAAAGTTTCACAAAATAATATTCAATTTATAACAAATGAACACAAACGAATAAATATAAAAAATAAGTAGACAATTAATTCAACGTTTTATTAAAAAACTAGGTTACTAACCCGTGGGCGCCACTGGTGGAAAAATATAAATTATGTAACATCCACACGTTTCTAGCATCAATTGATATATAAATCATGTAAAAACATAACATTCAACTAAAATAACATCGATTTTACAATTATAAATTAGTAGATAGTTCCTTATAAACCACATTTGTAGTTTTATTTGTAACTTTACTTTCTTTGTCTAATATAAGCATTTTAACACTGTCTCTGCTCTACTGGTGATAAAGCCACATATAGTTGACCATGTGTAGACACTGGTTCTCGCAGGTATATGCCAACTCTTGCTAGTGATTGGCCTTGACTTTTATTAATGGTCATTACAAAACAATTCGCAACAAAAAACTGTCTTCGTTTCAATATGAATGGCAGTTTCTTATCTTAATGAGTTAGACCACTACGAGTTATATAAGTGTGAAACTCAATGTTAGTTCCTGAAATAACCTTTACTTCGATAAAACGTCTCCCCAAGTTAATTACTTGTAATCTGGTTCCGTTGCATAAACCGTTCTTCTGATCAATATTCCTTAGTAACATTATTGGCACACCAACTTTTAGAACCAATCTGTGATTAGGCATACCAGACATCTTTAAACCATTTAGAAAATCCGGTGAGTGTAAGGACCAACCCTATCAGACTTGTCTATACTATCAGAACTGAGATATTTAACTTATTCTTCGGAAAACAAAGACAAAAATTTATTATTAATATCTTGGACAACCTCATTAATATCTTCGACCAACACTATCAATATTGCATTGACGGTGTCTTAGGATTGGATATCACCATTGCTAATCTGGTTTAATTCGGACATTTCAACCATTCAAGTAACAAAAAATAAGCAATATTTTAATCTATAAAAAGTATAATATGATAACATTTATAATATTACTAATACTACTTCGTTGTTAAACCTCTGTTCCAAACACTCCAGAAACAATATATCATTAGCAAACTTATCAATATTAAAACACATTGCACTTTCAAAATCGTTGTCAACCAAGAGGAGTAAGTATTCCTTTCAAAACATAGCATTCCCAAACTAATGTAATTTCATATAGTTTAAAAACCGTGTGAGTTATTTTTGAAACAATATTACGTAACATTAATAAAGGAATCTAATTTGTGAATTATGGAAATGTCAGAAGTCATTTATTTAAAAATCTCTTACATAAAATTAAATTTAAGAAAATGTTTAATTATGTATTAAGTTAATATATAATAAATAATTAACTTATTTATTATATATTAAAATTTATATCGTTAGATAGTTTTACAAAAATAATACACCTTTATTTTAGAATTTAAAGTGTCATTAGTTTGGATGCATATAATGATAAATATTATTGATTAACATTTAATAGTATTAAATGTTGGTGATGTGTATTATAGAAATTTTTTGAAAATATCATTATGTATTTTAGAAAACTGTAATATATATTTATAGAAATTATAGAGACTTAGTCAACATATTAAAGTTTGAGAAAACAATCTATATTAATATTGAATAAAAACTTAAACGAATAATAATGAAAAAAAATCTATATTAATATTAAATAATAATGTTGTGAACAATATATGTAAAGTAAATAATATGAATGCAAAAAAAAAAAAAAAAAAAAAAATCAAAAAAACATTGTAATGTTTTTCGTTACAAATATTCCATTAAAATGGATTTAGTTTGAATTTAAGCTATTTAAGTTATTCAAATTCGGTTTATATATAATATATATATATATATATATATTTAAAACTGTACATTTTCATACTAAGATATAATATTTTTTTGTAAACTGAGTATGGATGAGTAATAATCGGTTTCTATAATACCATATTAAATGTGTATAAATCTAAAAAAGTAAATTAGAAAAGATGAGAATATTTTTCATCCTGATTTTAAGCAAATAATTTTGCTTATGAGATCTTTTTTTTCTTTTCTCATCCAAAAATAAAAAAAACAAATCAAAACTATGAATGTGTAGATTTAACATATATTAAGACAACCTAAATTATGTTGATCATTCGTATAAAAAATATATAAAAACACAATAAAATTAAATGTATAATATTAATCAAGGAGAACTTGTGTTCACAATTTACAAATGTAAATTAGAAAAACAAAATGAGAATACTCTTTTGAGTCATCCTCATTTCAAGCAAAGAATCATGCTCATGAGATCTTTTACTTCTTTCATAATTTTTTTTATAAAAAAATCCTAAAACTAAAACACAAATCAAAACTATGAATGTACACATTTAGTTTTCCCTTGATCATGACCATAATACCAAAGATACCACCTAATAAACTTCTTCAACCCGGTAGCCAAATCCGTCATCGACTTATACCCAAGTTCCCGTCCAGCCAAATTTATATTCACATGCGTAAATGGAACATCAATATAACAATCAACGACCTATTCTCACCAAGCCACACATCATGCTTGGGGATGCAAGCCTTCTTCACATAAGCTTGAATTCTGTTAAACAAAATGAATTATATAAGCATGACCAGAAATATAAACCTTACAAACAAACAAATTGGTTTTTGCTAAATATGGTATGATAGTGTAAGAATTCTGGTGTGAAAGTCATACTATTTATACACAAGTAGTAAATGATTCAAATTTTGGAGACTTGCATAAAGAATGAAGATGTTAATGTAATTAATAAAAAACATAAAGTTAGGAATTTTGAATAAGCTAAAATTATGGACGAAAATATGTATGTTGCATTAGCAATTTTGAAATACTTGAATGTAATCTTGTTAAATTATACTCAAAAGACAAAATAATTAAAATTGATATCTTTAAATCTACTTTATATCAACCTACAACATTAACTTATTAATGTAGAAAAATAAGTTACTAATTTAATTATAAACATTAATATAATTAATCATCAATGTTTTTAATTCCGTATATCTAAAATTGATTATCAATTACCGTATATCTAAAATTATAATAAATTATGATATATTAAAATCCTTAATCATATGGTTGAAAACTATAAAAATAGTCAACATAATATAATTAATAAGCAATTGAATAATTAAGTAATTGATATAAGTTGTGCAAAAATAAGTTAGTAATTTAATTCCGTAATTAAAGTAATCCTTAATCAAATGTTTGATTTTTTCGTAATATACACAAATTGATTACAAAATCTCAATTTATCTCTAATAGTTATATTTTTAATTAGTCAATGGGTCAAATTTCATAAATATATAACTAAAAGCAATTTTAGTAAAATTAAATCCGTAGTAACGTCGATCGGTATGAAATAAAAAAAATATAGTTTCAATTGAATTAAAATACAAAAAATAAAACCTGATGGTTTAATTGACCGGTAGTAACGTTGATGGGTTGTGAAGACAGTCATTGGTAGGTCGATATACAGCAGATAAAACGTCCGGTTGGTGAACAGTTTCATCGATGGTGGACGGTGAATTTGCCGGATAACTGAATTGAAGGTAGAGATCCGTGGAAGAGGATGGAGGCGTGAAAGAGGAGATAATTGATTTGGGTTTTAGGTTAAACTATGACTTGTGTATACTGAATAATAGAAATAATATAAATAATAGAAATTGAGATTAATAATTATAAATGCATTTGAATCATTAATCTAACAATACCATTAAAGCATTACAATTGTTCCACATGACATTTATCTAGCCCCCTCCACATAGGATGTCAATTCATTAGTTACCAATAATACAATTTACACCTAATTAATCTTTAAAATATAATATAATTCGCTTAAAATTTCTAAGGAACACGGACCTATATGTTTTTTGTAACCCGGTTTACTCACAGTTAATATATCATGACCGGTTTGATTTTGAAATTAGCATACCCTAATCTTACACACGCTGCTATTTATTTTCCTCTCCACACTCTCAAATGCCGGCCATTTCAATCACCGACCATCTTTGTATTGTTCACGGTAATTCGATATTCTATAATCTTTATCTGCTCAAGTTTGGTGGGTCTCAGTATTTTTTTTCGAACGGCAAATTAGGATCACTCACGGACCACTGGAGTATCATTGTGTCACCAGCAGAACCACGCGATCATATCCATCTCTAATAGGAAATAATGCCTAACCACCAATTCAGGAGGAAACCCAATAAATCTTGGGAAAACCCCCATGTGGGATTTGAACCCAGGACCTTATGGTCCCTAAGCCTTATCCCACCACCAAGATACCACTAGGCTCAAAGCCATTAATTTTGTTTCTCTGAATTTTGGGTTTTTCATATTGTGTATTGATTTATGTTTAACGCCTTAATATTGATTGGAGTTTTTATGATTACACTAATTCCATTAACCAGTTTGTTATAAATTATGGATTTTAAATTTAATCAATTTTGGGTTTAGTTTTCTCCATATCCTTATTGTTAAAATAAAACATAAAATTAAACACACTAACTTTAATGTTTAACCGCCTTAATAAGCGATTCAACATACTATTGACTACAATATTAACATCCATTGTTTTTTTCACAGTGATGGTTTAAATTATAAAACAAGATGACATCAATCTAAATGATAATACAGAAGGTATGAATTTCTAATCAATTTTAAGTGTTTTATATATACATGATATATTGTCAAACAATGTTTAAAGTTATTGTGTTTTATTTTATTATGAAAATATATCAATTTATCGATGTGATCCGATGTTTATTTTTTTTAAAATTGATATCTAATCAATAATCAACACTTAAGTTGATTAATCATTAAATCAAATCTTATATTTGTAAACTCCTTAAATTAAGCCATAAAACCTTCTTGAGTCATGATTTTCTGGTATCACAAAACAGTAAAATATCAATTATAAAATAATCCAATTCAAATTTTTGTCCACAATAAATGGTTTCTATAAATCAATATGTTTTTCGCATGATTTATGCTTTATGCATATATATTTATCACACAATATTTGCTCACTAAAATAACAAACTTTAACAAAATTAGACTTCTATTCACTTCACTACATAAGTTTACAACATCAAAGTGTATTAGTTTGTGTGGGCAGTCGATGTATTTGTAAGTAGACATATTTGCACCGAGTGAGACCTTCCGAACAATCAAAGATTTATTCTCCACAAGCCAAACATCATGCTTAGAAATGCACGCCTTCCTTACATAGGCTTGCATTTTGTTGCCCTGCAAATTATTATTAAGAATAGTAAAAAGTTGTATGAATAATATAGTAAATTAATGAATGTATTAACAATACCATTTCGTTTTGAACAATCATTTCGATGGACCAATCTTGCCCGGGCTTTGAGTTGTCCTTCAGCCGCCAAAGTCTCAAAATACGCACCTTTAGGATACACTCACTGTTTTGAACATCAAGTTGGTTCAAAACTCGTCATTACGCAAATCGAGGCACGTCGGTCTTCAAAACTCGTCATTACGCACTTCGAGGCGGGACGTCGGGTCGTCTCGGGTCGGCACAGTTTACAAGGTCGTCGGGCGTTACGAGGTCGGCACGCAAAATGAGGTGCGCCGGTCGTCGGGATTGTCGGTACGAATTTCGAGGTGTCGTCGGTATATGGTACGGATTTCGAGGTGATGGTTGTCGGGTTGGTGCCACGGAAACCGAGGTAGAGAGAGTAATTCTAGAGAGAGAAAATATTTCTAGAGAGAGTGATTTTGGTGTGAATGAAATGAGCCATTAAACCTTCTATTTAGAGCTGAAATCTAGTCCCATCGCGATACGCGATGGAACCTTTCTTTTGGTCATCGCGTATCGCGATGACACGTGTTACTCAGAGTGTGCCACGTGTCTCCACATGGCGGACACGTGTCACTTTCTTAAACACCTTCTGCCACGTGTTGACATGTGGCGGACACGTGTCACTTTCTTAAACACCCTCTGCCACGTGTTGACACGTGGCGGACACGTGTCACTTTCTTAAACACCCTCTGCCACGTGGCGTACACGTGTCACTTTCCTATTATCCTAGTCATCGCGTATCGTGATAGCTTAATGTCTTGGGTCGCAGCGTATTGCGACACCGCCCTTTTTGGATTCCTGTAACGTTCCCCTCGCGCATCGCGATGTCTTCTTGGCTATGCCCATTGCGTATCATAATGGGTTAATTTTTTTTTTATTTTTAACCCCTTTACTTCTTCTAACTTGTCATATTTGGGTAAAAATTTTGGGGATGTCACATCTAGGGGTGAGCAATAAATGGTTCGGAACCGTCAGAACCGAGGAACCGAAACCGAACCGGTGCCTCCGAACCGCTAATGTGTGTACCGGTTCGGTTCTCGGTTCTCAGAATTTGCATTAAACGGTTCCCGGTTCGGTTTCGGGTAAAACCGGCGGTTCTAGACTTGGAACCGAAGAACCGGAATATTCAAAACGTTTTAAATAAATATACCAATCCCCATTTTTTATAGAGTAACTTATTAACCGGCATCCATTCAATCATTTTTTTTTATTTAAATCTTCTTTCTCTACGTTCAAGAACTAACAACCATGATCAATTTTGATTTAAGCTATCAAGGTAATTTAATATAAAAATATAACGGATGTTCATGTTGCTAATGATTTATTTAATGATTTGATCTTCCGTTAATCTATCGTTTCTAATGATTAATTTAACTTCAACACTTAGGTTTTAATAGAAAACATAACGGATGTTCATGTTGTAATCTAAATTAGTTTTACCGTGAAATAAGACATACAATTGTATAAACTTGTTTTGCAAATTGCAAAGTTTGCATAACTCATTTGATAAATAAATGATCGAACCGGTTCTAGCTGGAACCGATTAGCAAGAACCAGCTTTAGTGGTTCTGGAACCGAACCGGTTTTCTATAATAGGTTCTGGTTCCGGTTCTATTTTTCACTCATTTTCGGTTTCAGTTCGATTCCGATTCCGGTTCATTTCTCGCGGTTCTGAACCGTTGCACAACCCTAGTCACATCCTCCCCACCTTGGAATGAATCTTGTCCTCGAGATTCGTTGTAAGTGATTCCTTGCTTATCGATTTATTATCAGTTTCTTTATAATCTACTACTTGACCTTATCTTGAATTCTTTTGAACATTTGCAATGATATGTTGTTAACTCACATCTTTGGATGATGTATTCAGTCAATAGTTCAGAATATCATAAGTAATTGTAAATTGCTAAGCACAGTGGCCAGTTGTGTTTAACTATTTACCTTACCTTTTGTATTCTAAACATTTACTGATGTTAACAAGATTGCTTCTTGGATTCAGTCTATCGAATCCTTTTAACCTACTCATCTTGATACCTTTCAAGATATTCATACTTGAGTAATGATATTCCTTTACTTCTTGATCTTGACAGATTTCTTCCGTTTATTTCAATCAATTATACTCTCTAACTTTAAATTTTTGGATAACTGATGTTCTTTGAGTAGACATGTTCTTATGTCTTAGTTTAATTCATTCGTTTCATCTTTAGTTCATCTTTTTATAGATGATGAAGTATAATCTAGTCTAAATTTAACTATTTGTTTTCATAGGTATTAGCATTCTTATGTAAAGACACGATCTGTATGCTAATATTTTTCTTTATATACATTAGGGATTTAAATACCCTTATATGATTACAAAATTTCTCGTTTAAAACGAGATTACAAACACTTTACAAGAGCTAACTAATCTATTAGTTATTTCTAATGCCTTTAGATCTTGACTTTCGTTGGCATACTCTTGTCTACTTTTATTCTTGGTTGGATGCATCTTGCATGTTTAACATATTAGCCTTTCCTTTCTTAGCACCACTTCCAATAACGTTGTTTGTCTTATTCGGACATTCTGAGCTGAAGTGTCCGTTTTCTCCACAGCTAAAACATACAAGTGTTTTCCTTTTGAAATCGTCTTCTGAATGACCTAGTTTATTACAAAAGTTGCATGTGATTAATGGAATATTTTTGGGAAAGTTTGTTGGTCTTAAACATTTCCCGTGATGTCTCTTGCCACAGCTTTGGCAGATTGGTCTTGTATATTTAAAAGACCCTTCCTTCTTTTCTTTGCCTTTCTTTGTTTTCTTTTCCACGATTTCTTCTCTCTTTCCTTTGTCATTCTTATTCTCTTCTTGATTTCTAATAAGACCATTCATAAGATAACCGGCTTCCATGGCTAAATCAGCGGTTTGAGGCAAATGAGATCTTACAATATCTCTAATTTCCCGAGGTAAACCCCAAATGTAGCGGGTTACTTTGTTGGATTCGGGTATTACCAAATGTGGTACCAATCTACAATACTCATGAAACTTAGTATTGTATTCTCTGATATTAGTGCCTTCCACCTTGAGGTTCCAAAACTTAGCTTGAATAAGATCGATTTCATGCATGGGAGAGAACTTTCGTAACACTAGTTCTTTGAATTCTTCACTTCAATTGGTACATAGTTTCTCTACCCTTTGACATGATCAGGGTATTCCACCATTCTAAGGCTTCACCTTTAAAGTATTGAGAGGAGTATTAAATCTTTTGAATCTCAGTACATTTACTGATGATAACAATGGACTCGATTTCTTCAAGCCATCGTACATCTAATATGGCACCTTTATCACCATAGAATTCTTTTGGTCCAAATTCTTTGAAGTTCTTAAAACTACTGCCTTGAATTACTAGTTGTTTCTTGAATTTACTTTCAGCATTGGAGCTATGAACACTTTCTTCATGATGAGAAGGTTTTCTGTATGGATGAGTTCTAGAAGATTTGTTTAAATGTTCAGATTTACTTTTACGTGCTTCCCCTTTCATTGCATCGACGAAAGGAGTCATTGCGTTGTGAAACATTTCATGAATTTGAACAAGATACTGCGTAGGAATCTCTTGTGTAGGTTTTGTCATATCTTTGTTGCTTCTATGAGTTGAAGCTTCATCATTATTCTCTTGATTGTTTGGGTTCGACATTCTGTAAACATAATAAATTTTAGTATGAACGGAATTCTTTTTTATATACTAACGATAAAATGTTTGTTACTAGAGTGTGACATTCTTATTGATTTGTTTATAGAATGTTTAATTAAGTCTATCGCATTTTGAGTATATTTCTTTCTAATCTTTCTTGAGATTGTTCGTCTCGTAATGACACAATCTAATTGTTTATTCTTTGTTTTGAGAATTTTGAAATAATCGTATGAAACGATAATTATATTATTTTCCAAGTCGATGGGGTTCTTGTGAGGCATCAATACTTTCTTGTTGTGTATTCTTGAAATGGTTAGTACATACCTTGTGTACAAATAGACCCCAAGAATTTCTATAATTCTTATTTCTAGGTCATGTTTCATTTAATCCTTGCTAGTTATCTCGTGAAGTGTTGACTTGAGATTAATCATCTTTTTAAAATTTGTCCACCTGGATCTTTCCTTTAATTTCTAGCTATTACTCTCTTACTTCCAGAGGTATTTGGAAGAATTATCTTGAAAGTTTGTGCAATCTTTTCTTGACATGATTCTTTAAAAGATACATTATTAATTTCGAGGAAATTTAAATATATCTCTTATTTTTGTTATTACAAGGTTGCACGACTTTTTATTATAATTGCATTGTTTACAACTACTAAGATTCTTATTTCTTCCATTGAATAATCAGCTTCATAATCCTGTCGTCCTTCTTAAAATTTTCTCCATTCTTCTTTTCTTTTTGTCTTTCTTCAGCATCCATTTCTTTAGTGTGAGCAAAGTAAGGATTTTGCATTGTTGAATAATATTCCTGTCCCTGAGGATTTTCTTATGGATAAGTCGTTGTTTCTTTTCCTTTTGGTATTATTGGTTTCTTGGATCTACTTGGTACGTCTCCATACGTGTTCCGATTTGGAATAATCTGAACTCGCGGAATGTTAGAATCAAACGAATCTGAATCTTCCTCCATTGCTGTTTGGTATGAACTTCCATCACTAGATATATGAATTGGGAGAAAATATGTTCCCATATAGCCTTTTCTTTACCTGATCGAAGCTTAACGGATTCTTCTCTAGATTGACGATCGGACATCTGTACGAGGTTATTTTAGGAGCGCCTTTTCCTATCTTATCCGTATTTGTTATATTTTATTTGTATTTAATTTTTAATTATTAAATGATTATTTTAATATCCTTAATTGTATACTAATGATTATCATAAACTTAAATTTGATCAAAGCCTAGGTATGATTAAATACCTAATTCGCAAAGATCGATGGCTCTGATACACCTCAAATGTGGGCATGAGCGTGTGACCAATAGTTGGTACCTGTTTTGTAAATATATATCAGAGTTTTAGCGGAAGTCTTTAGTTTATAACAAAATATTAATTTATTATTATTTTTTTTTACATTAGTTTATTTGTAAATTATTTATTTATAACAATAATAATATTTGATTTATTAGAAAGCTTTTCTAATAATAAATATTCGAGAGTTTGATTTGTAAACCTCATTTGATTTATAAAACTTGTTTAAATATTGTTTGCAATATTTAAATAATTTTAAAATTGAGCCATCTCTACCTTGCGAGCGTCTATCTCCTTGAATGGCTCTAATTCCTTGCTACCTGTACTAACTTTTATTTCCTGTAATCATGGGGGGGGGGGTATGTCAGTGATTTGCTGGTGAATCGTTGACTTTAAAAACATTTTTATAAATCTTTCTTTGACTGACAAGATAGTTTTCATGAAACAATCTCAGCAGAAACGTCTATTATTTCTGGGATTGTACCACTGCCATACACACAGAATTACGGTTCTCCGGGAACTGACACCCTTTGGAGAACTTTTATTATGACCTCTAGTCTACGACCACGTAGCCTTGACTGATAGACTAGATTGATTATGTTTGGATCCAGACACATGTGTACTCGATATGAGTTGCTTTTTTCTCTATCTTCTATTTTAATAGGGATCACGCAATCCCATAAATCTTTATTTGACTGTCTTTGTTTAGATAAACAACCCGTTTATCTTGACTGAAAAAGGTTTAACGTATTCACCTGTGACTGGTTGTTTTGAATGATGTGGTGATCTCGTTTGAAAACCTTTGTGAATGAATGAATGATTGATTGAATGATTGACCTATAATAAAATAGGTTTATATAAATACCCGGATCGTCTTTTAATCCAGCTACAGACCTTTAGTCTGGTTTTGATAGCTTAAACCTTGATTGATCTTTTGTTCGAATGAAATATTTTTGATAAGAAATCTTTCTCTTTATTTGCCAATCATGTACTATGTTTCTTCTTCAAGAAGAAATGTCTATGATATGTTTATTCTTCAAGAAGAAACATCATTGTCTATAATCTTTGTTTATAAAGTCTTATGTTTCTTAATCATAAAGAAACATTATTTTGACTATAACCTTTATATGTAAACTTTTACTTTTCTTAATTGTTTAACTATACCAATTTGTAAGTAAAAGCTTAGGTTTCTTAATTATAAAGATACTATATTTTTGCTATAACATTTGTTTATATTTATTTTGTATTTCTTAATCATAAAGAAATCTTATTTAATTGTACCCCCTTTTAATTTTTGATCAAGGTCTAGGCTATACTCCTAACTAGGGTCTAAGCCTTTATTATTTTATTAATATTTTATTCGGGCATTATGACTACCTTGTTTGGCTTATTATTTTATAGACTCTCGGGCAGCACTTCGACGCTTGCACGTATATTGAGGATCTTGATCAACAACTCCTCGGCATGCAAATCGAGGCACGCAGGTCTTCGAAACTCGTCGGTACGCATTTCGAGGCGGGACGTCGGGTCGTCTCGGGTAGGCACAGTTTACGAGGTCGTCGGGCGTTACGAGGTCGGAACGCAAAACGAGGTGCGCCGGTCGTCGGGATTGTCGGTACGAATTTCGAGGTGTCATCGGTAGATGGTTCGGATTTCGAGGTGATGGTTGTCGGGTCGGTGGCACGGAAACCGAGGTAGAGAGAGAATAATTCTAGAGAGAAAATATTTCTAAAGAGAGTGATTTTGGTGTGAATGAAATGAGCCATGAAACCTTCTATTTATAGCTGAAATCTGGTCCCATCGCGATACACGATGAAACCTTTCTTTTGGTCATCGCGTATCACGATGACACGTGTTACTCAGAGTGTGCCACGTCTCGCCACATGACACGTGTCACTTTCTTAAACACCTTCTGCGTATCACTTTCTTAAACACCCTCTGCCATGTATGGACAATCATTCGAAGAAATGAACATTCGACTTAAAGGTATACAATAACTTGGAGCTACAAGTAAATTTGGACGTCGTCGAAGTACTTAAAGTGAATGAACTGGACCACGACATCGAGGTTTTAACAAATGAGTTATCCGAAGACGACCTGAGAGTCCAATCACTAAAAGCAATTCGGCAAACGAAAATTTTTGAAAAATACATCATTTAGTCTTATTATTATTGTTGTATTTTTTTAATTTAATGTATTTTTTTATTTTAATGTAGTTTTTATTTTTAAATTTAATTTATTTTTTTAACTTTATTGTAGTTTTTTAATTTTATATTTAATTATTTAATGAGCTATTAATTTAAAAAAAAAAAAAAAAAAATAGTGACTGGGTGTCACGTGACACATAATGCCCGTGGGTGGAAATTTATGACTGCACCCTCTTTTTGCAAAAAAACCATAACTCTGACTGAGCGTCACATGGCGCATAATGCCTATGGGTGAGGCATTATGATCTTACTCTTCCATACATATATTTATTCTTACGGCATGGGTCGGTCATAAGAAGAAAAGTTTGTTTTACTCAACGATGTTTTGTTTTGCGTTTATTGGGGATTTTTTTAGGAATATTGGTTTTAAATACTCTAAACTTTGACCCATTGGTAGATAGCACTCCCAACTTACGAAATGTTCCCCAACACTCCCAACTTTAACATATTTTCTTCTGGCACTCCCGGAATAACGAGACACTAACTTCGTTAGTGTTTTGGGTAAAAAATGTAATTTTTTAAAGTTCAAGGGATAAAATCAAAAATTTTGTTTATTATATATCCCTCCATCCCTCTCCGGCCAACCACAACCCCTCTTCCCTGCCGACAACCACCAACCGCCACTACCACTGACAGCCACCAACCGCCGCTTCCACTGCCAAGCATCAATCACCCCTCCTCTTTATTGTTGATACTTGGTTAGTTAACCAAATTTGACACCACCACCACTGTCGATCTCTACCCACTTGAATCAATATACCCCTCTCTTTAAACCGCCACCTATCAATAGACGTGTTTGGTGTTTCAAGGCGGGCATTTCACCCCTACGATTCATGTTTAGCCACCTGGAGGAGGACAACAATGGCTTTTAGGAGATCTGAGAATGGCGGCAACTTGTTTAATGGTCGTTGAACGTAAATCGCAAAGGAGGCGGTGATGGTACAGGTGAGTTTGGATTTAGGTAACTAAATATGAAGGGAAGATGGTGGTTGGGTGGCGATTCAGGCGATTCCTGATTTGATTTGTGGGGCGTTTTCAGCAGTGGTGGTGGTAGGCGGCTGTGGTGGCGATGTTGATGTTGCCAGAGTGCTAGTGACGGTGATGGTTTTAAGCAGCAATTGGGAACTGGTAGGGAAGAGGGTTTGAGTGTGACGACTAAAGTTAAGAATGTTAAAAAGTGTGGACGAAAGTTGAATATTTGATAAAACATTAGGGACTATTCTGGTAATTTATTCGCAAAAAAAACTAACGAGGTTAAGGTCTGTTAAGTTCAAAACAAGTTAAAAGTTGGGAGTGGTGGAAGACAAATCATAAGTTGGGAGTGTTATCTACCAATGGGTCAAAATTAAGAGTATTAAAAACCAATATCCTTTTTTTTAACGGTGTAAGATTTGCTCTAATTGTAAAGGGTTATGATACTTGTATGATAAAATGGGATTGTCATGGTGTGAGACTTTGTCTAATTTCAAGTAATGGAAGAAAAGCTAAACATTTTCCAACACTTGTTTCTCAATCAAATGCTTGGTGAATTTTACTTTTTTTAATTACAAACGAATAAAGCCCGACTACGCCGGATAACCCTAGGCCCGGCTATGAGAACGGTTAAAAATATTTAGGTCAAAGGCGAAATTTTTTTGGGCCTAAATAAAAATGGGTATCTTGTTGGGTTTAAACAATTTAATTCTTAAATAAGCCTTAATTTTTCGGTTAGTTGTGTAAAAAAATTTTTTTTTTATAAAAATAGGGGTTTAAATGTCTCAAGTGAGATCGGAACCCACAACCTTTTAGTTGAAAGTCAAATTCCTTACCACTAAATCAAGCTATTCGTTGTGTAATTAAGTTTAAATATTATATATACATATTGTTTTTCATAAAAAAATATATAATTTTTTTAAACAAAAATGCGGGCCTATCGGGGTCTCGGGCTGGGGTTCGTCGACCACCCGGCCCTCCCTTATAGCCGGCCCTGGATAATCCAATATCAAAAAATGACCCCATATGCCCGTGATCACAGACAACAACAAGTAGCGAAAGCCCAACATCTCTTGTTCCGGGCAAAACCTGCCGCATGAAGTCCTACTGTCACACCCCAACCTACGGCGGAAATGCCGTGGCACGAACTGATTGTCACAGCTCTCAAGGTTATTATTATGCACAATATAAGTTTCAATATCTATTTAATAATTTCAAATAATTCAAGTACAAATATCCAACTTATTAAACAAACAACAATTACAAATTAAATTCTTGATCGTATCATTTCTAATCACTAAGTCTTCACCAGCCTGCATTAAATTTCTACGATAACCTACATATGCGTTTAAAATAGAATTTTGTCAACAACACATGTTGAGTGAGCAACACACCAGTTAGTGTACATATAGTATATATAACAAAATACGTAGCTGCAACAAGTCATATGAGAATAACAAAATAACCAAATGAGCAAGTATAACAAGTATAACTGAGATGTCGAGAAGCACAAAGGGTAACGACTGGCGTATGATCATACTAGACTGAGATTATGTTGGACCTCTCCGAATGCGGAAGCATACAAAGCAAATAAGCACATAAACAAGTAAGGTATAAGTTGTTAACACATAAGACAATAGTTGCAGTTTTGAGTATAAGTATATATGAGAAATATAAGTTTTACGCATATGTCCTCAAAACGTGAGAAAACGAGTAAAAAGAGAGGAATGTGGTACTCACCTCGATAGACGAACAAAAGTGAAAAGAGAATATTAAGAATGATGATTCGCGAACATCACGCGTTGACGATAAGCCTAATAAGGAAAAAGAGAAATACGGATACGCTAAGTTAATGAACTAGACGATTTATGAGAACTCGATAATTATAATTATTAATATTATATTCTTTTTAATCATGCATAATATAATATTTTATAAAGATATTATATGAAAACAATTATTAGTTTATTAAATTATATAAAAATATCATATTAGTAAAACCCATCTTTAAAATATTATTTGTTTATTAATCCGTTTAAAAGTATATTATAATATTTTATTATATAAAAATATTATTGAGTAAAATACATCTTTTAAAATTATTAGTTCATTAAAGTGTATAAATATAAAAATTTACCTTTCTAATATCTATTAAATCTATAAATCCAATGTATTATTAAATACGTGTTATTATTTATACATGAACGGAAAGATGCGAGGAAACACGATTAAGAAAATATGATTCATATTGGTTATTATTATTTATTATTTATTAAAATATGATTTAAAAACAAAAGATACAAAAAATATATATAAACGGGGTGGCAAGGACTCGAACCCGCGACCTGCCACTCTGTAAATAATGTATTAACCACCTGGGCTACCAGCTACTTGCGCTAAAAGATAGGAACCATAGTTTATAAACAAATGTGATCTGTACAGAATTACAAACAAACCCTAACAACATCAATCGGTTAATCACAAACAAACCCTAACAACATCAATCGGTTAATCTGATTGTTGTTGTGATAATAGATGATAAGGCTTTTGATAACATCAGTATTGCGATTCTAAACATGTAATTAAATACCTTGTATGATGATCAGAGATAGGGTAATCGGACAGAACAGGGCCGGTGCTTAAGGGTTACGAATGATCTAACATCCCGAAATTTCCAAAATAATATTAATTATATTATTTAATAATAGAGAGAAAGTTTACTCGGGTTATCGGGAAATAAATAAATAGAGTAGGAGTTGGTATGGGTCGGGCTAGTGTTGGGTAATGGATATGGGTTATAGACTTGGGTTATGAAGGAAAGAGGGAAGGACCATGGGCCTAAGCCCATGATCCATAATTATATAAACCTTAAATCACCAATTATCATTCAGTTCTCATACTCCATACACTACTAAAACACACACTTAGCTCTCTCTCTCATCTTACTCTCTCTCTAAGCCGAAACCAAGAAGAAGAAGAACGAGAACCGAGTTCCGACCCGAGGTAATGTTAGTATGATATTGTAGAGGTCCAAAACCGTTAGATCTAGTTGCGAAACGAGGAGCTGACACCGTTAAACCGTTAAAGTCACGAGATCCGGTGGAATCGGGTATAAACCTAACCTAAGATGAGTTTAGGGGTCACCCTAGCTCAGATCTGGATCGAACGAGACGAAAAACGGTGAAAACGGTGCTGGAATACGTTTTTCCGGCGAATCTGCGGTTTTCCGGTGGCTATCCGGCGGCGGCGCCGGAAAAGTTAATACGAGTTAAGGTTGTCAGTGTAACATCCCGAATTTTATATTAGTAAATAAAAGAAGTCCATGATTTAAAAACGAGTGTTAATATTTAATTAATATTAAATATAGAAAGAATCATGGACTTGGGTAATTACATGGATTAAGATGGTGGATGGGCCTTAGGTCCATGGGCTTTAAGGGACATAAATACCCCTTAAACCATCCTAAAACCCTAACTTCCAATTCCATCTTTCCATAATCCCTACACACACCCAAAACACACACAACCCGAACCAAGATCCGGAGACGAGAACCCGAGCTTGTTGGTGCTAGATCGTCATGACGGACCAAAGCAACATCAAAAACCAGCTCGTGTTCGTAGTTCGATTCGTTTACGTTAGCCGTGCACAGCTCAAGAAGGGAATAACGATTAACGGAGAGCGTAACAAGATTCAGGTGAGTTTCTAGCCCCATTTCTTGTTATGTTTTCGGGGCTGTGTGCATACTCGATGTGTTGTTAATACATTTATCCTAAGTGATAAGTGTATGCCATATGTGATATATGTGATAGATATGAATGATTGCTTGTCGGTACGCGAACGATCTTCGGATATCGCGCGTACTGTCAGGTTAAAAATAAAGGTACGAATATTATATATGTATGAACATTACGAATGAACACTTGTCGGGGCGTGAACGATCTTCGGATATTGCACGTATCGACAAGGGGTATGGTTGTTAAATGAATGATGTAAAGAACGCCTAGAGTGTTCTTATGCTATAATGTAATTATTGTATATGTGAAGTATGTGTATACAGGTACACTAATGGTATGTGAGTCCTACGTTCGACATAGTAAGTTAGGATGGCGAATCCCTCAAACTTCTGTTGGACATAGACTTGGCAGGTGATGCGTAGTTAAAGACTGCGGGCCTTATACGTGATGAAGATGATAGATGTAAACGTAGATAGGGACGGTGTGCCTTATACGTGTTATAGGAGATATACGCCAACGTAGATAAGGACTGCGGACCTTATACGTAATGTAGATAGGCGTCAGCACAGGAAAGGACTGTGGACCTTATACGTGCTATGTTTGTGTAATGGTAGCATAGAGGAAGACTGCGGACTTCGTACGTGCTATGGTTTAGGTTTCAACATAGGGAAGGACTGAGGAACTTGTACATGTTGTCAATATAGAATGGTACAGGGAGGGACTGCGGACCTTGCACGTACCATAACTGGTGAACATAGGTAAGGACTGCGGACCTTTTACGTGTTCACGATCTTGAGTACAGGTATAGACGGCGGACTATGATCGTACTCTTGGTAGACTGAGGTTAGTGATTGTAGATATGTACGTATGTATGTATGTAGGGTAGTAGGGTAACAAATTAAGTATGGATATGTATCTTCGGTTATGTATGTATGTGTATGTATTGTATGGCGTCCGATTAACTAGAACTCACTCAGCGTAGCTGACTTTTAGTATGCACGCAGGTGAGTAGATTGAGACAGTTATCTTGAGCGGGCACATGGTGGGCGAATAGGAGATTGGCATCTGAAGACTCAAGATGTTTTAATGTTAATTGACGTTTATTTGAAAGACAAGAATGTTTAATTAAGGCAAGTTTTGGATTGTTGTAATGTTTTATGAAAGTGTTTATATTCCGCGAAAGTTTTAATTAACTCTGATTGGTAAGAACTGTGTTTATGAGTAAATCTGACGTTAAAGTAGGCTACCGGGAACGGGGCCTTACAGTCAGGGAATGTTCTGACATTCCCTGACCTAACCCTAGTTCGCTAACGGAAGTCTAACGAACCATAGGTGATTCGCTAACTAGTTCGCCTGAGAGAGCGTAATGAATTAGCTCTAGTTCTTGTCTGTTTCGTTAGGGGAAAAGTAACGAATTAACCTTGATTCGTTATAGCCAGTTCGTTAGAGAAGATAACGAATTAGATGGGCGATTCGTTAGAGGGACTATTACGTTATGGACTGATTCGTTAAGGCCCAATTCGTTATGGAAGATGACGAACTAGATTAACGAATCAGCTAAGAATGGATAATGAATCAGAATGTGACCTGGACAGCGAATTAGAGTGTGATCTGACAACGAATTGCACTTAATTTGTTATAGAGAATGAGATGGTGAATAAAATAATAATTTCAAATCCTAGTGGAAAATGTGATAAGACAGTTAATGGAAATAAATTTTTTCCAAGCTGACCTGGACCCTGCTAGGGGCTGCCGCCCCTAGACCCTGCTTCCAGGGGCGCTGCCCCCGGACCCCCGTCCGTTGAGGGTTATAGTTAAACCATAAGTTTAGCATAATGACAGAATGGTCCCTGTACTTAGAAAGGAATGAGATAATTACATAGTAGCCCTTGGACTTTGATAATTTATGAAAGATGCCCTTAAAGGATTAACGAGTAACGATTAACTAACCGGGTAATGATTCAATGAAGTAATATCGGCTTAGACACGTAAGACTAATTAAGTAGTAATGAGAATGGCTAGAGTAGTTTTTGATATTCAATTATTAAACAGTTAGACGCGCACAGCTCGAGAAGGAATAACCAGTAGCAGAAGAAGTAACCAAATTCAGGTAAGTTTCTAGCCCCATTTTCCTTGTTATGTTTTCGGGGCTATGTGCATACTCGATGTGAAGTGTGAATACACTTACCTTAAGTGGTAAGTGTATGCTATAGATGTTATACGAGGTAGCTATTATATTATGCTTGTTGGTGTGTGAACGATCTTCGGATATTGCACGTATCGCCAAGGATAGTGATTGCCAAGTGGTTTTTAGTGTGTATAAATGCTATGATGTGACTTGCTTATTATGTAAATGATATGAAGCGTGTTGTAGACAAGTAGAGGTAGAGTGTGTTAGAAGTGGCAAGAGTCTAGTAAGAGTGTTAGTGGCATGATGATAGTACGTGGTAGGGTAAGCCTATACGTGACTACGTTATTAAAGTGGCAAAGTGGCATAACTTTATACGTTATTAAAGTGGCAAAGTGGTAGTTGTAAATAAGAGGCTAAGTGGTAAGGTGAGCAGGTTAGATAGTGAACTACGTGTCTTCGGATACGTATATGATGCATGTAGTGGTTGTATGATAAGTTTCTTGATTAACTAGAACTCACTCAGCGTAGCTGACTTTTAGTATGCACGCAGGTGAGCTGACTATAGCGTTAGCCTGAGGACGGCACATGGCTTGGATTGAACGGCTGGCATGCGAAGATAGAAGTAAAGATGTTTAAATATAATGTTTTGGGTTTTGGTATCAAAGAAAAGATTTAATGTTTTGTAACAAATGATTGATGTTTTATATTCCACGAAAAGTTTTAATAAACTCTGATTGGTAAAACTGTGTTTATGAGTAAATCTGACGCTAAAGTAGGGCTACCGGGTTCGGGGCCTTACAAATGAGCAGTTTAGAGATCAATCTAGTATAATTATACTTAGGGGTAATGTCGGCTATGATATGAGGATCGTATCTATGTATTTAATTGAATTATTACTAACTATTTCGTGTTCTCCAAGTTCACAAGGGTGTCGGCTACGTATTTAGGGAAAATAGATCAAAAACGATTATGTTAACATAATTGATTTGACAGTTAAGGCCGATTATAACATAAACAATATATCAAGAGATAAAATAATCAATTTGACTCGATAAATGCAATTAGAGGTGTTAGCGCGTCGATTATTAGTTCTCGTAACCACCGTATGGCTGCCTGTATTTCCAAAGAGATATATGTTGTGATCCCTAGGATAGTAACCCAAATTCGGAACCTTAATGCAACCGATTCAACTTTTCCACTAGTGACTACAAACCATCTACCTCCACTCATCCTCACAACAGGAAACGTAAGAACTTTGCTGCAACAAATCCTAATCACCTGCAAGTCTCCTCAAACAAGAAACCTTACCTCGGTCCTTTTCCGTTATGCTCCATTTGTAATTATAATCACTCGGTTGAATTCCTATGTCGTCGTTGCACCCAATGTAACCGTTATGGCCATCTTGCTAACACTTGTCGTATCCCACCTACTGCACAAGTTGTTCCGCAACAACCTACCCCTCATGCTCAACCTGATGTTCCTAATACCCGTTCTTTCTACCATTGTGGAAACCCATCAACCTCATGTCCCTCAAACTTCTCCCATCAGTCAAGGTTAACCTTTACTTAACCCAACACTACCAAACCTCGCAACCACAAGCTCAAGTTTACCCGACATATTTCTACCAAATTCTAAAGCTATGCTACGACGTTTTCTCCAATTTCATACCTTTCTACCTATAATTACTAACTATGGAAGTCTTAATCACATACGCCATGTGTGTTCTCGATCCAATCGTATTCAACAAGCTGAAAATTTCCAAACTTTTTTTTTAAACCCTACTTTGCAACCTAATCAAAATATTCAATTCAATCAACTTCAATGATTCAAATTTTTATAGATCCACTCTTGTTCCATTCGGGATGATGGGACATGCCTCATCGAGGACGATGAGTCCAAAGGGGGGTTGTTTGTAACACCCTTGGCAAACACAACATCGTCCCACTCTTAGGCTATCCCACATCGGCCGTGGACAAGAGAGATCATTGGCTCATAAGTAATTATCCTGCCTCTTCAATTACCAACGCGTTTTGGGCAACCAAAAACAAATCCGTGAGCTCTTCGTGGGCAAAGCGGACAATATTGGTGGTCCGAGGGGCCGGATGTTACAGGTGGTATCAGAGCCACTACTGTGCCGTTTGGGATGATGGGACACGCCTCATCGAGGACGATGAGTCCAAAGGGGGGTTGTCTGTAACACCCTTGGCAAACACAACATCGTCCCACTCTTAGGCTATCCTACATCGGCCGTGGACAAGAGAGATCCTTGGTTCATAAGTAATGTCCTGCCTCTTAACATCAACAACGCGTTACCAAAAACAAATCCGTGAGCTCTTCGTGGGCAGAGCGGACAATATTTGTGGTACGAGAGGCCGGGGTGTTACACCTACTACGGTAAAACCAAGCCAATTAGAATTGAATTCGAACTTGAGACATTGCGACCTCCAACCAAGTTATTCACATTTCCTCCAATATCAGTTGAGCTTACTTTCATTGACGCTTGGTGAAATTCTCCATAGCAAAGTGGTTCAATTTGAAATGAATCCTTAAAAACACATTATTTATCTATTATTTAAACTGTGAAAATAGTAGCCTCTGTTAAGACTAACAAAAAATATTAGAACTTGAGACCTGTTTAAATTCAACTCATTTGTAAATGAAAGAAGCCCGGGTTAAGGTAAGCTAGCCTGTTTCTCTCATAAAATTTAAATTTTAATATATATATATATATATATATGTATATAATTAGTTATAAATTTTGTAGTTTATAAGTTATGCGTTATATATATATTTTAAAAATTATATATTAAAATTTTGTATTATTTTAAATAGAGTTATAGAGCTACAAAAAGGCTTAGAGATGAATGGATTGGATGTGAATTAAAGTTGTAACTTATTAAAGCATTTATTAAATAAAGAAACAATATTGCTGTATTTGACGTGTTTGCAACGGGTCATATAGAAAAACCTACATGGGTAGAAAAAAAAGTTACTACACGCGTGATTACATATTATGATCAATTCATGTTATCTCAATTTATGTTATCTATACATGTACATACATATATCGGAAAGATGTTGGAAAACACGGTTTCCTACGCTTTTTTGACGGAATGTCGCGTAGGAAACACCCCAGTTT
Source organism: Bidens hawaiensis (assembly GCF_021521415.1). NCBI lineage: Eukaryota > Viridiplantae > Streptophyta > Magnoliopsida > Asterales > Asteraceae > Bidens > Bidens hawaiensis. The sequence goes on along the minus strand of NW_027492579.1, from coordinate 9,096 downwards.
CTAGTAGTAAACTATATATACCCTTTTGTTATTTGCTTATGTAAATATCCCCTATTTTTCTTAACATACATATGTGCATACATTTTACTAATATTGTAACCACATGGATATATGTTTTGTTTCGTTTGAATGTATACTACATGGGCGTTGTGTTTTTAACATAACTTTGCATGCGAAAATGGATGCTACAAGAAAAGGTTGAGAGAAGTTTAATTACATATACATGTGTAGGGGTATTCATTATTCGAATCACAACTGAATAACCTGAAATGTGATCCGAAACAAATTTGAATAACCCGATATTCTAGCCAAACCGAATTTGAATAGTCTGAGATTTGAACCAAAATAATTTGAATTATTTTTTAAAAGTTATATTCAATTAACCCAAATTCGGGTTACACATGTCTACATTGCTACACATGCCTAACATAGTGAAAGAATATTAGTAGAGAACTAGATATGGAGAAAGTAAACGAGTGAGAGAAAACTATTTAATCTCTTAGACCACTCGTAGTGGCACTTTGTGGGTAGCGTTTTGGATGATAACGTCGGGGCCAACCCCCCCCCCCCCCCCCCCCCCCCCCCCCGGCGTTTTGGGTAATTTTTTTCGGCGTTTTCTATATAACGCGAGAAATGACACAACTTTAAAAACTATTTTTTATTTGGTAATACTTGGTTGTCCAGCAATGGCTATTTTGTACAGTGACTAGTTTGAGAAGATTTTGTACAGTGCACCAAGTTGCAGCAATGGTAGAAATCAAGATCAAGAAGATGATGCAGGTGGAGGGTAAAATAGTCATTTTGAGTGAGGGTAAACAGCCGTGTGTAATAGTATTATGACTGCTTTAATAATATGCTTTTTTTGAACGGCTGCTTTAATAATATGTGAGTGCTTGCATTTTGTTTCTTCACAAGATATTTAATAAAATATTATTATTATTTAATTTTTTTAATAAAAAATAAAAAGTAAAAACAGAAAAGTGTAAAGGTGATTAGGCGCCACGTGACGCATAACGCCCAGGGGTGGGCTTTATGATTACACATTATTTTTGTAAAAATCCATAACTCTGACTGGGATCCATATGACGCATAACGCCCAGGGGTGAGGCTTTATGACTACACATGGTCTTACCAATTACCTATACTTTAGGAAGGCTTACCGGCTATCACTACCATCAAGTAACTCACTATTAACCAATTAAGTATTAACTAACCACCACCATTTGAGCACCACATACCTAATACGGCGATGATTCTAGGGTTCCGGTGACCTTAACAATTGAGGCTTTTACTATAAACATGTTCCTACATGTTCGATCGAAGATTACAAAGATTTTTAGGACGAAAATGTTGAGTTTTCCGAAAAAAAATGTGAATTTTTCTGGCAAAAACGTTTTTCCGACAACCTACAACTAACTAACTAACGGCGTTAGCATTTTGTTAGTCGTGGACCGTTGGGAACAAATATGATAAAATGTGAGATCGTTATCAGCTAATTTGTTAGTTGTGACCGATAACGACTAAAAAATGATAGTTGGGATTAATAAAAACCAATATACCATTTTTAATAACGTTTAGAACCACCCCCAATAACTGGGTGAGCCTTCCATAGACGAGATGTCAATTGCCCATAATATTTTAATACTCCGGACCTGACTCATCTAAGAACACCATCAAATAGGAATCTCAAGCCTTAAGCAAGATTGGGTTTATAAATTATGAGCTATGAATTGAAAGCTCCTATGCATATTATCTATTTGGGATTTCTTAGAACCAAGGAATCGTAGGTGGTTCAATTCCATCGTTGTGAATTATAATCATGTTTTCCTCACATGTAATTTGGTTGGAAGATTGGATTAAAGTGCACAATGATACATCTTTTCTAAAGTTCAAACTCTTAATTATTTAATTAACACGTTAAAATATAAGGTGGGTGGGCTTTTGATAATCAATATCACTCCTATTAAATGATATGGTGTCTGTGTCACTCTTATTGTGCACATGCTCTTGTTCTTTCAATTCTATGTTCTTTACTGCTTTAAATTAAACTTTACAAGGCTTATAGTTGCAAAACCCCTTAACCTGCCTACTTTAGACAACTTTAAGTTTAATCACATGAGATGTAAATTAGGTTCAACGAATGATCCACTTTATAACCGGACCAAGTATCCATTAGGTACTCGAACAAGAGATTCTTCTCTATGTTTGAATTGTGCCGGCAAGACACATGTGAAAGTAACTTTATAAAACTTTTACAAGAATATTATGTGATTTCAAGAATGCAACATTTGTCATAATAATAAACACTCATTCAAGGTTAAATGCAAAATGCCCTAAACACATTTTGACTATTGAGTTAGGTAAGAGTCAACTGAGAGAAGTTAGTTAAAGTGAAAGGTCCGGCAAACTTGAAGAAAAGTAGGATGTATTTTGAGTGGAGTCATTCTACCCAACCATTAACTAACAAATGGCATTGTCAACACCCAATATGGCTTAAATCCTGACCAAGTGATTTCGAAAAAGAAAATTATTAACGAAAGAATAGCTAAACAATATTGTTGTTGAATAAGTAGAAGCTATAATTGGTTTCAATAAATTAATGAACCCCTGACTAAGGTCGACACATTAGATTATGTGTCAAAAGGGTCGTTATCTCTAATAAACCCTAAATTTCAAATTGAAATAAACCATCAATAGTTTTTGGATTCATTCCCCGTAATAAAATCCCCCCATCAATTGGTCAATCATGCTCTTGTAATCTCACGTAAAAACCATACTAAATTTTTGGCACGTCTGAGTTTTATTTGATTGAGTATTTAGAGAAGCATCACATAATTTTAATTTGAAAGTATCATATGACTTTTAGATTATCCAAAACATTATCACAAAATTCTCCAACATCAATTTAATTTAAAAAACCCTAAATTTTTGGTGAAGTTTGAGTATTGAAGTATGCCATGATTGATTAAGCAAACCAAAAGTTAAATTAGCAAATTAGGTTGCAAGTTACTTATTCTAGGGATAGGTATGAAATTCATGTCGTGATAATTTTGCAATGAAATAAAATCCAACAGGGACATTTACCGCTTGAGATTCATTCATTGCCTAAACTTTTCCCTCAAGTTATTTTTCTATTTTTAATGAAAACATATTTATGCCAGTATAATCAAAACATATCATTGTATTCTTTAATCAAATAATTAATTACCTAAATTATAGAAATTAAAAATGTGCGAGTATTTATATCAATGTAATCAAAATATTTATATCTAATGAAATTAGTTCTACCATTTTTTTATTAAATCGATTTACATACACTTTTGAGGGTATAAGATGAATGTGATAAAATGTAATTAACGATATTTATAGGTATAAGATGATAAAGACAAAAAGAAATTATGAATGCATTTATTCTAGCATATGTTATTGACCCGTGGACGTCACATGTAGTAAAATATAAATCATATAACATCCACATGTTTCTAGCATCAACTGATATATAAATCATGTAAAAACATAAAATTCAACTAAAATAACATTCATTTTACAATTATAAATTAGTAAATAGTTTCTTATAAACCACATTTGTAGTTTTATTTGTAACTTTACCTTCCTTATCTAATATAAACATTTTAACACCCTCTATGCTCTTCACTCGTGATAAAACCACATATAGTTGACCATGTGTAGAAACCGGTTCTCGTAGGTATATGTCAACTCTTGCTAGTGATTGGCCTTGACTTTTATTGATAGTCATTGCAAAACAACCCGCAACAGGAAACTGTCTTCTTTTCAATATGAATGGCAGTTCTTATCTGAAGGAGTTAGACCACTATGAGTTATATAAGTGTGAAACCCAATGTTAGTTCCTGAAATAACCTTTACTTCGATAAAACGTCTACCCAAGTTAATTACCTATAATCTGGTTCCGTTGTATAAACTGTTTTTCCGATCAATATTCCTTAGTAACATTATTGCCACACCAACTTTTAGAACCAATCTATGATTAGGCATACCAGACATCTTTAAACCATTTAGAAAATCCGATGAGTGTAATGCTGGATCGAAATCAGGGCCAACACTATCAGACTTGTCTATACTATCAGAACTGAGATATTCAACTTCTTCTCTGGGAAACAAAGACAAAAATTTGTCATTAATATCTTGGACAACCTCATTTAAAGGTGCAAGTATGGCCCTTTCTTGAAAATATGAAATATCATTAAAAATTTTCAATAACGTTGGATACACAAAATCAATCATATTAGAAATAAGATCGGATGAATCACCAATCAAAAGATCATTTGGTATATCTATAATGGCGTTGGTTTATTTATAAATAATGAAATGCAAATGTTGTATTTTTAAATAAATGATAATTTTACATGAATTATAAGACATCATAACTTACTTGAATCAAATACAAAAACATACAAAGACTAACAAAGATAAATGAAAAATTAAAAATATTTTATAACTTATATCATGAGTATAATAACAAGCAAACAAATAAATTAGTCTCCAAATCAAAAAAGCAATTTTACAATTTTGATTCAACAAAACTTCTATCTCAATGTTGATTCAAAAGATGAACTTTATCAAAGACATTTATAACAAATCAATAAACGTAATGTTTATTACTCTAAGATAGTACCCGTGTTTATTTACACATCAATTTATATATTTGTTCCACATCAATGTTAAAAGATGAACAATATTTAAGACATTTCTTTTTATAAGTATATTTTAAATTTATGTTACAAAACAAACTATTATGACAATTTAAAACATAAATTTAGTCTTTCATAATACTATAATTAATTGATCTTCAAATAAAGTCTTAATCAATATTTAATAACATATTAATTTTCATTCAAGTATAGTTGACGTATAGTTGATTCCTAATATATATCATTTAGGAAATTAGGTAAAGCTTTCTCATCCATTTTTTTATAACTTCTTTATGGATAAATTATGTTACATAATTATTGAATAATAATAATAATAATAATAATAATAATAATAATAATCTAATATTGTTTTTTTAAGGCCCCGTTACCGGTGCCCTACATTGGACATTGGATTTACTCATAACCATAGTTCTAAATATCAGAGTTAATAAAAACTTTACGCGGAATATAAAAACTTCAAACAAATATATTACATAACCATCAAACCTTGTCTTAACAACATTCAAATCGTTTAAACATAAAACATAGTCTTTTAAAAAACATAACATTTCCTTAAGATGCCAGTATCTTCAATTCCATGCCATGTGTTCCCCTCAAGCGAGCTGCCTCATCCTACTCATATGCGTGCATATTAAAAGTCAGCTACGCTGAGTGAGTTCTAGTTTATCATACAACATACAATACATTCATAACTACGTACTTTATACTTTCATAATTCGTTCATAATATACATACTTACCTTCATACTTTATTTTAAACTCTACATTACATTATTCTATTTTGCCTCGGATATTATTAGGGCCCGGTCCTGACGTAGATGTCGTGCTCTAATCAAAAACAAGTATTTATAGACTTAAATACTTATAACTAGTATGGGTAAGTAAGGTCGTCTCCATAGGGAATCAGTGGAAAGTGCAAATAAAGTTCATAATTATTAATTAATTAACTACGGTGGACAAACGATGTCAAGCGGTTTATAAAGATAATTATAATAACACACGATTACTTTAAACGAACTGTAAACAATTATGAGAAAACGATTCACTTCAGGTTCAGGTAATGTGATGACCGACTAATCATAGATTCATAAGATTAATTGCGCAGTAATTACAAAACCTAACAGTTGGGTTGTGAGGACAAATGATACCCTAACCGAATTGTTGACACAACTGAACTCCGGTTTACCCAATTACCAACTTGAAATACGAAAATCAGTTATAACAATGACTAACGATTATTGGTTCAATGACATAAGAGCTAACCCTACATGTGATGAACACAACCAGAAAAGTGATGCAAAGTTTGACAATCAAAATCATAACTGTTTAAACAATCAATTCGTAATGTAAAACAAGATTAAAAACAATCAATCAAGTTCATACCCATTCAAAACATAGAATCTAATCAAAGTTAGTTTACACAAAACCCTAGCCTAAAGTGAATACAGTAGTTTTGCCTGACATCGGCATCACGAAGGATTCACTTATCTGAAGAGAGGATGAAAGCATGCGATGAACGGATGAACCGGAGGCTTCAGGATGGTGGAAAATCGTCCTAGGGCTTGTACTTGGTTGGAGGAATGAAGGATAGGTCGAATGGGGGCTGAAAAACTAATTATATTAAAGTTAGGGTAATTTTTCCCGTCAGGAGGATGTTAGTACGGCGCTAACATCCCACGGGTGTGATTTTCGCGCCGCGCTAAAGACTCAAAATTCTGATGATCTTAAAGATACGCTGACATCACCATCAGGACCCTTTAGCACCGCGCTAAAGGCGTCTGACAGAATTTTCTTTATTTTCTTCATTTATTTTGCATAGGAAAGCGTGTCAATCGTCATGAGTCTTCTACATCTTCGTTCCAAGCTCGTAATTCATCCCGATAAGCGTCCTTAACGTCATGTATCCTGAAACACATAAACACGCTTGAAGTACTAAAGTTCACATAATATTTAAACTAAAAGTAAACAAAAACTATAATAATATACACGACTTTTGCCCGACCATCACATCCCCACACTTATCTTTTGCTTGCCCTCAAGAAAACTCTCATGCAACACATACACCTTGATCGATAATTCATAAATTACCACGATTAATACTAGTGAGGTATAAGGTCATACCCAATTCCCAAGAACTGACACTGTCAAGGTTGATAACCCACCAAATAATTTAATGTTACAATTTAAAACTATGGAACCGCCCAAACAAGTGTACTTTGTTTCCGGTTAAGGCACACATGTTCATACCCCTCGTAATATAATATCTCTCCTCTCGGTTTAATATCTGGACTAGCAAAAAATGTGCTATTATCTCTCTGCCCTCTATACCAAGTATGAACACAATGTAATAAGCTTGGAAGCAAGTCATATCTCCACCCATTACCCACCGGTTGCATAGAGAATACAACTAAGGGTTTTGTTGTGGCTTAGGTTAGGGTGTGGAAGCGGAATTATTTAGTAGCTTATGGTGGATGAGACCCAATTTTTTCAATAAACAAAGAACTCACTCACTATTATTTACAAACGACACTAACTCAAACATCGACTCTTTTTGAGCTTTTATTTGATTTTCCAACTTTTTTTCTTTCTTTTTTTTTCTTTTTTTGTTACAAATACTAACATCAATATATACAAACCACTGAATCGAGACATACGTACATTGTGTACTATGATCGACAAACAACTTATATACAACTCTTGACATACCGAATTTCATCCACAGGGTTAAAAATAATAAAGGCCAATGCAAACGCGGCTTGTAATGTGGGTTAAACAAACGAAAGGGAAAAGGCACAAACTTGGCTCCTAAGGGATAATGTAGGGTAGGGAGTATTATTTTATTTTTTTATTTTTATATGTAAAGGCCATTATAATGTGGGGTTTCTACAGTCCTATTTGTCCATACAGGTGGTGGTATTAAGATCTCGAAATGCATGAGACAACCAAGTTCTGGATATCATGGACATACTGGTTACTCTCTATAATGGCAATCGTATGACATGTGTATATACTATGTATTATATGTGTGTTATATATATGTGGTCAACTCACACACGTACCGGAGAAATAAGGTTGCCGATATAAACATGTGTACCTGTCCCCATGACTCGTTATCCCCATCTTAACGGTCCATTTTATTTTTCTTTTTGAAAAACATTTGCATGGGAAGACTTTCGAGAAGCTAAAAAACTGACCATGACCAAAGACCTCTACTTGGCGTTAATAATAGCAATAAATTATTTACAATTCCGGCTTTTGCGCACAATCAAGGCACTCTAAGGCAAAAATTTTAATTTTCCCCCATCCCCACACTTGAGGTTGACATTGTCCTCAATGTTTAAAATTTAGCATTTAAAAGAACATTAACGAGGACGGGGTTAAAATTTAATGATTAAAAATTTTAAAACTAGGCTTAATGTGATGGTCCTAAAAATTATACAACTATACAATTACACTTTTAACAATAAAACTAATAAAACAAAACGAATTATGAAAACAAAATCACCTGATAAGAAAAATAAGTCACTCAAATATACTCTTGGTTGCGCTCAACAAACCCAGCTCCTCAATTCACTCAACAGTATCTGCAAACTCTCACACGTGTAGAAGCACGCTTCTCACAACCATTAGGATAGGTCTTTTAAACCGTTTGCAAAACCATTAATTTTAATTACCAAGCCAAGTTATATAAATTTCATAATTAAATTTGTTAAAATAGTAAAATTGTTAAAAGACCTAACTCACTTTCGTAGGAATCACGATTGCATTTAGCGTATGCAACAAGCCCTTTAACCCCCCCCCCCGGTAGCCCGGGTGGACGAGTGAGGTATCGTGAGGGTTTGTAGTGAACAACACCCACAAAGTTCAAATACAACACAAAATACAGCGGTGGGGTGTAATGTGGTGGTGGGGTGTGGCGGTGTACGACGTTTGTGATGGATAGTGTTTGGGTGGAATGAATGGAGAAGATGATAAGGAGATAATAAACTCAGTGGTAAGCCCCACGTGCAGCCCATATTATAATAAAAAAATAAAAAATAATTTTTTTTAGGTAGACCTTAGTTCGGCGCTAACATCTCCTAAGAGACTTTAGCGCCGCGCAAAAAGCACACAAATGAGATGATCTTAGCGCGGCGCTAAGGGCTTCACCCAGTGATGTTAGCACCGCGCTAAACACACTTTTAACAGAAAGTTTGGCCGTTTTTTTATGTTGAAAAATTTCTATCTTTCAAAATTTTTCATTTTCTTGAATTCCTTAGCCATTTTTCAACCTTTTAACTTAAATTACTTACCTGGCACTCTGTTTACTTAATGTTTTTCTTACCAACACACCCGAGAAACACTCTGCGTTGCGTCTTCCCCACACTCGATCTTTGCAATACACTAAACACTCAAGACAAGAGATT